>NC_041380.1:172027814-172135168 GCF_002162155.2 Triticum dicoccoides
TAATGATGATCATCACACTTTTATTTACTTACAACTCAATATTACAACTCGATACTAGAATAAAGTTATGACTCTATATGAATGCTTCTGGCGGTGTACCGGGGTGTGCGATGATCTAGCGTCGCAATGACATCAAAAAATGGACAAGCCATGAAAACATCATGCTAGCTATCTTACAATCATGCAAAGCAATATGACAATGATGCTCAAGTCATGTATATGAAGATGATGGAAGTTGCATGGCAATATATCTCAGAATGGCTATGAAAATGCCATGATAGGTAGGTATGGTGGCTATTTTGAGGAAGATATAAGGAGGCTTATGTGTGATAGAGCATATCATATCATGGGGTTTGGATGCACCGGCGAAGTTTGCAACAACTCTCTAGGTGAGAAAGGGCAATGCATGGTACCGAAGAGACTAGCAATGATGGAAGGCTGAGAGTGCCTATAATCCATTGACTCAACATTAGTCATAGAGAACTCACATACTTATTGCAAAAATCTATTAGTCATCAAAACGAAGTACTACAGGTATGCTCCTAGGGGGATAGATTGGTAGGAAAAGACCATCACTCGTCCCCGACCGCCACTCATAAGGAAGACAATCAATAAATACCTAATGCTCCAACTTCGTTACATAACGGTTCACCATACATGCATGCTACGAGAATCACAAGCTTCAACACAAGTATTTATACAATGCACAACTACCCACTAGCATGCCTCTAATATCACCATCTTTATATCGCAAAACTATTGCAAGGAATCAAACATATCATATTCGGTGATCTACAAGTTTTATGCATGATTTTATGACTAACCATGTGAATGACCAATTCCTGTCATCTCTCTAAATAGATATAATTGAAGAAAGATAGTTTAACTCTTTCCACAAAAGATATGCCCATGCTCTAACAAATATAAGTTAATCAAAAGAGCATTCTACAAATGGCGGTTTTCTATGTGAAGAGAAATAGGCAATCCAAACTTGAAATGATACAAGTGAAGCACATGAAGCATTCTATAAAGCCATACTCAAAAAAATATAAGTGAAGTGCAATCAGCATTCTATAAATCAACCAAGGACTATATCATACCACCATGGTGCATAAAGGTAAAGTGAAAACTAAATGCAAAAGACTCTCCAAGATTTGCACATATCGCATGAACGAAACGAATCCAAAAACATACAGATACTTGTTGAAGAAAGATGGGATACCTTCTGGGGCATCCCCGAGCTTAGACGATTGAGTCTCCTTGAATACTTAATTGGGGTGCCTTGAGCATCCCCAAGCTTGAGCTCTTGTGTCTCCTCCTTCTCCTCACATCGAGACATCCTCGATCTTCCAACACTTCATCAACACAAAACTCAACAGAAATCTCGGTAAGATCTCTTAGTATAATAAAGCAAATCACTATTCTAAGTACTGTTGAAAACCAATTCATATTTTATATTTTTTTCATTGTATCTACAGTAATATAACTTTTCCATGTATTAATCCACTAATAGAAATCGATAGTTTCATCAAAACAAGCAAACTATGCATCAAAGACAGAATATGTCTTAAACAGGACAGTCTGTAGTAATTTGAACACTCACCATACTTATGATACTTCAAAAATTCTGAAAAAATTAGGAAAAATAAAAAATTTGCATAGAAATACAGTGCAAAAAGTTACAGAACCGTTTGACATTCCAGTAAAAAATTTAAAATCGCACACTACAACCAAAGTTTCTGTCTTGCACCACCCAAACCAACAAGCAATGTGAACATCCTAAAGGCAAATCTTGGCACATTATTTTTATTTTTAAACTTTATAAAAGCATACAACAAAAATAAATGAGTCTCTAAAACTTCCGGGTTGTCTCCCTAGCAGCGCTTTCTTTAAAGCCATTAAGATAGGCATAAGGTGCTCAAGTAATGAATCCACCCGGATCCCAAGGTATATCAAAGCCAATTTTAATTAACAATAATTGGTGATTTAGTAGTTATCACAAAGTAACATATATCATGCAACAACAAAGTCTATCTCTCTTCCCATGCATCGGCATGTCATAAAAGAACAATTCATGCACACCTAGTAAGGCCAATGCATAGTATAAACAGTTTCTTGCAATTTTATCATATTGGAAACATGGAGAGGCGGAGATGTCGTTCCTCTCTCATAATAATTGCAAGTAGGAGAAGCAAGCACATGAATATTATATTCATAAAAATCATCATGTGCAATGGTAAAATGCAACCCATCAATACAATCCTTAATAAGGGCAAACTTCTTCGATATAGTGTAGTCGGGAGAATTCAAAAAGATAATAGGACTATCATGCGTGGGTGCAGTAGCAACAATTTCATGTTTAACATAAGGAACTATAGCAAGTTCATCTCCATAAGCATAATTGATATTGGCATCTTGGCCACAAGCATAGCAAGGATCATCAAAAACGGATATTTCAAAAGAATCAACGGGATCATAACAATCATCATAGCATTCATCCTTCGGTAAATTCGAAGGGAAATTAAACAATGTATGAGTTGAAGAGCTACTCTAATTAGAAGGTGGGCACGGGTAGCTAATCCGCTCTTCCGACTTTTGTTCATCGCTCTCCTCATCATCTTTTTCATCCAATGAGCCCACAGTTTCATCAATTTCTTCTTCCATAGACTCCTGCAGAATATTAGTCTCTTCTCGGACAGTGGAGACTTTCTCAATAAATTCATTAATATCATAACTGTATTTATAATTCTGATAGCAATATTTAAGGATAGCTAAATTTTCAGGTCTATAAACTGAATCATCAAAATCTTCCAACCCTTTAAACAAATATTCAATTTCACAAGCACCCATAAAAGCAACAAATTCTTCTATTCGTTCCACATCATAGTAATCATATATACCATTAGCATAAGAAGCTATGGTTTCATTATCATTAAATTCGCATGAAAAGGGAAGATATGGAGCCTTCATCCTAGATCAAAATGTATAATCATATCTCAAGCATAGTTGCCGAGCATACCAATGCAACATATAAATTTGATCCCATAATAGTTTCCCTTTTTGAATCAAGTGATAATCCCTAACGTATTCACATTGATCCAACGTGTGTCCCATTACATAATTGAATGGGTTTTTCTCATGATTATTAAAGTAGTGCATAATAGCTTTCACATAATGAGCATCAAGGGGTTTAGGAGGTTCCCCATCTCCGTGAGTAGCAAGTAAACCTAATTTTTTGTATTTTGTGTTCCGTATCCATAATTAAAGATAGAGAACAACTTAGAACAGCGAACAAAAATTACTTAGTGATATTGCTCCCCGGCAACGGCGCCAGAAAAAGGTCTTGATAACCCACAAGTATAGGGGATCAATTGTAGCCTCTTTAGATAAGTAAGAGTGTCAAACCCAACGAGGAGCTAAAGGTAGAACAAATATTCCCTCAAGTTATATCGACCATCGATACAACTCTATGCACGCTTAACGTTCGCTTTACCTAGAACAAGTATGAAACTAGAAGTACTTTGTAGGTGTAGCGGGATAGGTTTGCAAGAATATAAAGACCACATAAATAAAAACTAGGGGCTGTTTTAGGTAAAGATGCAACAAAGTTAGTATAGCCAGTGTGGAAAAGTGGTGCTAGGAGCTGCGGAATTTTCCCTAAGCAATTGACTACTTTACTAGACGGATAGCAAGTTTTCTGTGGGAGAGGCCACTGCTAGCATGTCATTCCTGACTTAGAATTCTATGCCATTATGATTGGAACTATTAGCAAGCATCTGCAACTACTAACGTTCATTAAGGTAAAATCCAACCATAGCATTAAGATATATTGTCCCCCTTCAATCCCGTATGTATCAATTTCTATGCTAGGTTGAAGCTTTTGTCACTCTTGCCCTCCAATACATAGTCTTATCAACATACAACTAACCCTATGGTGTGATCCATGCGCACGCTCATATGATGGGCACCAAAGGACAGCAACATAACCACAAGTAAATTAAATCAATCATAGCAATTCACCAATTACCGTTAGGACAACGAAAATCTACTCAGACATCATAGGATGGCAACACATCATTGGATAATAATATGAAACATAAAGCGCCATGTTCAAGTAGAGGGTACAGCGGGTTGCGGGAGAGTGGACTGCTGTAGATATATGGGGGAAGGTGATGAAGATGTTGTTGAAGATTAAAGAGGTTTTGGTGTAGATTGCAGTGACACGATGATGGCCCCGGCGACGTTCCGGTGCCACCAGGAGAGAGGGGGAGAGAGCCCTTCCTTGACCTTCTCCCTAGATGGGAGAAGGGTTTCCCCTCTAGCCCCACCGAGATTGGATCTGTCTCTCTGTTTGTGCGTTTCAGATTCTGGCCTTTCACCGTTTCTTATATTCCCGGAGATCCATAACTCCAATTGGGCTGAAATTTTAACACGATCTCTATCCGAGTATTTTCTTTCTTGCAATGAAAGAAAGGCACCAACCGCCTTACGGGGTGGCCACGAGGGCCCACGGCGCGCCTGACCCCCTGTGGCGCGCCCCCCTGCCTCGTGGCACCCTCGAGCATCGTCTCTCGTTGATTCTTCTTCCCAAAATTGACATATATTCCAAACAAATCTCCGTCATTTTTTATCCCGTTTGGACTCCGTTTGATATGGGTTTTCTGCGAAACAAAAACATGCAACAAACAGGAACTCGCACTGGGCACTGGATTAATATGTTAGTCCGAAAATAGTATAAAAAGTAGCCAAAAGTATATAAATGTTGTAGAATATTGGCATGGAACAATAAAAAATTATAGATACGACGGAGATGTATCACTGCTCTATGGTGAACACGGCATGAACCAACTTGGATAGTGGCGCCGGCTCCTGGTCGGAAGCTACGCCCAACGTCTGATTGTCGTCGCTCAGCTCGGCGAGCTCGTTTGCGAGCCAACATGTCCGGCTTCTGGACCGACCTGCTGCCAAGCACGAGTCTGAATGCCCTGGCCCACCCAGACCGCCTCCCTTGCCCGCGCGCATTTTCTGCCCGAAATGGTCAGGGCGCCCGCCACGCTTTCAGGTGCAGGCGATTGTTACGCTTTCAAACGACACAAGTGCCATCCGTCCATCCGTCTGTCGCCCACATTAATGATACACGGTTGCCGAGGTGGCTACTCCGACGCCACACATCAATCCATCCGCCGCCCACCATTGCTATATAAATTGCTGCGCCGGCCATAGCCACAGTCATCTTTCTCCTATCAACACCACTACTGCCCACCGTGGCTTCCTTGCGCTCCAGCGCTCTTTGGGACGGGCGGACAATGGACCACAAGGAGATGGCAGCCATTTCTACCGACTGCCTGGCCGGCAGGCAGCCGGAGGACGAGGACGTCCCAATGGAGAACATGGTAGTCGATGATCCGGCGCCAACCCCTCCTCCGCACCATCCTCGTCGGTGCATTGCACCATGACCATCGGCGAGGCCCATGCCCAATACATGGACACGGTAAGGCAGAAGAATGAGGAGCAATTCCGGGAGGCACAGGCCGACGCCGCCTACAACCACCCTCTCCTCCAGGAGCACCTGCAGGCGGAGGAGCAGATCGCCGCAGAGCGGGCGGAGCAGGAGGCGTTGCTCGACTCGTACCGCTCAGCCCGTGAGGGCCACCTCTAGTGCTGGCGGTACCACATGCGGGTGGCAGAGGAGGCGGCCGCCTACAAAGAGGGCGATGAAGCGGGCTAGGAGCTGTTTGGCAAGAGCAAGGATGAGGCAGAGGACAATGTCGGCTCCGATGAGTCCCCGCTCCGTTGGCGTTGACAAGGCCCTGCTCTGCCGAGGCACCACGGCGCCAACAACGAGGCAGAGGGCACGACTGGCTCTGTCGATGCCCCGCCCCACCGGCACCGAGGCGGAGGCCCTACTCCGCCGAGGACCCGCGGTGCCAACAATGAGGCAGAGGACATCGTCGGCTCCACCGAGGCCCCACCCCGCGGGCACCGAGGCGAAGGCCCTACTCCGCCGAGGCCCCGCCCCGCCAACAATGAGGTAGGGGACATCGCCGGCTCAGCCGAGGCCCCACCCTGCCGGCAACGAGGGGGAGGATTTCCCCCGCTCTGCCGAGACGCCGCCCCGCCAGCAACAAGACAGAGGACATCGCCGGCTCCGTCGAGGCCCCGCCCAGCTGCCAATGAGGCAGCGCCACACAGAAAACGAGGAAGAGTAGAACACGGTAGGTCGCCGCCGCTCGGGTCCAAGTAAGGCAACCGCTGCTACCCTCCAGTTGAAGCCAAGCTAGGCGGGTTGACCTTTGACGGCCGATTAGCTTCTTGGCGGCGACATGGCGTCGGAGAGCTATGTTGGAGAAGTACACTGCTTCAATTACTTAACTGCAGGTGTAGTTGGGTCACTGGCATGTGGGCCCAAGAGGCATCTTTCCCACATGTAAGTGACGCAACTACGCCTGTTGTTGTGTCACTGAAGCTCAGTCCGCTGGAGAAGAAGCTTCTGTTCGGCTCAGCTGGACATGGGTCCTACGGTTAATTAATCATACCTACAGCGCACCCCTTTTAGTTGAAGAATGTATGAAATGTAATGAATTCCAGCATGTTCATATGAAATCCTGCAGTATATGAATGAATTTAGTTCGATTTGTTTGAATTCTTGTATCACAGGCATTGGATGAACATGCAAAACAATACGTACTAGCATTATTCTCAGGGAGATCAGCTCGTTTGTAGCAGTTTCACATGTACTCGCTCCGGTCCATTTTGGTCTGCATATAAGTTTTGTTTGAAGTCAAAGTATCTCTACTTTGACCGATCTTATACAAAGAAGTATCAACATTCACAATGTAAAATCAACTGACTTGAAAGAAATCTAATATGCGAAGTAAAAAGGAACAGAGGGAGTACAAAATTTGGCGTTCCTATACATTGCAATCAACACATAGGCTTGCCAATTCATAGAGAACATTCAAAACAATCGATGATTATGCATCTTAGCGATTCACATGTCAGAGCCAATATTTACTTCATAACTAAAGAAATAAAGAAAAATTGATCGATGATGCTAACAGCAAAGGGCATCCTATTTGAAAATATCAAACACATGTCTTCTTGCTAACATCAATGAGCAAAGTTTGACAAGGTTGTCCCGTTCCAAAATGTCAAATTTGTGTTGTTTTGCGTACATCAATGAGCAAACTTTGACAAGGTTTTCCCATTCCAAAATATAAAATGCCTACGATTGTGGAATGGGCAGGGTTTTCCATCACGTCGGACATTGACATGGCACCTCATGCAAAATAAACCAGCTGTTCTTTTTGTGCAGTTCCACCAAAATCAACCAAATTCGTGCGTAGCTTGTATGATTTCGCCTTTATATGTTGCAACGGCTTGAACATATTGGCACCTCCTTTATTGTGGTGGAAATGAATGATTTGAGAATATTCGATGTACTCGTGAACATTTTGTACAGTTCCCATTGAAATCAAACTAAGCACCCCTATTTGCATAAATACAAAAAAGTGATTATTATCACTACTAGAAAAACGGCTATAGATGATATGGCCACTAATGGCGCACCAGACATGTGGTGTGCCATTAGTATATACTAATGGCACACCATGTGTAGGTGCGCCATTAGTGTCCAAATACTAATGGCGCACCACATCCACGGTGCACCATTAGTAATTTTTTTTTTCATATTTTTAAAACTAGTAATGGCGCACCAGTGGATAGTGCGCCATTACTAGTTAAACTAGTAATGGTGCACCACATCCACGGTGCGCCACTAGTAAAATTTTTCAAATTTTTTTATTTATTTTTTCAAAACTAGTAATGGCGCACCAGTGGACAGTGCACCATTACTAGTTAAAACTAGTAATGGCGCACTATCAACTGGTGCGCCATTACTAAGTTTTTTTAAAAAAAAATCAGAATTTGTTTTATTTTTTTTTTAAAACTAGTAATGGCGCACCGTGGGTGTGGTGCACCATTACTATTTAACTAGTAATGGCGCACCACACCCACGGTGCGCCATTACTATCTTGGCCCAAAACTTCCACCGAATGCACCCCCCTTCCCCCGTGGACCGCCTTTTCAGTTTAAAAAAAATAAAAGAAATTGATGGAAATGTCAAAAAAATAAAAGAAAATAAGTTTCCTATGTGATATGTGGTCTAGTTGTTGGGGAAATTTACAAATATGAATTTTGACTTTATTTGCAAAATCTCTCTGGAATTTGTAAAATGGGCATAACTTTTGCATACGAACTCGGATTAAAAAGTTTTCTATATGAAAAATCATCTACTCGAAAAGTTACATCCAAATTTAACATTTTCAAAATCCCTAAAAACCTAACAGAAAAAAGTTATGGGGCTTTTAAGATCCGGAGGCAAAAAATTCAAAAAATTTCAAACTTACTAGTGGCGCACCGTATGCTAGGTGCGCCACTAGTAAGAGAGAAAAAATTGATTTTGAAAATTTTTTGTTGAATTATTTTTCAAAATATGATACGTAATATGACCGGGAAGTTTGAAATATTTTTTCAAAATTTCATCATACTCATGAACTAAGTCCTAGACAGGAGCAAGGTTTAATAGGATTGATATGATAGATATATCAACAAGTGCCTGTGAAGTGAGGTGGTGCTAGGGTTGGATAGAACTACGAAGTTAAGCGTGCTCGAGCTGGAGTAGTGTGAGGATGGGTGACCTTTTGTTAAGTTTGACCACAGAGTGCGATTTGGCCTGAGATTAAGCATATTGACCGGAGATTAAGCCATAGTGACCCGAGATTAAGAAAAAAAATAAAAATAAAAATTGAAGAAAAATTGAAAAAAAATTGAAAAAAATTACTACTAATGGCGCACTCCTGCGTGGTGCACATTAGTATACCAGATACTAATGGCGCATTGTGGGCTATACTAATGGCGTACCGGTGGTGCGCCATTAGTAAAAAATCTAATGATGTGGTGCTAGTGGCGCACCTGTAGTGCGCCATTAGTAGCGAATATAGGTGCGCCACTAGCAGCCCTTTTTCTAGTAGTGTATAAAGCAAATTGTACTATGAATTGACGGTTTAAACAGTGAACCTACATGATCCATGTAGAGCACATATTTAAAAAAATGGAACTCACTGGAAGGAATCGTAAAACAACATTATACTGGCCATCACAGCACAAAGATGGAGATCTGTGAGTCCTTCTGAGCTAAAGTTAGTTTGTTCTTGTGGGAAATAATGTAACCATCCTTCAGCTTCTTTATCCTGGCATAATCGGAACTACGCACTTCACGTACTCCATATTCTTCTTTGGAGGAGGATGATCCTGTTGTGCAAAGACAAGAGAACAACTAAATGCTAGCATCCCTGTTTGCTCGAAAAAAAGGAAAGGAAATATTTAAAACAACACAGATAAAGAACTTCTCAAGGACAATACCACTTTCTCATGACAGTATCTAAACAGTAGCACAACACCAATAGAGATGACAAAGCTCAATCATATGGATGAAATCTGTGGGCAAGTACCAACTTTTGTCAGGAGGCTTATTCTATAGAGCATACACATCAAGCACTTCTCTGAACCATCTTTTGTTAACTGCTTTGGTTTCCATGCTTACTATATACTCATTGATTAGTTTAATGTTTCCAACATCTTCTTGTGCAGTTCCACTAAAATATATGGTGTCTTCAAAGAAGATCCCTGTTTGCACAAGTAGAGATAATTACATATTACATTAAGAGTGGCATCAAATCAGTGGCAAAAAATTGCTCGTTCCAGCCATAGCAATAAATTAAGATGTAAAACTATATCATTACTTGTGTCATCACAGTTCCAGTGCTTCATTATAGCACCGGGAGTTGATTTTTGTTTTTCTTCCGCTTGTTCTTCCCCTTCATCACTTGGTTCAATAACAGACAAGCTTCGCCTTCAATGTAAGATTTTTCATGTCAATTAGGGAGCACAAGTATAGCACTAAAAAATGACATTAATTTTCAGATGAAAGTGGAAAAATACAGGACAAAAGTTGTGAAATATCCTTATCTTACCTCAATGGGATATTACGGTGCACGTACGGATTGGAAGTTTTGTCTCCATTTGTGCAGTTCCCTAAAATCGAGCAACATTAGCATACAAGTAGCACAGCATATGAAAGCACACTGCACAATCATGTTAAATAAGGATAGTACTAACCTCTCATGATACGGAATTCAAACAACTCACAAGAAGAAGATTTGAACCAAATTTGCCAACCCGGATAGGAAGTAAGATCTCCTCTTGTGCAATTCCACTAAGATCAAGCAATAAAGCAATGTTGTCGGTGTGACATTTTGGTTGAACTCCACAAAACACTCTTAAGACAAAAGTGTTTTGTGAAGTGCAACAAAAGATCACAATAGCATCCAGGTGAAGTAAATAACCCTGTTTACACAGAGGTGCAAATGAAACAACTAGTGGTCAATAACGGTGGATGACACAGAAGCCAACAAAAAGAAGCATCGAACTTATCTAAATGGGAAAGAAAGCAAGATTGTGGCATTTCTCAAACAGTGGCATTGACTAATATTAACAAAGAGATTATATTAACAATAAAATTCATTAAGCATGTAATTTGCTTTTAACAATGGCATTGCATCAATTTTCCAGCGGCATTATTAGAGGGTGTTTGTTTACAGGGACATTTTGGTGTAGGGAAGTCCGTGTCAATCCCATCTAAACCAAAGAGGAGGGACTTTTAGGGAATAAAGAAAGAAGACCCCGAGGGAGAGTCTTTTTGGGACTTTTTCCAACGGTTGCCCCTGCCCCGCATCGCAGCTTGTCTCTATTAGTTCATTACTAGGGGTAACATGGTCTTTTAGAATGTCATTTGATAACCTCTAGTCCAGGTTTAGTCCCTGGTACCAAGCAGGTAGGGACTAGAGAGTTTTTAACAAAATAGGGCCTTAGATTAGCATCAGCTAAAGAGTTGCATAGGACAGTGGACACACCAGCACCATGTGCATCTACCAATGTATGAAGGGGTGATGCACAATCTGTTGCAACAAAGAACAAAAACAACCAAGGAGCATATTTGTGTTGGTCCCAGTTTTGTTATCTTTAGACACCTTTCCCTATGTGAGCGCAACAAATCTAGTCCCGCTCAAACTCTACAGCCTCGTCCCCCAAAACAAAAGATCAGTTCGTTACAGATGTACGTACTGTGTTTTTCATTGTTTCCCCTTTTCGAGCAACATAGGTGCTGGAGAGACAGTCTGTACTAGTACTTGCCCCCCTTCCTTTCCTCTTTTGAACCACGTCCTTGATTCATGCTATACAAATTTCCCCACTAGTTTCCTATTTGATGCAACACCTAGATTTGAGTGCAGAAGCGGAAAAAGCCCACATGCAGCAAGAGCAATGCATGTGGAATAAATAAATTATACCTTAAGGTTCTTGGGGTGTGGTTCGGTGGGCGACCGGAGGCCGTTCAGCCCACACTATGTACGACAGCGAGGAAGAAGGGGTCGGAGGCCCTCCCGTGCGGCCGCTGGGTGATAGTGAACAGTTGCGCCGGCAGTGGATTCCCTCCCTCGCCGACGGCGATAGCGTTAAGCCTCCTTCCCTTCCCGGCGGACGGATCCTGCCAGCTCTTTGACCAGCAGTGAGGGGAGAGAGAGGCAAACGAAGTATTTTTTTCATCTGGAGAGCATGAGAGAGTGTGAAGAGAGAAACTACAAGCATTGAGGCTCCAGCGTGTATATATATACTGGAGAGAGGGTGTGAAGAGTGCAAACCCTAGAAAACAAGCGCCGAGGCTGCAGCATATACGTGATGAGGTGATTATATGGTCACACGAGATCGTATAGCTCCGTATCCATCCATTTTGACCAGTCAAAGAATCATCCTGGCACCGCCCCAGATCACTTTCTCTCTCTGTCATGCGGGGCCGACCTGTCATTGGGTGGCAGAAAGAAGTCTAACAAAAACAAAATTATGCTGAAGTGTAGTTATCGAAACCGAGACCTCAAGTTTGATGAGCGAACAGGCTAACCATCTACACCACCCCACGTTATGTTTAACTAGAGGAAAATAACCTTTAATACATTCCTGCATTCGTGTGACAGGCTTGCCGTGTTTTTTTGCGTGGGAGTCATTGGGATTTAAATCATAATCGTGTCATGTGGCTTTGGTGGTAAGGTCTTTTGGGATTTAAAGTAGTGTTGGTAGTAAAGAAATAATGCAGCCTTAGTCACCTTACTTTTCTCCACGTAGTACGTTGGGTCCCACCAGTCAGAGAGTGAAACAAACAAATTAATAAGAAAATTTAAAAGCGTCAGCGGTGTATATTACCACACACATCTCGCTACTACTCATGAACACTGTCCAATTGATCCCTCTATTCGCTCACATACTATTTTAAGTGAATCCTTATTATAACATGCACACAATTTTGGGCACATGTATTCGACCTAAGTCAGTGTGCCACCGTATCTCATACTACTCGCTTCGTCTAGGTGTAATAAGTCACGTTAGAAGTTGCATCGGGACCAAGGTGCAAGCAGATTTTTTTTCAAAACAAGGTGCAAGCAGGAGGTGAAGAAGAAACTTGAATGGTCCTTCCTCCAATCAAAGCCCTGATTTCTGTCTCTAAACGCAACAATTAATCACAACAACTAAGAGATGTCATTTTAGCTACCATGCAGGGCCACGTATTAACTCGCATGCATCAACGCGTAGTTGCGCTCCATGCATTGGGTTTCCAGGGAGATAACAAGGCAGAGTAAAGAGCGTTTGTTACATTGTTAGGCTGGTCATAGTGGTGAGTAACTTGGACTAGTAACATGCATATGTTACTACTCTATGTTACTACTTTCATAGTAGGTAGTAACATATGGATGGTAACATGCAAGTCTTCATTAATTGAGATATAGACTCATTTTACCTCGGTGTGTGTGTGTGTGTGTTTAACAGCATGTGTGTGTTAGACTAGTCACAGTGGGGAGTAACTTAGAGTAGTAACATGCATATCTTACTAGTCTACATTACTACCTCGACAGTGGGTAGTAACATATGTATTTTGTCATGCATCACTCCATTTATTACGTTGTAGACTCATCTTTTCTTGATATGTGTGATGTTACAGTAACTAGATATGTTACCACATGCCTCTCTTTCTTCATTTATTATATGCCACATCATCTATTTTTCCTAGATAAGTGTGATGTTCCCACCTATGTTACTCCCACTATGGGTAGTCTTAGAGAGAGCGACACATCGACCTACTCCTATAGAGAGATGGTGTGTAGTGTACGATTTAGCCACGAGAGTCTGTGCATCCTCTTGTTTCCGGGCGTCCGGTCGGGATAGGCGAGATAGCTACAACGCCCGCTCCTGACCAGCCTGGCCCACCCAAAGCCCCTCCATCGCCCGCGCGGGCTTCCCGCCCGAAACGGTCAGCGCTGCTCCAAAGAATCGGTGCCGCATTCATGCATGGGCAGAGCCGACACGACCTCTCACTGGCGCCTGCGTTGAAGGGAGAAGCGGATTCATGAGTGATGTTGCTTCGTCCGTCCAACTTACTGCTGGGTCTATGTGATTTGATGGCTCATTGGTCATTATTACTGAGGTGGTAGGACTGCTAGATGTCCCACGCATTTGGCGAAAGGAGGTACTGCTAGATTACAATTTTCTCCATTCTCGGTGGAGGAGTGCGTGAGAAGTGAAAACACGCATGCTCAGTGATTACATGGCCCACCTCACACTATCACCATATTTTCTAGACACCGTGCGACACATAACTCTTTACATAGTACTAGTATAGTACATACTATAATTTATTAGCAAGATAAATTTGTACAATGCTATGAAGCTTCCAGTTTCTGTTTCATGTATCTTGCGTCCAAGGTTGCCCGTTGCAACATTTCATCAAATACAAAGGAGACTAACATGCATGCTATTGCATCTCAATGATTGACAGATTATAGCCAATATGTACTCCCTCCGTTCCAAAATAGTGTCTCAACTTTATGCAAATTTAGTACAAAGTTGTACTACTACTAAAGTTGACACTAATTTTGGAATAGAGACAGCTAAAGAAAAAAACAATCCATGCAGTCGCTAGCCCTAGCCCTTGAACCGTAAACCCTAAGGCCTCCTTTGGTTTGTAGTGTTTTTGTAGGAATTCTATAGGATATGCAAAGGTAAAATTCCTTTGAAGCCCTTTGGTTTGTAGGAATGGATTCCTATTCATATGTAGGGCATAAGCACAGGAGCCAGGCAACCCAGCTTGGCCAAAACTTAAGTCATATCGATGCATATAGTGGCAAAGAAAAGGTACATATGGAAAAACTGATATGTGAGGAGCTTAATGCTTAAGGAATGACAAGAACCTCTATCCATGAAGCCCCCAGGCACAAGTGAAGTACATATTTAGAGATGTATGTGTTAATGGTATGCGGTCTAGCCATACCAAAGTGTTAAAGCGAGAAAGAAGAAAGTAATCGGAAAAGAGAGAAAAAATAATGGAAACTACAGGGGAGGAGGAGACGAACAAGGGGTTTGGCGCTAGGCATAGAATCTTCAGAGTCTGGCCATGTTCCAGGGGTTCGGCTCGAGGCGATTGTCTGATGCATCATGAAGACGGTATGCTCCTCCGGTGAGAACTTCGTCAATTATTAAGGGACCCTCCCATTTGGGCTTGAGTTTGTCCTTTTTCTTCTCCGGAAAGCATAGAATGAGTTCGCCAATGTTGTAAGTCTTGGCCTGTACTTCTCTGCTTTGATATCTTCGAGCCTGCTATTGGTAAAATGCTGGACGGGCTTTTGCGACATCGCGTTCCTCCTCCAGGGAATCTAGGTCGTCCTTCTGATCAAGCTCGGTGTCGGGGGGACGGACCCTGATACGTCTCTAACGTATCTATAATTTTTGATTGCTCCATGCTATATTATCTACTGTTTTAGACTATATTGGGCTTTAGTTTCCACTTTTATATTATTTTTGGGACTAACCTATTAACCGGAGGCCCAGCCCAGAATTGTTGTTTTTTGCCTATTTCAGTGTTTCAAAGAAACGGAATATCAAACGGAGTCCAAACGGAATGAAACCTTCGGGAACGTGATTTTCTCACCGGACGTGATCCAGGAGACTTGGACCCTACGCCAAGGCATCAGAGAGGCGGTCGGGCGCGCCCCCCTGCCTCGTGGGCCCCTCGGAGCTCCACCGACGTACTTCTTCCTCCAATATATACCTACGCACCCCCAAACGACCAGAGATGGAGCCAAAAACCTAATTCCACCGCCGCAACTTTCTGTATCCACGAGATCCCATCCTGGGGCCTGTTCCGGAGCTCCGCCGGAGAGGGCCGTCATCACGGAGGGCTTCTACATCATCATAGCCTCTCCAATGAAGTGTGAGTAGTTTACCTCAGACCTTCGGGTCCATAGTTAGTAGCTAGATGGCTTCTTCTCTCTTTTTGGATCTCAATACAAAGTTCTCCCCCTCTCTCTTGGAGATCTATTCAATTTAATCTTCTTCTTTTTGCGGTGTGTTTGTTGAGACCGATGAATTGTTGGTTTATGATCAAGTCTATCTATGAATAATATTTGAATCTTCTCTGAATTCTTTTATGTATGATTAGTTATCTTTGCAAGTCTCTTCGAATTATTCGTTTGATTTGGCCAACTAGATTGGTAGTTCTCGCCATGGGAGAAGTGCTTAGCTTTGGGTTCGATCTTGCAGTGTCCTTTCCCAGTGACAGAAGGGACAACAAGGCACGTATTGTATCGTTGCCATCGAGGATAACAAGATGGGGTTTATTTCATATTGCATGAATGTATCTCTGTACATCATGTCATCTTGCTTAAAGCGTTACTCTGTTTTTTAACTTAATACTCTAGATGCATGATGGATAGCGGTCGATGAGTGGAGTAATAGTAGTAGATGCAGAATCGTTTTGGTCTACTTGTCACGGACGTGATGCCTATATAAATGATCATGCCTAGATATTCTCATAACTATGCTCAATTCTGTCAATTGCTCAACAGTAATTTGTTCACCCACCGTAGAATACTTATGCTCTTGAGAGATGCCACTAGTGAAACCTATGGCCCCCGGGTCTATTCTCATCATATCAATCTCCATCACTTTAATCTTGCTTTGCTTTTTTACTTTGCCTTTTACTTTTCACTTTGCATCTCTATACCAAAAATACCAAAAATATTATATCTATCAGATCTCACTCTCGTAAGTGACCGTGAAGGGATTGACAACCCCTAATCGCGTTGGTTGCGAGTAGCTATCGTTTTGTGCAGGTACGAGGGACTTGAGCGTGGCCTCCTCCTAGATTGATACCTTGGTTCTCAATAACTGAGGGAAATACTTATGCTACTCTGCTGCATCATCAATTCCTCTTCGGGGAAATCCAACGCAAGCTCAAGAGGTAGCAAGAAGAATTTCTGGCGCCGTTGCCGGGGAGTCTATGCAAAAAGTCAACGTACCAAGTACCCATCACAATCCCTATCTCTCGCATTACATTAGTTGCCATTTGCCTCTTGTTTTCCTCTCCCCCACTTCACCCTTGCCGTTTTATTCGCCCTCTCTTTCCCAATCTCCTTCTCCTTCTCCGCCTCTCTTTTCCGTTTGCCTCTTTTGCCCGTTTGCTCTTGTTTGCTCGTGTGCTAGTTTGTTTGCTTGTCGTCATGGCTAGTCTCATATCTTCTCCGTTGTCTCCCGAGAATGAAGTTCTAAATTTTAAACAAAGGGAGGGAGAAAATCTAAAAGATGCTTGGTATAGAATCTGCAATGTTCAAAATAGATCTACCAGGAAGCAATCTACTTCAGTTCTTCTCCGCAAGTTTTATGTAGGTGTTAATCCTTGGTATACATATATCCTCGATACCATTACCGGAGGGAACTTCTTGGGTAGCCATACTTTTGATTCTTATAATGCTATGTTAGATTTATTTGGCTCACCACCTCTTTTGGTTAATGGAACTATGTTAACTTTGGAGCATGTTATGCAAAGACTTGAAATCATTGAAAATAAAGTTGCTACTATTGAATTAATTGAAAATCTAGATAAAAAGATCCAGAATCAAATTACTCAATATGGATCTAAGGTAGGAATGACTTTGAAAAATATTAATGAAAAGGAACCCATAGTTAATGAGAAGATAAACTTAGATTCTACTAGAATTGATAAACTTGAGGGTATCATTACAAACTTGGAAACCGCTTTTTCTTCCATAAAGAATACTCCAAGTCCTCCTACTAAAATTTCCAAGCTTATGTATGTTCCTAAAAATAAGGGTGAATCATCTAGTAAGGAAACTGCGGATCTTAAATCTATAAGTATTCATCCCAATCTTTTTGCTATCATTAAGGAACCAATTGCTACAAATGAATTTTTCAATCTTGTGCCTAAAAGTTTGATAATCACTAGAAATAAAGAAATTCTTAAGGGAAATATATGCCTCATCAAAGAATTGCCTACCAAAGATGGCAATACCTAGATCTACCCTCGCTTTTATGCCTAGCTAGGGGCGTTAAACGATAGCGCTTGTTGGGAGGCAACCCAATTTTATTTTTGTTCCTTGATTTTTTCTCCTGTTTAGTAATAAATAAATTATTTATCCTATTTTTGGTGTTTTTTTAGTTTAATTAGTGTTTGTGCCAAGTAGAACCGTTGGGAAGACTTGGGGAAAGTCTTGTTGAACTTGCTGTAAAAAACAGAAACTTTAGCGCTCACGAGAACTGCTGTCATTTTTATTTGTAGAGTGCTATTTAGTTAATTCTTTTTGCATATCATTAATAGAAAAATTCCTCACGTACAGCAATTTATTTTATAATTTTTGGGGTTCTAGATCTTGCGCTAGATACAGATTACTACAGACTGTTCTGTTTTTGACAGATTCTGTTTTTCGTGTGTTGTTTGCTTATTTTGATGAATCTATGGCTAGTAAAATAGTTTATAATCCATAGAGAAGTTAGAATACAGTAGGTTTAACACCAATATAAATAAATAATGAGTTCATTACAGTACCTTGAAGTGTTCTTTTGTTTTCTTTAACTAACGGGGCTCACGAGTTTTCTACCTTAAGTTTTGTGTTGTGAAGTTTTCAACTTTTGGGTATGGATTTGATGGATTATGGAACAAGGATTGTCAAGAGCCCAAGATTGGGGATGCCCATGGCACTCCCAATATAATATAAGGACACCTAAAATACAAAGCTTGGGGATGCCCCGGAAGGCATCCCCTCTTTCGTCCACTTCTATCGGTAACTTTACTTGGAGCTATATTTTTATTCGCCACATGATATGTGTTTTGCTTGGAGTGTCTTGTATTATTTGTGTCTTTGGTTGTTAGTGTGCCACAATCATCCTTGCTGTACACACCTTTTGAGAGAGCCATACATGAATTAGAATTTGATAGAATACTCTATGTGCTTCACTTATATCTTTTGAGCTATGTAGTTTTGCTCGATGTGCTTCACTTATATCTTTTGAGCTAAGTAGTTTTGCTCTATGTGCTTCACTTATATCTTTTGAGCGCTATAACTTTGCTCTATGTGCTTCACTTACATCTTTTAGAGCACGGTGGTGGATTTGTTTTAAAGAAACTATTGATCTCTCATGCTTCACTTAAATTATTTTGAGAGTCTCTTAATAGCATGGTAATTTGCTTAATAATAATATGCTTGGTATTCAAGATTTGTGAAACTTTTTTTGAATGTGTTGAATACTAAGAAAGATTGAAGCATGATAATTGTTTTGAGATATGGAGGTGATAATATTAAAGTCATGCTAGTTGAGTAGTTGTGAATTTGAGAAATACTTGTGTTGATGTTGTGATTCTCGTAGCATGCACGTATGGTGAACCGTTATGTAATGAAGTCGGAGCATGATTTATTTATTGATTGTATTCCTTATGACTGGCGGTCGGGGACGAGCGATGGTCTTTTCCTACGAATCTATGCCCCTAGGAGCATGCGCATAATACTTTGCTTTGATAACTTGTAGATTTTTGCAATAAGTATATGAGTTCTTTATGACTAATGTTGAGTCCATGGATTATACGCACTCTCACCCTTCCACCTTTGCTAGCCTCTCTAATACCGCGCACCTTTCGCCGGTATCATACACCCACCATATACCTTACTCAAAATAGCCACCATACCTACCTATTATGGCATTTCCATAGCCATTCCGAGATATATTGCCATGCAACTTTCCACCATTTCGTTTATTATGACACACTCCGTCATTGTCATATTGCATATCCCGGTACACCGCCGGAAGCATTCATATATAGTCATATTTTGTTCTAAATATCGAGTTGTAATTGTTGAGTTGTAAGAAAAATAAACGTTTGATGATCATCATTATTAGAGCATTGTCCCAGTGAGGACAGGATGATGGAGACTATGATTCCCCCACAAGTCGGGATGAGACTCCTGACGAAAAATAAATAAAAGAGGCAAAAGAAGCCCAAAAAAAGAAAAGAGGCCAGAAAAAAAGAGAAAAGGCCCAAATAAAAAAAATAAAAAAATGAGAGAAAAAGAGAGAAGGGACAATGTTACTATCCTTTTACCACACTTGTGCTTCAAAGTAGCACCATGATCTTCATAGTAGAGAGTCTCTCATGTTATCACTTTTATATACTAGTGGGAATCTTTCATTATAGAACTTGGCTTGTATATTCCAATGATGGGCTTCCTCAAATTGCCATAGGTCTTCATGAGCAAGCAATTTGGATGCACACCCACTTAGTTTCTTTTTGAGCTTTCATATACTTATAGCTCTAGTGCATCCGTTGCATGGCAATCCCTACTCACTCACATTGATATCTATTGACGGGCATCTCCATAGCCCGTTGATACACCTAGTTGATGTGAGACTATCTTCCCCTCTTTTTGTCTTCTCCACAACCACCATTCTATTCCATTAATCTTGGGGATGCCTGATACGCCTCCAACGTATCTATAATTTTTGATTGCTCCATGCTATATTATCTACTGTTTTGGACTATATTGGGCTTTATTTTCCACTTTGATATTATTTTTGGGACCAACCTATTAACCGGAGGCCCAGCCCAGAATTGCTGTTTTTTGCCTATTTTAGTGTTTCGGAGAAACGGAATATCAAACAGAGTCCAAACGGAATGAAACCTTCGGGAACATGATTTTCTCACCGAACGTGATCCAGGAGACTTGGACCCTACACCAAGGCATCAGAGAGGCGGTCACGAAGGTGGGGGCGCCCCCCCTTAGGGCGCGCCCCCTGCCTCGTGGGCCCCTCGGAGCTCCACCGACATACTTCTTCCTCCTATATATACCTACATACCCGCAAACGAACAGAGACGGAGCCAAAAACCTAATTCCACTGCCGCATCTTGGGGCCTCTTCTGGAGCTCCGCCGGAGAGGGCCGTCATCACGGAGGGCTTCTACATCATCATAGCCTCTCCTATGAAGTGTGAGTAGTTCACCTCAGACCTTCGGGTCCATAGTTAGTGGCTAGATGGCTTCTTCTCTCTTTTCGGATCTCAATACAAAGTTCTCCCCCTCTCTCGTGGAGATCTATTCGATGTAATCTTCTTTTTTTGCGGTGTGTTTGTTGAGACCGATGAATTGTGGGTTTATGATCAAGTCTATCTATGAATAATATTTGAATCTTCTCTGAATTCTTTTATGTATGATTAGTTATCTTTGCAAGTCTCTTCTAATTATCCGTTTGGTTTGGCCAACTAGATTGGTAGTTCTTGCCATGGGAGAAGTGCTTAGCTTTGGGTTCGATCTTGCGGTGTCCTTTCCCAGTGACAGAAGGGGCAGCAAGGCACGTATTGTATCGTTGCCATCGAGGATAACAAGATGGGGTTTATTTCATATTGCATGTATTTATCTCTCTACATCATGTCATCTTGCTTAAAGCGTTACTCTGTTTTTAACTTAATACTCTAGATGCATGCTGGATAGCGGTCGATGAGTGGAGTAATAGTAGTAGATGCAGAATCATTTCGGTCGACTTGTCACGGACGTGATGCCTATATACATGATCATGCCGAGATATTCTCATAACTATGCTCAATTCTGTCAATTGCTCAACATTAATTTGTTCACCCACCGTAGAATACTTATGATCTTGAGAGAAGCCACTAGTGAAACCTATGGCCCCCGGGTCTATTCTCATCATATCAATCTCCATCACTTTAATCTTGCTTTGCTTTTTTACTTTGCCTTTTACTTTTCACTTTGCATCTCTATACCAAAAACACCATAAATATTATATTTATCAGATCTCACTCTTGTAAGTGACCGTGAAGGGATTGACAACCGCTAATCGCGTTGGTTGTGAGTAGCTATCGTTTTGTGCAGGTATGAGGGACTTGAGCGTGGCCTCCTACTGGATTGATACCTTGGTTCTCAAAAACTGAGGGAAATACTTACGCTACTCTGCTGCATCATCCTTTCCTCTTCGGGGAAATCCAACGCAAGCTCAAGAGGTAGCAGACCCCGGGCAGGCAACGGAACCCGGATCCTCTTCAAAAAACAACGGGGTTGGCACCGCCCCTCAATACCGGCACGCGCTTGGCCGGGTCGCTCGACCCGGCCAAGGCCCGCAAGCCGGCCAGACTAGCCGACCCGGCAAGACACGTTGACTCGGCCACAACAACTAGCGCAAGACAGCCGAACCCGGCACGACCAAAGCCTCCTCAACAAGCCAGCGCCACCTGTGGCGTGCTACGCAATCCAGCCGCGGGTCAACTCCCGTCCCATCCAGGCTGTATGATGGGGACGAGACTTCAATCAATGATGACTGAGGCAACAGTGCCCCGCCCATGGCTCTGGTTAGCAGGAACATGGCAACAGTGCCCCTCACCTACCTGCTGACAAGGGACAGCGTGGCTACAGTGCCCCTGCCTTCACCACTGGCGACAGCAAGCAGCAACCTGACGGAGAGCACTGTACGCGACTCGACTCGGCCATGGCGTGACGATCGATAAGACGGCGCACAGTCCCCCTAGGCATGCGGGGCCCGCACCTAGGGGAACCCGGCGAATCACAAGCCCTCAGCGGGACCCAGCCCGAGTCCCCAGACACCGACAATACGGACCCACTGACTTGTAACATTACCATTGTATCCCCGGGGGGTTGGACTATAAAACCCCCGGGAGCCCGCGATCATACGGGGGGCAAGCGAGGGAGCAAGCAGAAGACACATATGAGAGAAAAGCAAGTAAGCATAGGACTAGCCACAAAGCAGCAACACTAGAGAGAAGGAGCAGCCCAAGCCTTGGCCAGCTTCCTTCCTCCTCCATACAGCTCCAGGAGCAACATTGTACTATAGATCATCCAAGCACACTCTCCAGGACTAGGGGTATTATCTCTCTGGAGAGCCTCGAACCTGGGTATGTCCGGCGTCCCGCGCCCGCTCATGCCTGGAGTCCACCAGCGCCCACGAGCCTCCTCCTCTCTTTAGCCATCCCTTGGCATCTGCTGTGCTCCCACCACGACATTTGGCGCCCACCGTGGGGCCGCTCGAGGAGCTGGCCGGGAGCATACTTCAGACGGGGCCCTTCTCCTACACCGACGAGTCCGTCGCGCTGGCGGACGACGTCATCGGCGCGCTTGTCGCCTCCTTCACCGTGCTGCGCATCTCCGATGCGTTCGCGGCCGACGAGTACCCCAGCGAGGTGCTCAGCTACTCCGACACTCCCCCCTCCCTTGGCGGCGGCATTTCCGCCAGGGCAATGGACGTCCATGTGGAGGTCTTCGTCACCAGTGACGGCGCCTCCTCCTTGTCGAGCAAGACAAGGAAGGCTGCCGAAGCCAGGGCCGCAGCGGATCGGATCGAGCCGTCCGATCTAGTGCGCGCCGTGATGCATTGTCTCCCGATCCCCATCGACACCGGCGTGAATGCCACAAACGTCACTGAGTCCTGAACCCAGCTTGAGGAAAGGCGCCAGCAGATGCTGGACCTGTCCGAGACGCTCGCCGCCACTCAGCGTCGCCTGGACGCCGCTCAGCTGAAGCGCGATGCCGCCTACGTATTCATGCCCGCCGCGGCTGACCCAAGCGAGGTCGCCAATGTGCGTGCCTAGGGAGGAGCGATCGGCCGGGCCCTCGGCGCCGTCCCAACCGTCTACGAGACCCCGGCAAAGAACATTGCGCTGAGGAGCTGAAAGAGCGCATCGGGCGGATGCGCGAACTCCTCCACGCCACGAACACCTAGGAGGACCGCCTCAACCAGCTCGCCAAGCCGGCGGGATCCGGCTCCGCCCGCCTTGGCGGGCCCGGTGAACTTCTGCACACCACTTCCTCGCCACCAGACGAGGCGCACTCCGGCGGAGCCCGGACTCGGCGCGACCCGACCGCTACAGCCGCCAACAGATTCGGCGACGAGCCCGTCCTAGAGATCCAGCGCAGACCCGCCCAGCATGGCCGGCATCTGACTCCAACCGACCCGGCCCCTGGCCTGGCCGCAAGTCGACTCGGCCCGCGCACCATCAATGACGCCGACGCTCGCCACCGCCTCGATCGGCTCGCTCACTTGCTGGAGGTGGAGGAGAGCGGTGCTATCGGGCCGGCATGCTTCGGCCCGCGCATTAGGGAGGAGCCCTTCCCCAAAGGATTCATGGTTCCCGGTGACACCCCAAGTACAACAGGACGGAGAAGCCAGAAGACTGGCTCACGGACTACACCACGGCCATTGGCATCACCGGTACCAATCGTTGTCTCGCCGTGCGCTACGCACCGCTCATGCTCCAAGGGTCGGCCCGCACGTGGTTGAACAGCCTGCCGATGGGCAGCATCAACACGTGGGTGGACTTTGAGGAAGCCTTCGTCCCCAACTTCATGGGGACCTACAAGCGACCCGGCCGCCCTAGCCAGCTCGCCATGTGCATGCAAGGGCATACGGAGACCGGTCGTGAGTACCTCGCACGCTGGACCGAGCTCTTGAACAGCTGCGAGGGCGTCCATGAAGTCCAGGCGATCCAGTACTTCGTCAGCGGGTGCCGAGACGGCACCCTCTTCAAGCACAAGCTCTTACGCTCCGAGCCGGCCACCATGGCCGCGCTCATGGTGACGGTGGACAACTACGCCAACGCCGACTCCACCATGAAGATCTAGGTGGCGTTGGATGAAGCCGGCAAGGCGAAGCTGGTTCCCCCTCCGAAGCCGGCGGCGAAGCGTTGGCAAACCGTCAAGGCGGCATGGCAACCCGCCATGAGCTTCGAGCAGATGCTCGACGCCCCCTGCAAGCACCACAGCGGCGCAAGACCCTCCACGCACACGCTTCGGCAGTGCGCCATCACCAAGCGCATCATGAGGGGCGACGTCCCGCCCCCTCCGGCTCCAGCTCCAGGTGCGGGGCAGCCGCCTCCGCCTCCACCGCTGCCTCCAGCTAGCGGCGTGATGCGCGACAACGCCTACCCGGACCAGAACGCCACCTAAGTTGTGTTCACCAGCCTCAGCGACGACAAGCGCAACGAGTGCCTCCTTCTGTAGGAGGTGAACACCATTGTCCTGGCCAAGCCGGAGTTCATGCGTTGGTCAGTTCGACCGATCACTTGGACTCGGGAGGATCACCTGGCAGTCCTGCCGAGTCCGGGTGGTTACGCCCTCGTCCTCAACCCCGCCATCGTCGCGCGGTGCACATGCAAGTTCTCACGAGTCCTCATCGACGGCGGCAGCAACATCAACATCCTCTACCATGACATGATGACCAAGCTCGGCCTCACGGCCGAGGACCTGGAGCCGGCCCGAACGATCTTCCACGGCATCGTGTCTGGCCTCTCCTGCTCCCCCATCGACCGGGTCCGGCTAGATGTCTTGTTCGGTGACAGCAGCCACTTCCGGCGCGAACTGATCTGGTTCGAAGTGGTGGACCTGTCCGGCGCGTATCACGCATTGCTGGGCCGGCCCGCGCTCGCCAAGTTCATGGCGGTTCCCCACTACGCGTACCTAAACATGAAGATGCCGGGTCCCAAGGGCCTCATCACCATCACCAGCGATTACCGCACGTCCCTGGAGTGCGCCTGAGACGGTGCCAAGTTGGTCGAGTCGCTGGTCATTGCCGAGGAGCGGCGCTAGCTCGACCGAATCGTCACCCTGGCAGGCGAGGCCTCCGCCGCGTGGATCTCGACCCCAGACCCTGCCGACGAGGCTGCCCTCAAGCCCTCTAGGGAGACTAAGAAAGTGAACCGCAACCCAGAAGACCCTAGCTGCAGCAAGTACATTGTCATAGGCACCCGCCTCGACAGCAAATAGGAAGGCGGGCTCGTCGACTTCCTCAGTGCGAATCGGGATATCTTCGCATGGACCCCCAACGACATGTCGGGTATCCCGAGGAAGTACCCCGAGCACAAACTTCACGTCCGCAAGGACGCCAAGCATGTCCGTCAACCCCTACGATGATTTTCCGAATAGAAGAGAAGAACCATTAGTGAAGTGGTCGCCAAGCTTTTGGCGGTCGGCTTCATGATGGAAGTGTTTCACCCCGAGTGGCTGGCCAATCCAGTCCTTGTCCTGAAGAAGAACAAGACCTGGCGCATGTGTATCGACTACACCAGCCTCAACAAGGCATGTCCCAAGGATCCGTTCGCCCTCCCGCGGATCGACCAAGTCATCGACTCGACCGCTGGGTGTGAGCTCCTGTCCTTCCTAGACGCTTACTCCAGCTACCACCAGATCAAGCTGGACCCGGCCGACGCCCTGAAAACGTCCTTCATAACGCCCTTTGGGGCGTATTGCTACATCACCATGTCGTTTGGCTTGAAGAACACCGGCGCCACCTTCCATCGCTGCATGCAGAAATGCCTGCTGCCGCAACTCGGCCGCAATATCCACGTATACATGGGACGACCACGTGGTGAAGACCAAGCAGCACCTCACGCTCCTCGACGATTTGAAGGAAACCTTCGCCAACCTCCGCGAATACAAGGTCAAGCTTAACCCGAAAAAATGCGTCTTCGGCGTCCCGGCCGGAAAGCTACTCGGCTTCCTCATCTCGGAACGCGGCATTGAGGCGAACCGGAGAAGATCAAGGCCATCGAGCGCATGCGCAAGCCGGCTCGGCTGCGCGATGTCCAGAAGTTCAACGGATGCTTGGCCTCGGTTAGCCGGTTTCTAAGCCGGCTGGGCGAGAGGGCGCTACCCTTGTACCAGCTGATGAAGAAGACGAGCCTGTTCGAATGGAACGGCAAGGCAGACGAGGCCTTCCAAGACCTCAAGAGCATGCTCTCACTGCACCAGTCCTAGCCGCACCGACCGACAAGGAGCCGCTGTTGCTCTACATAGTCGCGACCCCGCGGGCGGTCAGCATGGTGCTGGTGGTCGAGTGACCAGAGAAGGGCAAGATCCAAACCGTCCAGCGCCCAGTCTACTACCTGAGCGAGGTGCTCTCCATCTCCAAGCAGAACTACCCGCACTACCAGAAGATGTGTTTCGGCGTGTACTTCACCGCCAAAAGCTGAAGCAGTATTTCTAAGAGCACATTGTCACCGTGGTCAGCACGGCACCTATCGGAGAAATCATCGGGTGCCGGGATGCCTCTGGCCGGGTTGCCAAGTGAGCGATCCAGCTAGCCGGCCACACCATCCTCTACGAGCCCCGCACCGCGATCAAGTCTCAAGCCCTGGACGACTTCCTCGTCGACTGGGCCGAGACCCAGTACTTCCCGCCGCCTCCCGACTCGATGCATTGGCGCATGCACTTCGATGGGTCCAAGATGCGAATCGGCTTGGGGGCCGGCATCATACTGTCGTCCCCAAAGGGCGACCGGCTCCTCTACGCACTCCAGATCCACTTCCCCGCCTCCAACAACTTCGCCGAGTACGAAGCCCTTGTGCACGGCCTCCGGCTTGGCAAGGAACTCAGACCTGGTGGCGCATCAGTGCTCCGGTGAATTGGACGCCCGCGACTCCAACATGGCAAGCTACCGCTTCCTCGTCCAGAAGCTGTCCGGATCTTTCGAGGGCTGCAAGTTCCTCCATGTCCCACGCGCGGAGAACGAAGCAGCCGACACGCTCACCAAGATCCCCTCGTCACGACAAGCCATCCCGTCCGGCGTCTCCCTCGAGCACCTGCGCAAGCCGTCCGTCAAGCCATCACCGGACTTCGAGTCCATCCACATTCCAGACGACCCGGCCGCACCTCAATCCGGCCCAGGGGCTGCTCAGCTCGACCCGGCCACCATCTTCCTAGACCCGGCCGTCGCCATCCCCGACCTGGGGGCTTCTCAACCCGGCTCGTGGGCTGTCGACTCGGAACCCACCCTGGTGGCCGTCTTCGTCATGGTTACGGCTCCATCTTGGGCCCTCCCAATATCAGAATTCTTGGAGAGCGGGGTTCTCCCCATGGACGAGACCGAAGCTCGGCAAGTGCAGCGCCGGGCATCCGCCTACAGCATCATCAACAACGAGCTCGTCAAGCGAAGCTCCACCGCGTGTTCCAGCGTTGCGTCGAGCAGGAATGGGGCATCGACATTCTCCTCGACATACATCAGGGCGAGTGTGGGCACCACGCCGCATCACGATCCCTGGTGGCCAAGGCGTTCCGCCACGGTTTCTACTGGCCCATGGCCCTCCAAGATGCCGAGTCGCTCATCCTCAAGTGTGAGGGATGCCAACGCTTCAGCAAACGCAGCCACCAGCCGGTGTTAGCACTCTGCACCATACCAATTGCCTGGCCCTTCGCGGTCTGGGGACTCGACATGGTGGGACCCTTCAAAACCGCTCGAGGCGGCATGACGCACTTGTGGGTGGCAGAGGACAAATTCACCAAGTGGATCGAGGCAAGACCAATCAAGAAACTGGACGGGCCAACAGTCGTCTGGTTCATCAAGGACATAGCGATGCGCTACATCATGTCTAACAGCATCATCACCGACAACGACACCAACTTCGTCAAGGGTGCACTCGAGCAATACTGCTCCGTCTCCGGCATCCGCCTCGACCTGGCCTCCGTTGCGCATCCGCAGTCCAACGGGCAGGTCGAGCGGGCCAATGGACTCATCCTGTCCGGCGTCAATCCGCGACTTGTCGAGCCACTCATCCGCTCACCCGGCAGCTGACTTGACGAGTTGCCAGCCGTTCTCTGGAGTCTACGCACCACGCCAAATCGGTCGACCGGGTTCACCCCGTTCTTCCTCGTCTATGGAGCTAAAGCCGTCATCCCGACCGACGTCGAGTTCGACTCGCCGCGCGTCGCGATGTACACCAAAGCCAAATCCAGAGAAGCCCGCGAAGATGGCGTCGACCTGCTCGAAGAAGCATGCCTCCTGGCGCTCAGTCGCTCGGCCATCTAGCAGTTAGGCCTGAGGCACTACCACAGCAAGAAGATCAAGCCCCTCGCGTTCCGCGAGGGCGACCTCATCCTCCGACTCATCCAAGAGCAGGCAGGCAAGCACAAGTTTTCCCTTCCATGGGAGGGCCCATTCTTTGTGAGCAGGGCCTTGCGCGACCGCAATGCCTACTACCTCATCGACGCATGCAAGTCAAGGAAGCCCAAGAAGGACACCGCCGTTGAAGAAACGACCCGGCCGTGGAACGCGGAACTCCTCCGCCGTTTTACAGTTAGTCGCACGAGCGTATGTATCGTCGCCTTTTGTAAACGCATGAAACCATGGGGTCCCCGAACGAGACTCGGGGGCTGCCTTTTGTCGACCAATTTATTGTCTCCCTATTTTCTTGCATCACTATACCATTGAACCCGGCCACCCCGCCGCCTTACTTGGTGATTCCTGATAAAGTTAGGATGTCACGGTCCCCCACTTCGCCCTAAAGCCACAGATCCAGCTTTGGCTGTCGGCTGGCAAGCACAACGGGCCAAAGCTCCTTTACGCTTCATACACTAAGTCAAAGGTTGTAGGGTCGATCAACCCGGCCCACCATTCATCAAATGAACAGCCGCACGACCGACTGCTCGCCAACCGGCTTCGCCGGATTGCCGCCAGCCGGCCCAGTGGGTGTTTCGCTCGCGCTCAATGATTCGAGGGACCCAAATCCTGTGAGCTCCTCTCAAAGAACCGAACTCCTTGTCACGCACTGGAGCCTCGGCCATCTGACTCGCGGGGGGAGGTTTGAGAAAGGAAAAATGCACGAAATCGTTCCAAAAAACGGAAGGCAGAAAGCAAAAGCACCCACAACATCTACACAAGTATTTAAGAAGAGGCCCACGACTCGAGTTCATTACACCCTAAAACCCCCAGTGGGTGGGTGGACCTGCTATTTAATAGATTTTACACAAAGTGTCTCAGGCATCTCCAGCGCCGCGTTGCGACGTCGACGGCTCTCCCCTGGCGGCCTCCGGGTCCAGCGAGGCGCCGGTGTCCTCCTCAACACCCGCGTCGTAGTAGATGCCCGTCTCCTCCGAGCTCCCCTCCGGATCATGGAGGAGCAAGCCATAGTCGTCGCCGTCCACAGCCCTGCCGTCTTCCATCCGCCCCGGATGGAACTCGTCGTGGAAAGCGAACTCGGCGATGTAGCTGGCCCGGGAGGTGATCCGGCCGGCTTGCTCCTGCAAGAGCTGCTCCGAACCAGCCAGCTACACGTCCGGATGCCAGGACAGCGCGAACCGGAGCGCCATCGCAGCACCGGCACGAGCGGCGGAGACGCACCACTTGCCAAGCCGATCCGGCCCCATCTCCAACCAACGCGCCAGGCGTGAGAAGCTGCTCGGTTGGACGGAGTCCAGCCATAAGGCCGCCGTCATTGCGGTGCCGGCCTAGGACAGCCGGCCCAACAGCGTTCCCAGGACCTGGCAGGCCTCAGCGGCAGCGATGATCTCTGGGAAGGTCCAGGCCACCCGCGGATCCGTCCCAGACCCAACAATGTCGGTCGGGTCGCACTGATTGCGGACGGCTTCCTCTGCCAGCCGCTATGTCTCCGGGAAGGCCCCTGCCGCAAAGGAAGAAGCGAGTTAGAAGAAAAACAACAAGGAAGAAAGGCCGGATCCCGACCCGGCAAACGACAAGAAAAAGCACATACTGGAGAAGGACTCTTCCAGGTGCTGCGCCTCAAGCAACATACCACGCCGCTCCCGTTCGATGGCGCGGTCGCGCTCCTTTAGCGCCTTCTTGAGATCGGCTGCCTTGGCAAGGGACGCCTTTAGCTCGGCGTCCTTGTCTTTGGCCGCCTCGCAGCGATGGGCCTCGTCCTGAGGGCCCCCCTCAGCCGTGGTGACCTGCCCCTGCAGGCGATCCACCTCGGCCTGGAGCCGGCCCTTGTCGTGGGCCAGCTGGCCACGCTGCTGGTCCGCCTCCACCAGGGCCTGCTGCGCTTCTGCCACCTTGGCGGCTTCCGCCTTAAGGAGCTCCACCTCGGCCTCGAGGCGGCTTTTGTGACCCGCCAGTTGCTCATGCAGCCGGTTGGCCTTGTTGAGAGACCTCCGAGCCGCGGCCGCCTCCGCCCTCGCCTGCGCCGTCTCGAAGCCAAGACGACTGGTGTCGGCAACAAGCCGGTCCTAGTGATCACTGGCCCGGAGCAGACGAGTCCGCCAGGAGAGCGCCTCGGCTGTGAAAAAGAAGGACTCAGCATAAGAAAAAAGCAACACTTAAGATTTGGCCCAACTGTTACACAGTTGGCCCAAATCTCGGGGGCGACACCCAGTGGGTGCGCTAGCACGCCCCCACTAGAAAAGAGCACAAGAATACCTGCGGCGACGTGGAGCTCCTCCTCCTTGGCGGCAAGCTGCTCCATGAGCTCTCGGTGCTCGCCCAGGAGACGATTGTAGGCGCCGACCCGGAAGGCGTCGAGATGCTGAAGAAAGCAGAAATCAGAACAAGGCCAACACTCTAATGATTCGACCCAACTACTACGTAGTTGGCCCGAACCTCGGGGGCTACACCCACTGGGTGCGCTGGCGCGCCCCCAGAAAGAAGAAATTACAAGAAGACTTACCAGAACGGCGCGCGACGTGTCCGCTCCACCTCGGCCTGGGCAAAGGCCTCGAGCCGTTCCGTCCGGCCTCGTAGGCGGCGACTGACGGCGTCCAGCACCGCCTCCTCCTGGGTTTGAGGCCCGAAGACAACGGCACCCCCGCTCCGCGCCGGCTGCGGCACGGCAGGTCGGCGCCATCCCTGGTGGGGCACGAAGGAGTACTCCCCGTTGGCCGCTCGCGACGCGGCCAACACCTCTTCCGACGCCCCTCCCGGCGCCGACGACGACCCAAACGCCGGGACGCCCTGCATCGCCGTCTCCGGCCCAGCTGCCGGGGTGGCATCCGGTACCGCCGCCCACGGTGCCTCCTCCAAAACCAAAGGCACCTCTGAGACCGCCGCCCGCAACGTCTCTTCCAAAACGACGCCGCCTTCACCACCATCAGTCCCCGCTCGCTCGACCACGTCGGCCCGCGATGGGGTGTCATCCGCCACCTCCATGACCTTCCGGTCGGGGATCACAACCTCAGCCTGGCCTCCACGGCCGTGCTCCCTCACCGATGACGGCTCAAAGACCGTCGCCGCACCACCGTGCCCTCTGGCATCTCGCACCACCGTGCCCTCCGGCATCTCGAGCCAGGTCGGCTCCGCGCCGGCTCGCGCCCCTGCCGCCGCCGCGTCGGTCCAAGCACGGACCGACGCTGCCTCCAGCTCCGCCTCGTCCTGGTTCTTGTCCCGCCAGGCCAAGGCTTCGGCGGCATTCGGATCCATGCTGAGGTCCGAGTCCGCTCGTCCCTCCACCTCGGTCTGGTCGGTGAAGTCGGACCGGCTCCTGCGGAACGCGGCCCCTTCGGCGGCCGCGGGTTCCGCCGCCACCCTCGCCAGTGTGATTGGCGACCTGAAGAAGAAGACATAATGAGCACAAAAGAAACAAGACTAACTCAAGAAAGAAATCTGAGCGCAGCGCTCCAACACAAGTCTGTTTCCTCCGTTTTGCCGTACGCCACACCCCTCCCGGTCAACAGGACCCTGTTTCGACCATAGGAGGTCCAACAGAAGTCCGTTTCCTCCGTTTTGCAGTACGCCAGACCTCTCCCGATGGACAGGATCCCGTTTCGACCATGGCGGTCGAACACAAAGATGTTTCCTCCATTCTGCGGTACGCCAGGCCTCGTTTCCATCGGCTATTCCGTCCAAGCCGGTTGGGTCCCGATGAACAGCATACATTCCATTGCCTCCCAATGAACACGACGCATTCTATTGCCTCCCCATGAACAAGACGACAACGTAGTTTCTCCCTTCCGACCCAGCCATGTACACGAGCCCTGGCTGTACGTATGCGTGAGTAGGCGTTCGAGACCCCGCCCGTATGTACGTACGTGGCCGTAGTTTCTTTCTTACACCCTCACCGTTGTACGTACATGTACATGCTACGTGCGCGCCTCTACTATGACACATGCCCTTCCTTGCTCGACCACGTTTTATCGCTGCAGCTTGTAGACAGACCAACCGGACAGTATGTACATACACGTTCACGATCCACCTCGGCCTGGAGCCGGCCCTTGTCGTGGGCCAGCTGGCCACGCTGCTGGTCCGCCTCCACCAGGGCCTGCTGCGCTTCTGCCACCTTGGCGGCTTCCGCCTTAAGGAGCTCCACCTCGGCCTCGAGGCGGCTTTTGTGACCCGCCAGTTGCTCAGGCCGCCGGTTGGCCTTGTTGAGAGACCTCCGAGCCGCGGCCGCCTCCGCCCTCGCCTGCGCCGTCTCGATGCCAAGACGACCGGTGTCGGCAACAAGCCGGTCCTAGTGATCACTGGCCCGGAGCAGACGAGTCCGCCAGGAGAGCGCCTCGGCTGTGAAAAAGAAGGACTCAGCATAAGAAAAAAGCAACACTTAAGATTTGGCCCAACTGTTACACAGTTGGCCCAAATCTCGGGGGCGACATCCAGTGGGTGCGCTAGCACGCCCCCACTAGAAAAGAGCACAAGAATACCTGCGGCGACGTGGAGCTCCTCCTCCTTGGCGGCAAGCTGCTCCATGAGCTCTCGGTGCTTGCCCAGGAGACGATTGTAGGCGCCGACCCGGAAGGCGTCGAGATGCTGAAGAAAGCAGAAATCAGAACAAGGCCAACACTCTAATGATTCGACCCAACTACTACGTAGTTGGCCCGAACCTCGGGGGCTACACCCACTGGGTGCGCTGGCGCGCCCCCAGAAAGAAGAAATTACAAGAAGACTTACCAGAACGGCGCGCGACGTGTCCGCTCCACCTCGGCCTGGGCAAAGGCCTCGAGCCGTTCCGTCCGGCCTCATAGGCGGCGACTGACGGCGTCCAGCACCGCCTCCTCCTGGGTTTGAGGCCCGAAGACAACGGCACCCCCGCTCCGCGCCGGCTGCGGCACGGCAGGTCGGCGCCATCCCTGGTGGGGCACGAAGGAGTACTCCCCGTTGGCCGCTCGCGACGCGGCCAACACCTCTTCCGACGCCCCTCCCGGCGCCGACGACGACCCAAACGCCGGGACGCCCTGCGTCGCCGTTTCCGGCCCAGCTGCCGGGGTGGCATCCGGTACCGCCGCCCACGGTGCCTCCTCCAAAACCAAAGGCACCTCTGAGACCGCCGCCCGCAACGTCTCTTCCAAAACGCCGCCGCCTTCACCACCATCAGTCCCCGCTCGCTCGACCACGTCGGCCCGCGATGGGGTGTCATCCGCCACCTCCATGACCTTCCGGTCGGGGATCACAACCTCAGCCTGGCCTCCACGGCCGTGCTCCCTCACCGATGACGGCTCAAAGACCGTCGCCGCACCACCGTGCCCTCCGGCATCTCGCACCACCGTGCCCTCCGGCATCTCGAGCCAGGTCGGCTCCGCGCCGGCTCGCGCCCCTGCCGCCGCCGCGTCGGTCCAAGCACGGACCGACGCTGCCTCCAGCTCCGCCTCGTCCTGGTTCTTGTCCCGCCAGGCCAAGGCTTCGGCGGCATTCGGATCCATGTTGAGGTCCGAGTCCGCTCGTCCCTCCACCTCGGTCTGGTCGGTGAGGTCGGACCGGCTCCTGCGGAACGCGGCCCCTTCGGCGGCCGCGGGTTCCGCCGCCACCCTCGCCAGTGTGATTGGCGACCTGAAGAAGAAGACATAATGAGCACAAAAGAAACAAGACTAACTCAAGAAAGAAATCTGAGCGCAGCGCTCCAACACAAGTCTGTTTCCTCCGTTTTGCCGTACGCCACACCCCTCCCGGTCAACAGGACCCTGTTTCGACCATAGGAGGTCCAACAGAAGTCCGTTTCCTCCGTTTTGCAGTACGCCAGACCTCTCCCGATGGACAGGATCCCGTTTCGACCATGGCGGTCGAACACAAAGATGTTTCCTCCATTCTGCGGTACGCCAGGCCTCGTTTCCATCGGCTATTCCGTCCAAGCCGGTTGGGTCCCGATGAACAGCATACATTCCATTGCCTCCCAATGAACACGACGCATTCTATTGCCTCCCCATGAACAAGACGACAACGTAGTTTCTCCCTTCCGACCCAGCCATGTACACGAGCCCTGGCTGTACGTATGCGTGAGTAGGCGTTCGAGACCCCGCCCGTATGTACGTACGTGGCCGTAGTTTCTTTCTTGCACCCTCGCCGTTGTATGTACATGTACATGCTACGTGCGCGCCTCTACTATGACACATGCCCTTCCTTGCTCGACCACGTTTTATCGCTGCAGCTTGTAGACAGACCAACCGGACAGTATGTACGTACACGTTCACGATCCACCTCGGCCTGGAGCCGGCCCTTGTCGTGGGCCAGCTGGCCACGCTGCTGGTCCGCCTCCACCAGGGCCTGCTGCGCTTCTGCCACCTTGGCGGCTTCCGCCTTAAGGAGCTCCACCTCGGCCTCGAGGCGGCTTTTGTGACCCGCCAGTTGCTCATGCAGCCGGTTGGCCTTGTTGAGAGACCTCCGAGCCGCGGCCGCCTCCGCCCTCGCCTGCGCCGTCTCGATGCCAAGACGACCGGTGTCGGCAACAAGCCGGTCCTAGTGATCACTGGCCCGGAGCAGACGAGTCCGCCAGGAGAGCGCCTCGGCTGTGAAAAAGAAGGACTCAGCATAAGAAAAAAGCAACACTTAAGATTTGGCCCAACTGTTACACAGTTGGCCCAAATCTCGGGGGCGACATCCAGTGGGTGCGCTAGCACGCCCCCACTAGAAAAGAGAACAAGAATACCTGCGGCGACGTGGAGCTCCTCCTCCTTGGCGGCAAGCTGCTCCATGAGCTCTCGGTGCTTGCCCAGGAGACGATTGTAGGCGCCGACCCGGAAGGCGTCGAGATGCTGAAGAAAGCAGAAATCAGAACAAGGCCAACACTCTAATGATTCGACCCAACTACTACGTAGTTGGCCCGAACCTCGGGGGCTACACCCACTGGGTGCGCTGGCGCGCCCCCAGAAAGAAGAAATTACGAGAAGACTTACCAGAACGGCGCGCGACGTGTCCGCTCCACCTCGGCCTGGGCAAAGGCCTCGAGCCGTTCCGTCCGGCCTCGTAGGCGGCGACTGACGGCGTCCAGCACCGCCTCCTCCTGGGTTTGAGGCCCGAAGACAACGGCACCCCCGCTCCGCGCCGGCTGCGGCACGGCAGGTCGGCGCCATCCCTGGTGGGGCACGAAGGAGTACTCCCCGTTGGCCGCTCGCGACGCAGCCAACACCTCTTCCGACGCCCCTCCCGGCGCCGACGACGACCCAAACGCCGGGACGCCCTGCGTCGCCGTCTCCGGCCCAGCTGCCGGGGTGGCATCCGGTACCGCCGCCCACGGTGCCTCCTCCAAAACCAAAGGCACCTCCGAGACCGCCGCCCGCAACGTCTCTTCCAAAACGACGCCGCCTTCACCACCATCAGTCCCCGCTCGCTCGACCACGTCGGCCCGCGATGGGGTGTCATCCGCCACCTCCATGACCTTCCGGTCGGGGATCACAACCTCAGCCTGGCCTCCACGGCCGTGCTCCCTCACCGATGACGGCTCAAAGACCGTCGCCGCACCACCGTGCCCTCCGGCATCTCGCACCACCGTGCCCTCCGGCATCTCGAGCCAGGTCGGCTCCGCGCCGGCTCGCGCCCCTGCCGCCGCCGCGTCGGTCCAAGCACGGACCGACGCTGCCTCCAGCTCCGCCTCGTCCTGGTTCTTGTCCCGCCAGGCCAAGGCTTCGGCGGCATTCGGATCCATGCTGAGGTCCGAGTCCGCTCGTCCCTCCACCTCGGTCTGGTCGGTGAGGTCGGACCGGCTCCTGCGGAACGCGGCCCCTTCGGCGGCCGCGGGTTCCGCCGCCACCCTCGCCAGTGTGATTGGCGACCTGAAGAAGAATACATAATGAGCACAAAAGAAACAAGACTAACTCAAGAAAGAAATCTGAGCGCAGCGCTCCAACACAAGTCTGTTTCCTCCGTTTTGCCGTACGCCACACCCCTCCCGGTCAACAGGACCCTGTTTCGACCATAGGAGGTCCAACAGAAGTCCGTTTCCTCCGTTTTGCAGTACGCCAGACCTCTCCCGCTGGACAGGATCCCGTTTCGACCATGGCGGTCGAACACAAAGATGTTTCCTCCATTCTGCGGTACGCCAGGCCTCGTTTCCATCGGCTATTCCGTCCAAGCCGGTTGGGTCCCGATGAACAGCATACATTCCATTGCCTCCCAATGAACACGACGCATTCTATTGCCTCCCCATGAACAAGACGACAACGTAGTTTCTCCCTTCCGACCCAGCCATGTACACGAGCCCTGGCTGTACGTATGCGTGAGTAGGCGTTCGAGACCCCGCCCGTATGTACGTACGTGGCCGTAGTTTCTTTCTTGCACCCTCGCCGTTGTACGTACATGTACATGCTACGTGCGCGCCTCTACTATGACACATGCCCTTCCTTGCTCGACCACGTTTTATCGCTGCAGCTTGTAGACAGACCAACCGGACAGTATGTACGTACACGTTCGCGACCAGAATGACAACGCTACGTACGCTTCGACCAGGTGGGTCCCGACTGTTAGACACTTCCTTTTGTGCGAAGATGTAGCTGCCAGGTCCCAGTAGTCAGGGGCGAATCATTTTTCCCTTAATATGGACGCACTTCCTTGCATGCAAAGATGTAGCTGGTGGGTCCCAGTAGTTAGGGGGAAACATTTTTTTCGTGAAATACGGTGGCCCGTCCGGTGGGTCCCTGCTGTCAGGTGGAGGAATCATTATTTTCCGCGTAATAAGGAGGCACTTCCTTGCTGCGGCTATGGACCCAGTTGTCATCCACTCCACGTACAGTACTCTTTCGATGGAAGTCAGTCGTTGACCACATTGACCACACCGCGCCAAGAGCACCAAGGCGGTGGACGACGGAGAGGCCTAGGAAGCGGATGACGCGGAGCCGGGGAAGACGCGGCAGTGGATGCCCATGCCGAGAGGAGTACGAGTGTTCACTGGTTCGGCTGCAGTGTTAGGCTATCGTCTCCGCATAATAACAGGTGGTGTGGGTGAGTGGAGGGATCGCCTGGCCAGCGGTGGGAGTAGTAGGGGCGGTGAGGCCTCCGCGGCAGCATATCTGGCCACAGGAGGCAGGAGTAGGCGGCATGACCGATGCTGCTTTGGGCGGCTAGATCAAGAAGACTATAGGTTGAAGAAGCACGACGGCCGTTGGATGGACATCGTATGGTAACTGCAGCTAGAATCGTTTATATCGACTAAGTTGACAAAGCCCTTGGTACGCGTCAACTTAGTAGGCCTCATTGCCCCAGATGTCATGGGGAGGAATCATTTTTTGGGCGGGTGAAGCTAGAATATCCGAGATTGAAGAAGAAGCACGACATCTGTTGGATGGACATCAAACGGCCACTTCTGCTAGAACCGTGTGTTGACTATAAGTTGACAAAGCCTTGCATATGCGTCAACTATTTTTTTGAGGGGACGCGTCAACTTAGTAGGCCCACAAGTGTGTGGCAGAGAACTTATAGCTCATTTGAGATTTGTAAGAATGTACAGCCCATTTTTGAATTCTAATGGAATTTACTACAGTGCATTTACAGTTTGTTAATAGGACATCCCATTTTCTAGCTAGGCAATGATTAATAATTTCAACAAACCGTTCGAAACAAAATTCAATAAAATTTCCCACATTTTGATGGGATCCGAAATATTTTTATCCTGAAATTTCTAGTCAGATTAAATACAATTTCAATATAAATTTGTATTATGTAAAAATCGAACGAAACATTGCGCGCACAACAGTTAATGAAATTAAAATTTTCAAAATCCAGAAATAATAATTTATAAAGTAATTACATGTTTGGTGCATTTTTTATAGTTACCGCCCAGTTTTTATAATTACATCCCATTTATTATTTCTTAAAGCCCATTTTCTTGTTAAGCCTAATGCATCCCTCCTAGGAAAGATTTGCAGCCCAGCGGGGCGGAGAATAACAAGTTGACCTTGCCTGGGTATTCCTTCAAAAAAAGTATAGCTGAGCTAGCCATTTTCAGCTTGAAAAAAATTATATCTGGGATGGATATCTAGCGTGGGCTAGACGGGCCACAGCCCGCCCAGTTATTACCCTGCTCTCCTCTGAACAACAACGGAAACATCGCTCAAGAAAAATTCTACACTCCTCACACCTCAAAAAGACATATACTGCTAGAGATGCTTGGTCCCAGCTGTCGGCCGCTCCTTGTGCAGTTCTCTCATTTATTCACTACATAGGTTAACAATGGTGTGGGACCGTGAGGTCAAGAAACCAGGAGGAAGCAAGAAATATTACAGTTGTATATAATAAGTAGGCACTTGTGTACGTGCGGCTGTGGCCCTGGGGGGTCCCCACTGTCATCCTCTCCAAGTAAAGTCATCTCCTCATTCCTCATGTCGTTAACCATGTTGACAACGCGAGATGGCGCCACCATGGCGAGCGCAACAACTCGAAGGACGACGGAGAGGGCCTCGCTGGCCCTACGGATGGTCTGATACAACGCCCGCTGCTCATTCGGGAAGCCAGGATCATAGGGCCGCATGTCAGCGACGGCATTGTCATTCGCTTGTTCACCGGTGCTCGATTAGGAGACGGAGGTTGCAGCACAGGTCCTCCTGCATTGGTAGCTCTTCCGCCATTAGGGCGTCGAAGTGGGCGCACCTGCTTGATAACCCACAGGTATAGGGGATAAATTGTAGCCTCTTTCGATAAGTAAGAGTGTCGAACCCACCGATAGAACTCTATGCACGCTTAATGTTCGCTTTACCTAGAACAAGTATGAAACTAGAAGTACTTTGTAGGTGTAACGAGATAGGTTTGCAAGAATGTAAAGAGCACGTACATAGAAACTAGGTGCTATTTTAGGTAAAGAAGCAATAAAGTTAGTATAGCGAGTGTGGATAAGTGGTGGTAGGAGTTGCGAAATTGTCCCTAAGCAATTGACTACTTTACTAGACCGATAGCAAGTTTTATGTGGGAGAGGCCACTTCTAGCATGTCATACCTAACTTGGAATTCTATGCACTTATGATTGGAACTATTAGCATGCATCCGCAACTACTAACGTTCATTAAGGTAAAACCCAACCATAGCATTAAGATATATTGGTCCCCCTTCAATCCCGTATGCATCGATTTCTATGCTAGGTTGAAGCTTCTGTCACTCTTGCCCTCCAATACATAGTCTTATCAACACACAACTAATCCTATGGTGTGATCCACGCATGCGCTCATATGATGGGCACCAGAGGACAGCACCATAACCACAAGAAAATTAAATCAATCATAGCAATTCACCAATTCCCGATAGGACAACGAAAATCTACTCAAACATCATAGGATGGCAACACATCATTGGATAATAATATGAAGCATAAAGCACCATGTTCAAGTAGAGGGTACAGCGGGTTGTTCGAGAGTGGACCACTATAGATAGATGGGAGCAGGTGATGAAGATGTTGGTGAAGATGATGAAGGTGTTGGTGTAGATTGCGGTGACACGATGATGGCCCCGACGGCGTTCCGGCGCCACCGGGAGACAGGGGGAGAGAGAGCCCCCCTTCTTCTTCTTCATCCTTGACCTTCTCCCTAGATGGGAGAAGGGTTTCCCCTCTGGTCCATGGATTCCATGGCGTCGGAGGGGCAAGAGCCCCTCCGAGATTGGATGTCTCTTTGTCTCTCTCTGTTTCTGCGTTTTAGATTCTGGCCTTTCACCGTTTCTTATATTCCCAAAGATTTGTAACTCTAATTCGGCTGAAATTTTAACACGATTTCTATCCGAATATTGGCTTTCTTGCGGCGGAAGAAGGGAACATTACGGGGTGGCCACAAGGGCCCAGGGTGCGCCTCACGGCACCCTCGGGCATCGTCTCGTGTTGATTCTTCTTCCAAAAAATCACATATATTCCAAAAAAATCTCTGTCAATTTTTATCTCGTTTGGACTCCGTTGATGCAACATACAAGAACTGGCACTGGGCACTAGATCAATATGTTAGTCCCGAAAATAGTATGAAAAGTTGCCAAAAGTATATAAAAGTTGTAGAATATTGGCATGGAACAATAAAAAATTATAGATACGACAGAGACGTATCAGCATCCCCAAGCTTAATTTCTGCTCGTCCTCGAGTAGGTAAATGATAAAATAGATATTTTTTGATGTGGAATGCTAACTAGCATAATCTTAATCATGTAATCTAATCATGGCATGAATATTAAGACACAAGTGATTCAAAGAAATAGACTATCATTTGACATTATGTCAATAATACTTGAAGCATACTAATAAATCCATCATGTCTTTTCAAAATAACATGGCCAAAGAAAGTTATCCCTACAAAATCATATGGTCTGGCTATGCTCCATCTTCACCACACAAAAATTCAAATCATGCACAACCCCGACGACAAGGCAAGCAATTGTTTCATACGTTTGACGTTCTCAAACCTTTTCAACTTTCACGCCATATATGAGCATGAGCGATGGATATAGCACTATAGGTGGAATAGAATATGATGGTGCAGGTTGTCTGGAAAAGACAAAAAGGAAGAAAGTCTCACATCGACGCGGCTAATCAACAGGCTATGGAGATGCCCACCAATTGATATCAATGCGAGAGTAGGGATTGCCATGCAACGGATGCATTGAGAGCTATAAGTGTATGAAAGATCAAACTGAAAACTAAGTGGGTGTGCATCCAACTTTCTTGCTAATGAAGACCTAGGGCATTCAAGGAAGCCCATCGTTGGAATATACAAGCCAAGTTCTATAATGAAAATTCCCACTAGTATATGAAAGTGATAACTCAAGAGACTCTCTATATGAATAACATGGTGCTACTCTAAAGTACAAGTGTGGTAAAAGGATAGTAATATTGTCCCTTCTCTCTTTTCTCTCTTTTTTATTTTTTTATTTTTTTCTATTTTTTTTGGGGGGGGGGGGCTTGTTTGGCAACTTTTATTTTGATAACCTCACATGGGACAATGTTCTAATAATGATGATCATCACACTTTTATTTACTTACAACTCAATATTACAACTCGATACTAGAACAAAGATATGACTCTATATGAATGCTTCTGGCGGTGTACCGCGGTGTGCGATGATATAGCATCGCAATGACATCAAAAAAATGGACAAGCCATGAAAACATCATGCTAGATATCTTACAATCATGCAAAGCAATATGACAATGATGCTCAAGTCATGTATATGAAGATGATGGAAGTTGCATGGCAATATACCTCAGAATGGCTATGAAAATGCCATGATAGGTATGTATGGTGGCTATTTTGAGGAAGATATAAGGAGGCTTATGTGTGATAGAGCGTATCATATCATGGGGTTTGGATGCACTGGCGAAGTTTGCAACAACTCTCTTGGTGAGAAAGGGCAATGCATGGTACCGAAGAGACTAGCAATGATGGAAGGGTGAGAGTGCGTATAATCCATTGACTCAACATTAGTCATAGAGAACTCACATACTTATTGAAAAAAATCTATTAGTCATCAAAACAAAGTACTACGCGCATGCTCCTAGGGGGATAGATTGGTAGGAAAAGACCATCACTCGTCCCCGGCCGCCACTCATAAGGAAGACAATCAATAAATACCTCATGCTCCAACTTCGTTACATAACGGTTCACCATACATGCATGCTACGGGAATCACAAGCTTCAACACAAGTATTTATACAATGCACAACTACCCACTAGCATGATTCTAATATCACCATCTTTATATCACAAAACTATTGCAAGGAATCAAACATATCATATTCGGTGATCTACAAGTTTTATGCATGATTTTATGACTAACCATGTGAATGACCAATTCTTGTCATCTCTCTAAATAGATATAATTGAAGAAAGATAGTTTAACTCTTTCTACAAAAGATATGCGCATGCTCTAACTAATATAAGTGAATCAAAAGAGCATTCTAGAAATGGCGGTTTTCTATGTGAAGAGAAATAGGCAATCCAAACTTAAAATGATATAAGTGAAGCACATGAAGCATTCTATAAAGCCATACTCAAAAAAATATAAGTGAAGTTCAATGAGCATTCTATAAATCAACCAAGGACTATCTCATACCACCATGGTGCATAAAGGTAAAGTGAAAACTAAATGCAAAGACTCTCCAAGATTTGCACATATCGCATGAACGAAACGAATCCGAAAACATACCGATACTTGTTGAAGAAAGATGGGATGCCTTCTGGGGCATCCCCAAGCTTAGACGATTGAGTCTCCTTGAATACTTACTTGGGGTGCCATGGGCATCCCCAATCTTGAGCTCTTGTGTCTCCTCCTTCTCCTCACATCGAGGCATCCTCAATCTTCGAACACTTCATCCACACAAAACTGAACAGAAATCTCGGTAAGATCCCTTAGTATAATAAAGCAAATCACTATTCTAAGTACTATTGAAAACCAATTCATATTTTATATTTTTTCATTGTATCTACTCTAATATAACTTTTCCATGGATTAATCCACTGATAGAAATCGATAGTTTCATCAAAACAGAATATGTCTTAAACAGGACAGTCTGTAGTAATCTGAACACTCACCATACTTATGGTACTTCAAAAATTCTGAAAAAATTAGGAAAAATAAACAATTTGTATAGAAATACAGTGCAAAAAGTTACAGAACCGGTTGACATTCGAGTAAAAAAACTAAAATCGCACACTACAACCAAAGTTTTTGTCTTGCACCACCCAAACCAACAATCAATGTGAACATCCTAAAGGCAAATCTTGGCACATTATTTTTATTTTTAAACTTTATAAAAGCACGCAACAGAAATAAATGAGTCTCTAAAACTTCCAGATTGTCTCCCGGGCAGCGCTTTCTTTAAAGCCATTAAGCTAGGCATAAGGTGCTCAAGTAATGAATCCACCCGGATCCGAAGGTATATCAAAGCCAATTTTAATTAACAATGATTGGTGATTTAGTAGTTATCACAAAGTAACATATATCATGCAACAACCAAGTCTATCTCTCTTCCTATGCACCGGCATGTCATAAAAGAACAATTCATGCACACATAGTAAAGGCCAATGCATAGTATTAACAGTTTCTTGCAATTTTATCATATTGGAAACATGGAGAGGCGGAGATGTCGTTCCTCTCTCATAATAATTGCAAGTAGGAGAAGCAAGCACATGCATATTATATTCATAAAAATCATCATGTGCAATGGTAAAATGCAACCCATCAATACAATCCTTAATAAGGGCAAACTTCTTCGATATGGTGTAGTCGGGAGAATTCAAAAAGATAATAGGACTATCATGCGTGGGTGCAATAGCAACAATTTCATGTTTAACATAAGGAACTATAGCAAGTTCATCTCCATAAGCCTAGTTCATATTGGTATCTTGGCTACAAGCATAGCAAGGATCATCAAAAAGGGATATTTCAAAAGAATCAACGGGATCATAACAATCATCATAGCCTTCATCCTTCGGTAAATTCGAAGGGAAATTAAACAATGTATGAGTTGAAGAGTTACTCTCATTAGAAGGTGGGCACGGGTAGCTAATCCTCTCTTCCTCCTTTTGTTCTTCGCTCTCCTCATCATCTTTTTCATCCAATGAGCCCACAGTTTCATCAATTTCTTCTTCCATAGACTGTTGCAGAATATTAGTCTCTTCTCGGACACTGGAGACTTTCTCAATAAATTCATCAATATCATAACTTTATTTATAATTCTCATAGCAATATTTAAGGATAGCTAAATTTTCAGGTCTATAAACCGAATCATCAAATTCTTCCAACCCTTTAAACAAATATTCAATTTCACAAGCACCCTTAAAAGCAACAAATTCTTCTATTCGTTCAACATCATAGTAATCATATATATACCATTAGCATAAGAAGCTATGGTTTGATTATCATTAAATTCGCATGAAAAGGGAAGGTATGGAGCCTTCATCCTAGATCAACATGTATAATCATATCTCAAGCATAGTTGCCGAGCATACTAATGCAACACATAAATTTGATCCCATAATAGTTTCCCTTTTTGAGTCAAGTGATAATCCCTAACGTATTCACATTGATCCAATGTGTCTCCCTTTACATAATTGAACGGGGTTTTCTCATGATTATTAAAGTAGTGCATAATATCTTTCACATAATGAGCATCAAGGGGTTTAGGAGGTTCCCCATCTCCATGAGTAGCAAGTAAACCTAATTTTTTGGTATTTCGTGTTGCGTATCCATAACTAAAGATAGAGAACAACTTAGAACAACAAATAAAAATTACTTAGTGATAAAGCAAACAAGCACACACGAGAAAATTCACCCCATGCTATTGCTCCCCGGCAACGGCGCCAGAAAAAGGTCTTGATAACCCACGAGGAGCTAAAGGTAGAACAAATATTCCCTCAAGTTATATCGACCATCGATACAACTCTACGCATGCTTAACGTTCGCTTTACCTAGAACAAGTATGAAACTAGAAGTACTTTGTATGTGTCACATGATAGGTTTGCAAGAATATAAAGAGCACATAAATAAAAACTAGGGGCTGTTTTAGGTAAAGATGCAATAAAGTTAGTATAGCGAGTGTGGAAAAGTGGTGGTAGGAGCTGCGAAATTGTCCCTAAGCAATTGACTACTTTACTAGACCGATAGGAAGTTTTATGTGGAAGAGGCCACTGCTAGCATGTCATCCCTGACTTAGGATTCTATGCACTTATGATTGGAACTATTAGCAAGCATCCGCAACTACTAACATTCATTAAGGTAAAACCCAACCATAGCATTAAGATATATTGGTCCCCCTTCAGTCCCGTATGTCTCAATTTCTATGCAACGTTGAAGCTTCTGTCACTCTTGCCCTCCAATACATAGTCTTATCAACATACAACTAACCCTATGGTGTGATGCACGCGCGTGCTCATATTATGGGCACCAAAGAACAGCAACATAACCACAAGCAAATTAAATCAATCATAGCAATTCACCTATTACCGATAGGACAACGAAAATCTACTCAGACATCATAGGATGGCAACACATCATTGGATAGTAATATGAAACATAAAGCGCCATGTTCAAGTAGAGGGTACAGTGGGTTGCGGGAGAGTGGACCGCTGTAGATATATGGGGGAAGGTGATGAAGATGTTGGTGAAGATTACAGAGGTGTTAGTGTAGATTGCAGTGACACGATTTTGGCCTCGGCGGCGTTCCGGCACCACCGGGAGAGAGGGGGAGAGAGCCCCCTTCTTCTTATTCCTTGACCTTCTCCCTAGATGGGAGAAGGGTTTCCCCTCTAGCCCCACCGAGATTGGATCTGTCTCTCTTTCTCCCTCTGTTTGTGCGTTTCAGATTCTGGCCTTTCACCGTTTCTTATATTCCCGGAGATCCATAACTCCAATTGGGCTGAAATTTAAACACGATCTCTATCGGAGTATTGGCTTTCTTGTAGCGAAAGAAAGGCACCAACCGCCTTACGGGGTGGCCACGAGGGCCCAGGGCGCGCCTGACCCCCTGTGGCGCGCCCTCCTGCCTTGTGGCACCCTCGAGCATCGTCTCGCGTTGATTCTTCTTCCCAAATTTCACATGTATTCCAAAAAAATCTCCGTCAGTTTTTATCCCGTTTGGACTCCGTTTGATATGGGTTTTCTGCGAAACAAAAACATGCAACAAACAGGAACTGGCACTGGGCACTGGATTAATATGTTAGTCCGAAAATAGTATAAAAAGTAGCCAAAAGTATATAAAAGTTGTAGAATATTGGCATGGAACAATAAAAAATTATAGATACGATGGAGACATATCACTGCTCTATGGTGAACACGGCATGAACCAGCTTGGATAGTGGTGCCGGCTCCTGGTCAGAAACTACGTCCGTCATCTGATTGTCGTCGCTCAGCTCGGCGAGCTCGCTAGCGAACCAACATGTCCGGCTGCTGGACCGACCTGCTGCCAAGCACGAGTCTGACTGCCCTGGCCCACCCAGACCGCCTCCCTTGCCCGCGTGCGTTTTCCGCCCGAAACGGTCAGCGCCGCCCGCCCCGCTTTCAGGTGCAGGCGATTGTTCCGCCTTCAAATGACACAAGTGTCGTCCGTCCGTCCGTCTGTCGCCCACATTAATGATACACTGTTGCTGAGGTGGCTACTCCGACACCACACGTCGACCCATCCGCCGCCCACCATTGCTATATAAACTGCTACACCGGCCATAGCCGCAGTCATCTTTCTCCTATCAACACCACTATTGCCCACTGTGGCTTCCTTGCGCTCCAGCGCTCTTCGGGACGGGAGGAAAATGGACCACAAGGAGATGGCAGCCATTGCTGCGGACTGCCTGGCCGGCAGGCAGCCGGAGGACGACGACGTCCCAATGGAGAACATGGTAGTCGATGATCCGGCGCCAACCCCCTCCTCCGTGCCATCCTCGTCGGTGCATTGCACCATGACCATCGGCGAGGCCCATGCCCAATACATGGACACGGTAAGGTAGAAGAATGAGGAGCAATTCCGGGAGGCGCAGGCCGACGCCGCCTACAACCACCATCTCCTCCAGGAACACCTGCAGGCGGAGGAGCAGATCGCCGCAGAGCGGGCGGAGCAGGAGGCGTTGTTTGACTCGTACTGCTCCGCCTGCGAGGGCTGCCTCCAGTGCTAGCGGTACCACATGCGGGTGGCGGAGGCTGCGGCCGCCTACAAAGAGGGTGATGAAGCAGGCTAGGAGCTGTTTGGTGAGACCAAGGACGAGGTAGAGGACAATGTCGGCTCCGATGAGTCCCCGCTCCGTCGGCGTCGACAAGGCCCTGCTCTACCGAGGCCCCGCGGCGCCAACAACGAGGTACAGGACACCACTGGCTCTGTCGATGCCCCGCCCCACTGGCACCGAGGCGGAGGCCCTACTCCGCCGAGGACCTGCGGCGCCAACAACGAGGCAGAGGACATCCTCGGCTCCACCGAGGCCCCACCCCGCCGGCACCGAGGCGGAGGCCTACTCCGCCGAGGCCCCGCCCCGCCAACAATGATTTAGAGGACATCGCCGGCTCAGCCGAGGCCCCACCCTGCCGGGAACGAGGGGGAGGATTTCCCACGCTCTGCCGAGACGCTGCCCTGCCAGCAACAAAACAGAGGACATCGCCGGCTCCGTCAAGGCCCCGCCCAGCTGCCAACGATGTCGCGCCACACAGAAAACGAGGAAGAGTAGAACACGGTAGGTCGCCGCCGCTCGGGTCCAACGAAGCCAAGCTAGGCAGGTTGACCATTGACGGCCGATTAGCTTCTTGGCGGCGACGTGGAGTCGAAGAGCTATGTTGGAGAAGGAAACTGCTTCAGTTACTTAACTGTAGGTGTAGTTGGGTCACTGGCATGTGGGCCCAAGAGGCATCTTTCCCACATGTAAGTGACGCAACTACGCCTGTTGTTGTGTCACTGAAGCTCAGTCCGCTGGAGAAGAAGCTTCTGTTCGGCTCAGCTGGACACGGGTGCTATGGTTAATTAATTATACCTCCAGTGCACCCCTTTTAGTTGAAGAATGTATGAAATGTAATGAATTCCAGCATGTTCATATGAAATCCGGAAGTATATGAATGAATTTAGTTCGATTTGTTTGAATTCATGTATCACTGGCATTGGATGAACATGCAAAAGAATACGTACTAGCATTATTCTCAGGGTCATCAGCTCGTTTGTAGAAGTTTCACATGTACTCCCTCCGGTCCATTTTGGTCTGCATATAAGTTTTATCTGAAGTCAAAGTATCTCTACTTTGACCGATCTTATACAAAGAAGTATCAACATTCACAATGTAAAATCAACTGACTTGAAAGAAATCTAATATGCAAAGTAAAAAGGAACAGAGGGAGTACAAAATTTAGCGTTCCTATACATTGCAATCAACACATAGGCTTGGCAATTCGTAGAGAACATTCAAAACAATCGATGATTATGCATCTTAGCGATTCACATGTCAGAGCCAATATTTACTTCACAACTAAAGAATAAAGAAAAATCGATCGATGATGCTAAGAGCAAAGGGCATCCCATTCAAAAATATCAAACGCATGTCTTCTTGCTAACATCAATGAGCAAAGTTTGACAAGGTTGTCCCATTCCAAAATGTCAAATTTGTGTTGTTTTGCGTACATCAATGAGCATACTTCGACAAGGTTTTCCCATTCCAAAATATAAAATGCTTACGATTGTGGAATGGGCAGGGTTTTCCATCAGTTCGGACATTGACATGGCACCTCATGCTAAATAAACTAGCTGTTCTTTTTGTGCAGTTCCACCAAAATCAACCAAATTTGTGCGTAGCTTGTATGATTTTGCCTTTATATGTTGCAACGGCTTGAACATGTCGGTACCTCCTTTCTTGTGGTGGAAATGAATGATTCGAGAATATTCGATGTATTCGTTAACATTTTGTACAGTTCCCATTGAAATCAAACTGAGCACCCCTATTTGCATAAATACAAAAAAAGTGATTATTATAAAGCAAATTGTACTATGAATTGACAGTTTAAACAGTCAACCTACATGATCCATGTAGAGCACATATTTAAAAAAATGGAACTCACTGGAAGGAATCGTAAAACAACATTCTATTGGCCATCACAGCACAAAGATGGAGATCCGTGAGTCCTTCTGAGCTAAGGTTAGTTTGTTCTTGTGGGAAATAATGTAACCATCCTTCAGCTTCTTTATCCTGGCATAATCGGAACTACGCACTTCACGCACTCCATATTCTTCTTTGGAGGAGGATGATCCTGTTGTGTAAAGACAAGAGAACAACTAAATGCTAGCATCCCTGTTTGCTCGAAAAAAAGGAAAGGAAATATTTAAAACAACACAGATAAAGCACTTCTCAAGGACAATACCACTTTCTCATGACAGTATCTAAACAGTAGCACAACACCAATAGAGATGACAAAGCTCAATCATATGGATGAAATCCGTGGGCGAGTACCAACTTTTGTCATGAGGCTTATTCTGTAGAGCATACAGATCAAGCACTTCTCTGAACCATCTGTTGTTATCTACTTTGGTTGCCATGCTTACTATATACTCATCGATTAGTTTAATGTTTCCAACATCTTCTTGTGCAATTCCACTAAAATATATGGTATCATCAAAGAAGATCCCTGTTTACACAAGTAGAGATAAATATATTACATTAAGAGTGGCATCAAATCAGTGGCAAAACAATTGCTCGTTCTAGCCATAGCAATAAATTAAGATGCAAAACTATATCATTACTTGTGTCATCACAGTTCCAGTGCTTCATTATAGCACTGGGAGTTGATTTTTGTTTTTCTTCCGCATGTTCTTCCCCTTCATCACTTGGTTCAATAACAGACAAGCTTCGCCTTCAATGTAAGATTTTGCATGTCAATTAGGGAGCACAAGTATAGCACTAAAAATGACATTAATTTTCAGATGAAAGTGGCAAAATACAGGACAACAGTTGTGAAATATTCTCATCTTACCTCAATGGGATATTACGGTGCACGTACAGATTGGAAGTCTTGTCTCCATTTGTGCAGTTCCCTAAAATCGAGCAACATTAGCATACAAGTAGCACAGCATATGAAAGCACACTGCACAATCATGTGAAAGAAGGATAGTACTAACCTCTCATGATGCGGAATTCAAACAACTCAGAAGAAGAAGATTTGAACCAAATTTTCCAACCCGGATAGGAATTAAGATCTCCTCTTGTGCAATTCCACTAAGATCAAGCAAGCAAGCAACGTTGTCGGTGTGACATTTTGGTTGAACTCCACAAAACACTCTTAAGACAAAAGTTTTTTGTGCAGTGCAACAAAAGATCACAATAGCAACCAGGTGAAGTAGATAACCCTGTTTACACAGAGGTGCAAATGAAACAACTAGTGGTCAATAATGGTGGATGACACAGTAGCCAACAAAAAGAAGCATCGAACTTATCTAAATGGGAAAGAAAGCAAGATTGTAGCATTTCTCAAACAGTGACATTGACTAATATTAACAGAGAGATTATATTAACAATAAAATTCATTAAGCATGTAATTTGCTTTTAACTATGGCATTGCATCAATTTTCCAGCGGCATTATTAGAGGGTGTTTGTTTACAGGGACATTTTGGTGTAGGGACTAAAAAAAGTCCGTGTCAGTCCCATCTAAACTAACGAGGAGGGACTTTTAGGGACTAAAGAAAGAAGACCCCGAGGGAGAGTCTTTTTGGGACTTTTTCCAATGGTTGCCCCTGCCCCGCATCGCAGCTTGTCTCTATTAGTTCATTACTAGGGGTAACATTGTCTTTGAGAATGTCATTTGATAACCTCTAGTCCATGTTTAGTCCCTGGTACCAAGCAGGTAGGGACTAGAGAGTTTTTAACCAAACAGGGCCTTAGATTAACATCAGCTAAAGAGTTGCACAGGACAGTGGACACACCAGCACCATGTGCATCTACCAATGTATGAAGGGGTGATGCACAATCTGTTGCAACAAAGAACAAAAACAACCAAGGAGCATATTTGTGTTGGTCCCAGTTTTGTTATCTTTAGACACCTTTCCCTATGTGAGCGCAACAAATCTAGTCCCGCTCAAACTCTACAGCCTTGTCCCCCAAAACAAAAGATCAGTTCGTTATAGATGTATGTACTGTGTTTTTCATTATTTCCCCTTTTTGACCAACATAGGTGCTGGATAGCCAGTCTGTACTAGTACTTTCCCCCCTTCCTTTCCTCTTTTGAACCACGTCCTTGATTCATGCGATACAACTTTCCCCACTACTTTCCTATTTGATGCAACACCTAGATTCGAGTGCAGAAGTGGAAAAAGCCCACATGCAGCTAGAGCAATGCATGTGGAGTAAATAAATTATACCTTATGGTTCTTGGGGTGTGTTTCGGTGGGCAACCGGAGGCCGTTCGGCCACCACTAGGTACGGCAGCGAGGAAGAAGGGGTCGGAGGCCCTCCCGCGCGGCCGCTGGGTGAAAGTGAACAGTTGCGCTGGCAGTGGATTCCCTCCCTCGCTGACAGCGACAGCGTTAAGCCTCCTTCCCTTCCCAGCGGACGGATCCTGCCAGCTCTTTCACCAGCAGTGAGGGGAGAGAGAGGCAAACGAAGTCTTTTTTAGATCTGGAGAGCGTGAGAGAGTGTGAAGAGAGAAACTACAAGCATTGAGGCTCCAGCGTGTATATATATATATTGGAGAGAGGGTGTGAAGAGTGCAAACCCTAGAAAACAAGCGCCGAGGCTGCAGCGTATACGTGATGAGGTGATTATACGGTCAGACGAGATCGTATAGCTCCGTATCCATCCATTTTGACCAGTCAAAGAATCGTTCTGGCACCGCCCTAGATCACTTTCTCTCTCTGTCATGTGGGGCCGACCTATCATTGGGTGGAAGAAAGAAGTCTAACAAAAACAAAATTATGCTGAAGTGTAGTTATCGAAACCGAGACCTCAAGTTTGATGAGCGAACAGGCTAACCATCTACACTACCGCACGTTATGTTTAACTAGAGGAAAATAACCTTTAAGACATTCCTGCATTCGTGTGACAATCTTGCCGTGTTTTTTGCGTGGGAGTCATTGGGATTTAAATCATAATCGTGTCATGTGGCTTTGGTGGTAAGGTCTTTTGGGATTTAAAGTAGTGTTGGTAGTACAGAAATAATGCAGCCTTAGTCACCTTACTTTTCTCCACATAGTACATTGGGTCCCACCAGTCAGAGGGTGAAACAAACAAATTAATAAGAAAAATTAAAAGCGCCAGCAGTGTATATTACCTCACAAATCTTGCTACTACTCATGAACACAGTCCAATTGATCCCTCTGTTCGCTCACGTACTATTTTAAGTGAATCCTTATTATAACATGCACACAATTTTGGGCACATGTATTCTACCTAAGTCAGTGTGCCACCGTATCTCATACTACTCGCTCCGTCTAGGTGTAATAAGTCACGTTAGAAGTTGCATCGGGACCAAGGTGCAAGCCGATTTTTTTTCAAAACAAGGTGCAAGCAGGAGGAGAAGAAGAAACTTGACTAGTCCTTCCTCCAATCAAACCCCTGATTTCTGTCTCTAAACGCAAGAATTAATCACAACAACTAAGAGATGTCGTTTTAGCTACCATGTTGGGCCACGTATCAACTCGCATGCATCAACGCGTAGTTGCGCTCCAAGGCAGAGTAAGGAGCATTTGTAAGGAGATAACAAGGCAGAGTAAGGAGCATTTGTTACATTGTTAGGCTAGTCATAGTGGTGAGTAACTTGGACTAGTAACATGCATATGTTACTACTTTCATAGTAGGTAGTAACATATGGATGGTAACATGCAAGTCTTCATTAATTGAGATACAGACTCATTTTACCTCGGTGTGTGTGTGTGTGTGTGTGTGTGTGTGTTTAACAGCATGTGTGTGTTAGACTAGTCACAGTGGGGACTAACTTAGAGTAGTAACATGCATATGTTACTAGTCTACGTTACTACCTCCACAGTGGGTAGTAACATATGTATTTTGTCATGCATCACTCCATTTATTACGTTGTAGACTCATCTTTTCTTGATATGTGTGATGTTACAGTAACTAGATATGTTACCACATGCCTCTCTTTCTTCATTTATTATATGCCACATCATCTATTTTGCCTAGATAAGTGTGATGTTCCCACCTATGTTACTCCCACTGTGGGTAGTCTTAGAGAGAGCGACACATCGACCTACTCCTATAGAGAGATGGTGTGTAGTGTACGATTTAGCCGCGAGAGTCGGTGCATCCTCTCGTTTCCGGGCGTCCGGTCGGGACAGGAGAGATAGCTACAACGCCCGCTCCTGACCAGCCTGGCCCACCCAAGGCCCCTCTATCGCCCGCGCGCGCTTCCTGCCGAAACGGTCAGCGCTGCTCCAAAGTATCGGTGCCGCATTCATGCCCGGGTAGAGCCGACACGACCTCTCACTGGCGCCTGCGTTGAAGGGAGAAGCGATTCATGAATGATGTTGCTTCGTCCGTCCAACTTACTGCTGGGTCCATGTGATTTGATGTCTCATTGGTCATTATTACTGAGGTGATAGGACTGCTGGATGTCCCACGCTTTCGGCGAAAGGAGGTACTACTAGATTACAGTTTTCTCCATTCTCAGTGGAGGAGTGCGTGAGAAGTGAAAACAGGCAGGCTCAGTGATTACATTGCCCACCTCACACTATCAGCATATTTTCTAGACACCGTGCGACACATAACTCTTTACATAGTACTAGTATAGTACATACTATAATTTATCAGCGAGATAAATTCGTATAATTCTATGAAGCTTCCAGCTTCTGTTTCATGTATCTTGCGTCCAAGGTTGCCCGTTGCAACATTTCATCAAATACAAAGGAGACTAACATGCATACTATTGCATCTCAATGATTGACATATTATTGTCAATATGTACTCCCTCCGTTCCAGAATAGTGTCTCAACTTTATGCAAACTTTAGTACAAAGTTGTACTACTACTAAAGTTGACACTAATTTTGGAACAGAGACAGCTAAAGAAAAAAAAATAATCCATGCAGTCGCTAGCCCTAGCCCTTGAACCATAAACCCTAAGGCCTCCTTTGGTTTGTAGGATTTTTGTAGGAATTCTATAGGATAGGATTTGCAAAGGAAAAATTCCTTTGAAGCCCTTTGGTTTGTAGGAATGGATTCCTATTCCTATGTAGGATAGGAACCAATCCTTCACGTTTTGGAGGGAAAACATTAGCCTAGACTCAATGGAAAAAATCCTATCCTATGCACCAAATGGCATCTCTTTCTCTATAGAAATTGACATGCATGTCATCCCACTTCCTATGATTTTCCTATTCCTATAAAATTCCTACCTATGAACCAAAGAAGGCTTAACCAGGCGTTAATTTGCTGGCAATGTTGGAGCTTCCGAAGAAATGAAGTTTGCAACCCTTTGACCATCGGATCATTTTGTGTAGTTTCACCAAAATCGAGATGAGCATCCCTGTGGCAAAGATATAGAAGAAGCGTGATTAGAATAAGATTACTGGGACTAGTTGATGAGACGTAAACTCATCACAAATACAATACATAGAAGCCAGTAGAGGTATGTGTGGGGCAAACAAGTAGAGAAATATCCACATGGAATGATGTGGGCAGCTGGAGCAGTGGTGCAAGCGGGCTGTAAAGGGAGTTGTACCTGACGGATGTCGGGACGTAGCTCAACCTATAGGAGGGCGGAGGGAGGAGGCAACTACCCACGTCACGGAAGTGAGCAATGGACGAAGACAATCTTACTGGCTTTGTGAGAGAGAACGGCGGGGACCCCTGATCGGGACGTGCCGACAGTGGGTTTTCGTTGTCGGTGACAGTGACCGCATCTACACTAAAAGCATCCACCCCTTCTCCCGGCAGACGTAGGGGCTGTTTGGTTTGTGACTAACATTGCCAAAGGTTGCCACACCTAAGGTTAGGCTAGTTTGACCAACCTAGGTGAGTGTTTGGTTCAAGCCGCACCTTAGGCAAGCCACACTTGGAAACCACATGGCATACACACAAAAGGTGTGGCAAGATTCCCTTAGGCTTGCCAACTTGTGGCTCTCATTTTGATGAACGAACCTTAGTCAAGTTTGGCAAAAATATGTGGCAAAGTGTGGCAATGCTAGTGCTAAAACCAAACAGCCCCGTGATCCGCAGGATGCTAGAGATGTGGCCCCGGTCGTTTTGTGCGAGAGAGTGTGAAGACTGAAGAGAGCAACCCCAGCAAGCAACCGTGTAGGGTCGTCCTTCCTACTAAAGGACATATATACCAAACAATATGATAATCTATCTAACCAAGGTAGGGACGAGGAGCAAACGGAGGGAGTAGTAAAATTTTCTCCTCGTACTGCAAGCCACCATGCGCGAGGGCGAGGGAGCGGGCGTAAAGGCATACTAAGCAAGCTTCACCTCATCCTGCGAGCCACCGCGCCCGTGGGCGGGGGAGACGGCATACTAAGCAAGCTACTCCTCATTCTGCGAGTTACCATGACACATCAAAAGTACTCCGGTGTATAGAGCCTTGCCTCTAAGGTAGGCCCCACATGGTTTGCCTCTTTTTTAACATAACGCGTCAAGTCGCAATTTGTTTTTTCACCCATGGTAGACCATCCTCCTTCAAGTGGACAACCAGTACACGTGTCAAATTACCACGTGGGCTGCCTTTTTGTATAGAAATGAGCTCCACCGTGTACGCGCGCGGGTGTGGTTGGGAAAGAGACGGGAGTACGTGCGCCGTGCGTGCACCTCTTCTCTTCGTGCACGTCCCCCACCTACATGTGTGTGTGTTTGAGATATAAACCTAGACAAATGTCGTGTGCGTTCGTGAGTGTTTTTTGTTTTGGGGGGAGTGGTGAATTTGTGAATTTATTTGTGGGAATAAGTGTCGATGACATCTAAAAAAATTGCACGCAATGTGTGCGAAATAGAGGCATATCCATATCATATAGAGAGGACCGGAGGGGGCAATCCACGAGAAGAGAGGGAGGGGTCATAGATATCGATAGAGTCGAGAGAGGATCAAGTGGGTGGGTGCGAGATGGATGAAGAGAGCCATCGAAATTGTGTGTGTGCAAGTCAAATATATAGGGCGACTGACCTACCAGAACGTCAGAGGGCATAGGGTAAGTTTGTGTGTGGCAGGGAGACATGACTAGAGTGCTTGATGTATCGGTGTGTGTGGGGGGTGGGGGAGGGGGGAGGCAGAGGCCTAACTAGAGAGGTAGAACGACTCGTATATGTGTTGAGAAGGAGAGACCCAGCTATGTGTTGAGGGAGATGGGTCAACATCCATACATAACTGAAGGATGGGAAATAGGTTGGGACAGAGAGAGAGAGAGGAGAGAGAGAGGGAGGGAGAGGGGTAGAGTGCTGGATGGGTGATGGAGTTGCTTCTCGAACTGAGGGTGGAACTGCAATATTATCAATGAGAGTGGGGATGTGTTTCTGTGTGTGCCTGTGTGTGATAGATCTGTCGGAATGCATGCATGGATGATGAAGGGGAACCATGTGTTTGCTAAGCAAACCTTGATCGGTAGATCAATTGTTGTTTGTCGAAGGAAGGGAGAGACATAACTAATGAGGTAGATCGATCGACGCGTGGGGAAAACGAGTTATACGGACCTGGCTAGCTATATGTATAGCGGGAGATCGGTCGGTGTACATCCATTTGTTAAAGGCAAATAAGGCCCAGCGAGGCGGATAGACAGAGAGAATGGAGCTAGGAGGTGGTGCGAGAGGCCGAGCTACTAGCTAGATAGGGGGAGGAGTGTGCGGTTGTGAGATCGATGAAGAGAGGGGCGAGGGTTTACACGTGTGTGGGACCGTATGAGAGACACGCGGCATGGACACAGAAAGAAAGAGATGGAAGGTGCGTGTATACGTATGTTGTAGGCAGTCGCTATAGAGGTTTATCGTGTCAGGACCCCGACTCAATGCCACATCGATCTAGCATGTAACACCTCATATCACTTTGCGGCCTCACGCACGGTATTCCCACGGGTGTCGCCTTACCTTGACCCGGGACCGTTTGCGCCTTTTGGCACACGTATATGACAGTGTCGCTAGCATCCATATGATAAGGAGCCCGGGCTGACATGGCTAGTCGTAAACCCAAAGTGGCACAAACTTACAGGGACAGGCATCCATGACCCAGCATCGAACGTGTCGGTCATCAGCGAGTGAATCCAGGCTGTAGCACTGGGCTAGTAGGACTCCGGTGAACCGGGCTGTAGCGGGCTAACAGGACTCCGGTATTCATCGCGTGACATTTCCCCGAAGGGACAGACACAGGAACGAAGAAGGACACATGCCGGCCAGCCTAAGTGTTCCGGAGCAGTAGCAAGCTACCATGGCTCAGTGGAAACACTAGGAGACATTTCCCGGTAAGAGAGGCTACTAAGGATAAACAACTAGATAGTCAGATCCCACCCATACCAAGCATTTCAGTAACATACACACAATATGCTCGATATGTGCAAACACAACATGGCATCACAACATGACTCTACGACTCAAGTATTTATTCATTAGGCTCCGAGGAGCGAGATATTACAAACATAGGTCTCATGACCCAACACTCAGAGCATACAAGTCAAAGCACAAGCGGAAGCTATCATGTCTGAGTACAGACATCTATAAATGAAAAAGGCTAAGAAGCCTGACTATCTACCAGATCCTGCTGAGGGCACAAGATCGTAGCTGAGGTAACAAGCTAAACGTCGAAGTCCACGTGGAACTACTAGTGAGACTGAAGTCTCTCTGCAAAAACATAAATTAAGCAACGTGAGTACAAATGTACCCAGCAAGACTTACATCAGATCTATCTACATATGCATCATTATCAACAAAGGGGGTGGTGGAGTTTAACTTCAGCAAGCCAGCTTTGACTCGGTGGCTAACCTGAACTACGACTGCAATGTAACTCTTTTGAGGTGGCGCACACGAGTCCACATATTCACCAACCAATACACCACTATGGAACCGCTCCCGTCTCCCTACGAGAACGCCATCCATAGCACTCACGCGTATCTTGCGTATTTTAGAGTATCCACTTTCACTTGTCTATGAACTGATATAAGCAACCCAAATGTCCTTTACCGCGGACACGGCTATTCGAATAGATGATGTTAACCCTGCAGGGGTGTACTTCTTCACACACGCTCTCACCACTTACCGCCGTTTACACGACATGTACTCGACAACCTTCAAGCAGAAGCCCAACGTGGGTGTCGGCCACGGCCTACCTAAACACTCGAGTCTCTAGTCCAGGTTTATCGCCTATTCGGGTTCCATCCATGAGGAGATCCGGCCAGAGTTTCGCTCACAGCCCCAAACGATGTGAACAGGGTTCCCGAGACACCAAACGGGCGCCCGGTACACCGTGCCATGTGCCTACCGCATCATAGCCCACCCCTATGGTCAGCGCTGCGCACGGCCTCCCGCATACTACAAACACCAGAAACTACTTGCAACTCCTGGACAGAGGACAAGGGTGATTAAGAAGCCGAGAGGGTCCATTGGTTTCGGGCCCAATGCGTGGTAGTAGCTGAATCATGGATCACAAACACAGAACTCAGTTTCTGAGGACGGCTGCAATGAGACAACCCACCATGTACTCCTGCATGGCCTCTCACCGCTACCTTTACCAAATCGTGTTCACACACTTAGCTCACACAGAGTAGGACATGTTCACACACTTCTGATTCATTCCCGATGAATCAGACCTGACACAACTCTAAGCAGTAGCAGGCATGACAAACAAGCATGAATGAGTAGGCACAACAGGGCTCAAACAGCTCCTACTCATGCTAGTGGGTTTCATCTATTTACTATGGCAATGACAGGTCATGCAAAGGATAAAGGGGTTCAGCTACCACAGCAAGTAACAGTTGAATCGGTGTCGTCCTAATGCATTAAAAGAGAGCAGGAGTGAGAGAGTAGGATTGTATCGGAATGAACAAGGAGGTTTTGCTTGCCTGGCACTTCTGAAGATAATATAGCTCTTCATCAGTGTCAACGATCACATCATCGGTACAGCGTCTATCGAGGGGGAACAACACCGAAAAACACAGAAGAAACATGATCAATGCAATGCACAATATGATGCATGCTATGACATGGCAATATGAATGTGTTTTGTGCTAATGCAACTAGAACCAGTTTAAATGAAGTTGGTTTGAATCCAAGATTCAAACTCAAACTCCATATGTGGATATTTAAATGCCATTAATATGATTTGTGCTAAACAGCAACTATAAGTTGTTCTAACATGCATGAAAATGGTACAGATGGATTCCTTGAATTTTTCTGATAATTTTTCATATATAAATTATTTAATTTGGAGTTACGGTTGAATTTCTATGAATTTTAGAAGTTTATACAATTTTCTGGAATTTCCTGATTATTTATAAAATAAACTAAATTCCAGAAAAGGAATATTGCATCAGCATGGCGTAAGGCTGAGGTCAGCAGGTCAACTGGGTCGCCCAGAGTCAAACCTGACGCGTGGGGCCCACACGTCAGTGACACGGGTTAAACAGGGGGGTTTAGTTTAGTTTAATTAAAGATTAGGGGCACTAGGGCCCACATGTCAGTGTCAGGGGGTTAGATTAGGTGGTGATTAGCTTAAGCTAATCACCTGATGGCAGGGTCCACCTGTCAGTGGCCCTAGGCCTGGGTTAGCGGGGTGGTTAGGTCCTAATGACCGGCCACGCCGGCGGTTTACCGCCGGTGGCCACTGGGCACGGCGGAGACGCGCCAAAAGGCCACGGAAGCGGCGGGGAAGGGCACCGGGGCGTAGCCAACGGTCGGCCGCATCCAGAGGAGGCCACGGGAGGGCGCGGGGAGGCTTACACTCGCCGGAAGCGAGCTTGTGGCGGCGGCCGGAGTTCGGGCGCCGATCGATTCGACGCTATGGTGCGCTACGGGAGAAGCTGGTGGGTGCTGCGGGCTCCTGAGGTTGCGGTGAGCACGAAGGTGGGCTCGGGAGCGAGCTGCGGTGGCTGTGGCCACGGCCACGCCATGGCCGGCGGCGAGAAGCTCTCAGCCGCGGTGGAGAAAGAAGCTAGGGGATGAGCGCGAGCTTGAGAGAAGGGGGAAGAGGAAGAGAGGCTCACAATGGATCGAACGGAGGGGTCGGCGAGCTCGGGGGAGCTTCTGCGACGGCGAATTTACGGCGGCGGTCCTCGGTGGCCGAGGAGGGGAACGGCGGAGCTAGCGGCATCCAGGGGCTTCCGGTGCCTTTCGTCTGGGTGAGGATGAAGAGGGAGGCGAGGCGGAGCTTCTTGGGGCGTCGGTGAGGCGTGGGGTGGCCGGTAGGCGTGGCTACGGCGAGCGGCGGCGACGAGCTCCGTTCGGTCGCGGGAGAGAGGGAGGCCAGAGGGGGATAGGGACGGAGGGAGAGACACGGGAGAGTGGCGAGAGGTGCAAGGGGTCGAGGGGAGTGCGTGGCACCCTCGGGTGCCTCCAGCGGCGAGCAGGTAAGCAGGAGGTGGCCGGGGCTCTCGGGCGCGCGCCACGCCTCGGTCCTTCTGGCAAGGAGGAAGACGACAGGGGGGGGAGTGGAGATGGGCTGGGCCGGTTTCTGCAGCAGGCCACACAGGTAGGCGCCAGGTAAGTGGCCTGGTGGCCTTCTCTCTTTTTTTTCTGTTCTGTTTTTTTCTATTTAATTTCCACTGAATTCAAATTCAAACAAATTTGAAAACAGTGCCAAAACTCCCCTGGATGATTTTATGTCACTTAAGGTCTACTCCTCATAAACATAAAATATCTCAGGGCATTTGAAAATATATTCATTATATATTATGAATATAACTCCAAATTCAAATAAAATATTGATTTAAAATCAGAGCCCAAATAATTCCTTAGAAATGTCCCACAATTTTGGTTTGATTTATAACTCTTGCCAAAATTGTCAGAGCTATTTCTAGGGCATTTTGGATTTACTGATTGCAATTTTAGGGTTTCTTGCCCCTTTATTAAAATGATTTCCGAGGCTTTCAATTTCCTCATTTCAACCTTCGGAATATAGACATGATGCACACATGAAGCTAGCCTAGAGCATTACCAGAAGCTAGGGATGTGACAACTCACCCCCACTAAACAAAAATCTCGTCCCGAGATTCAAGCGTAGGGTAAGGTGAAGGGGAAACGCAAACTAGAACAATCTTCACGATCCAGTTGCACTTCAATTGAACGTTGATTCGTTCACCATCATTGTCTCGAAGTCTTGCTCTGAGAACTCCAACTAACATGACAACAAGAGGAAAGGAAAGACCCTAAAAGAATGGTTCTTCTCGAAGGTCGAACAACTCAGGATTAACTCACGGAATGAGACATAGCAACATCCCTCGAGCTGAGAGGCGAAGCACACATCCATAGGAATGGAGTGAAGCAGATGACGAAGGTTCACTAGGTAGACCACAATTCCACACCTAAGAGGGTGGTGAACGGTTGTCAACGTAGCGAGGAGTTGAGTTTCCATGATACCATAACGATGCACCTTAGGGAAGGTGACTCGTAGAAATATCCCCTTAAGTGGCAAAAAGAATTACCTTTGATTCAAAGATCATTGAAACTCTTTAAACCAGCCTAAGGCAATTCTCGAGCGATCGTTTGGAGGGGGGTCGGTAGAATGGCATACTCGGACTTGGATGATGTGGATTACCTTGTTGAAGACAACGTAATGGATGAATTTTCTTACCACCGGAAATGGAAGAGACCCATGGTAGAATGGCACATTGGCGGTGCAAGCTGGGGACAAAATGCAAATGCTGGGAATGATTCTGGTAACTGGGGGAAGAACCCAACAATAGAGACTGAATTCACTGTTTGAAAAGGTCATAGCATTGCCGAGGAAACTGAGAGCACTATACAATTAATGCCGACGATCAAACCTAGCACTTGCGCGTGCTCTCAAGAACTTGAGCATTTCCATAATCATCAAGGTTTTACCAACATCCGTGTCAAGGATCCTGGCAACACAACTTGCTACCATGATGAATGAGGATGGATGATGCAGATGCAAGGAAGATAACACTTTCTCAGATTTCACCTTAGCGAGGCCAAGGAACCAAAATCTGCACGATCGACCGAGAGACATTTAGCACTCGGCTTCTAATGTTCTCCTTGATGTGCTAGCGTAACCCATCCATAGATATGGTTTGATATCTAGAACATCAAGTAAAAAGGTCGGACTTCGGGATCTCAAAAATCATAAGGCACAACTAGGGAGTAAATCCTACGAAGTCCTTATGGAAGGTGGCCAACTTCTTCAATCAAGATACTACAATAATAGGTCTTTCGGCTGGGTGGTGCTGGCCACGACATCCACTTTACCGGTTTTCCGAGGGACCGATATTACAGTTCTTGGGAAATGTTACAAACCATCATATCTGCCTGAGATTCAGATCTGGTTGGTGTCAGGATATTCCAGACTCATCGAGTCTAGGAAGAAAAATGAAAGTTTGCAACACAAATCGACGAGATGACGTTGCGAGATTCTCGGGAAATGAACTACGATAGCAAGCTCCAAAACATGAGCTGGTTCTGCTACACACACGTGAACATGTTGTCCCAGACAAGCATGACCACATGGTAGTCTTATAATAAAACACTACCGAGTTCTGGTTGGGAACCATCATCGAGGATATCAAAGTTCTTGATTAAGCCCGGGTTAGCTCTTAAAAAGAACTCCTTCTCCTAGAACAAATCAGTCAGTGGCTTGGTGTGCTATAGAATTCATATGGAACGAAGATGATCAGTCTAACAGACCACAAAATATTTTGCACGTGCATGGCTGACTTGGGATGATTCTAGAGGAAAACAAAAATAGACTTTCTCGAATTCACGGCGGCAACTTACATCAAATGCGCGTGAATCAAAGGAAGTCACTTCTTTCATCCAAACATATACTTCATGAACGGGGCATGAAGAAAATGCTTACACAAGTTTCCAACACTAGCTTAATGTTCAACAAAATCATGGAGGAGATAAGGATGTTGTTAATGGGCTCAACAACAATTCATCCGGGTTTCCTTATAAAAGGAATTCCATAGTTAAGTGAACACGGTGATGGCATTGGTCAGACCAAAAGATGTAATGGTGTATGCTCGAGGAAAATCCACGAGTAAGACAACATTACGAACATCGTTGGTTATGATTTGATTTGACGATAACCCATACTCAAATCAAAGTTTTTATAAGGCAATGGGTCCAATAACTGATCACAGGGACCAATCGCTGAAGATATCATCGTTCTTCAGCTCACACAAACACAAGATATCCCTTTTGAAAAATGAACTAGGTTAGGCAAGCTTTTATCTTCCAACTCTCCAAGTTGCTGTTCCGCTTAACCATCTAGCTCAGGGGTATCCAACACAGACTCTTGGAGAAGGGGTGGTTTACAGGAGTAAACCAACTTGATCACGAACTCAACATAGCGGTCAGGTGACAACCTGGTAATACTTCCGAGAAGATATACGGAAAATCACGAACCACCGATATGTTACTAAGCTCGAGCACAACCTTGCTTTTCAGGGCAAGATGATATGATCAATTGAGCGAGGACTTGACAAAATCCTAACTCATCAATCAAGGAGTGCACCAGGAAATAAGGACTAGGTAGCACGATCAATCTTAGAATGATGACTCAAGAGCCAACGCGCTAAGAATGAGATTATTGTCCTTTAACTACCAAGCAACAAGGTTGCTAGGAGTATTGATTTCACACACCACGATTCACTTGTCGGCATTCCGGTTACAATAACACAGGAACCGAGGAATGAGCAATGATGGCAAGAAGTATTACTGTACCAAGAGTTCATAGGATGGTGTGCAATTCCTACAATAATCCCGATATAAAAAATGGTAATACTCCAAGGTAGAGCAGAACAAAAACTCGATTAACAATTTGTTCTGCGGAGCACAACTTCTTTGACCCAATCCTAGATATGGATGAGGTACTGGAGTTCATTTCTCCTAGTCATCCTGAATAGAATGGCTTAATGGACCACAAGAATAACGAGCATCGGTGAACACGAATGCACGACATCAACTTGACTATCAATTGATAGACAAGGATCAAAAGACAACTGAAGAGGGACAACCCAAAGGAACATATGTTTTTCTGAGTTGTGGATGCATAGATTAGTATGCCGAACCAAGTTCAACATGTTTCTTCCGGATAACCCATGCAGAGAGGTAGGACTGGCAGAGTCACGATTTATGAATGGAGAACTCCTCAAGAGTACTCTAATTGTGATCTTCTGATCCAATAAATATCTGCCATAAAGTGCTTCATAGTATTTGGAAGAAGGAAATACCACGAACTTCGAGGACTATCGCAAAGTTACTAATGTCCTAAAGGAACTAGCAAACACTATCAACATGAAGTAAGTAGAGTGAATCTCGGTTCGAAAACCCAGGAATAGAATACCTACTACTAAGTAGCATCACGGAATGCTTTCGAGAATAAAGGCCAGAATCATCACACTGGAACACAAAACATGGCTAGACTACTAGATGATCCCCTAAGGCACCTAGGGTCATAATAATAACTCCAACATAAATGTCAAGGCAATAGAATACCTCAACTCAACAATTAGTGTGATTGAGTTGGCATAAAGGAACATCGAAACCAGAGGGAAAGGATTTTGCAAATGCATCAGATTGTTTAGAAACCTGGGATGACTCGGACAGCATAACGGCTGTAAATGCTCAGAAAAGATTTGAGACATTCACAAAAATGGTGGCATAACCACTCATAAGCACAATATCAAGGTCTCGAGATCAATAATTAACATACAGAAATAGTAGGAACTGAACTGAGACTTAAATCCAACAATCTATAAGTCTACGGATTAATCACACGTGATCCTGATGGAAAGAGGAGAAAGCCTAGTTCCTTAACCCCATAGGAAAGATAAGATGACTCAGATCAGAAGGCCTTGAGGTATAAGGAGTAAAAAGAGCCTTACGTTCCATCCCACAATCAATTCCCTTATATAACTAAAGCATTTCTAGACTCAACTTCGACCAGTTTGGCTTGGTAATCCTACAGGCAGTCAAGCTCTGATACCAGCGCTGTCAGGACCCCGACTCAATGCCACATCGATCTAGCATGTAACACCTCATATCACTTTGCGGCCTCACGCACGGTATTCCCACGGGTGTCGCCTTACCTTTACCCGGGACCGTTTGCGCCTTTTGGCACACGTATATGACAGTGTCGCTAGCATCCATATGATAAGGAGCCCGGGCTGACATGGCTAGTCGTAAACCCAAAGTGGCACAAACTTACAGGGACAGGCATCCATGACCCAGCATCGAACGTGTCGGTCATCAGCGAGTGAATCCAGGCTGTAGCATTGGGCTAGCAGGACTCCGGTGAACCGGGCTGTAGCGGGCTAACAGGACTCCGGTATTCATCGCGTGACATTTCCCCGAAGGGACAGACACAAGAACGAAGAAGGACACATGCCGGCTAGCCTAAGTGTTCCAGAGCAGTAGCAAGCTACCATGGCTCAGTGGAAACACTAGGAGACATTTCCCGGTAAGAGAGGCTACTAAGGATAAACAACTAGATAGTCAGATCCCACCCATACCAAGCATTTCAGTAACATACACACAATATGCTCGATATGTGCAAACACAACATGGCATCACAACATGACTCTACGACTCAAGTATTTATTCATTAGGCTCCGAGGAGCGAGATATTACAAACATAGGTCTCATGACCCAACACTCAGAGCATACAAGTCAAAGCACAAGCGGAAGCTATCATGTCTGAGTACAGACATCTATAAATGAAAAAGGCTAAGAAGCCTGACTATCTACCAGATCCTGCCGAGGGCACAAGATCGTAGCTGAGGTAACAAGCTAAACGTCGAAGTCCACGTGGAACTACTAGTGAGACTGAAGTCTCTCTGCAAAAACATAAATTAAGCAACGTGAGTACAAATGTACCCAGCAAGACTTACATCAGATCTATCTACATATGCATCATTATCAACAAAGGGGGTGGTGGAGTTTAACTTCAGCAAGCCAGCTTTGACTCGGTGGCTAACCTGAACTACGACTGCAATGTAACTCTTTTGAGGTGGCGCACACGAGTCCACATATTCACCAACCAATACACCACTATGGAACCGCTCCCGTCTCCCTACGAGAACGCCATCCATAGCACTCACGCTTATCTTGCGTATTTTAGAGTATCCACTTTCACTTGTCTATGAACTGATATAAGCAACCCAGAAGTCCTTTACCGCGGACACGGCTATTCGAATAGATGATGTTAACCCTGCAGGGGTGTACTTCTTCACACACGCTCTCACCACTTACCGCCGTTTACACGACATGTACTCGGCAACCTTCAAGTGGAAGCCCAACGTGGGTGTCGGCCACGGCCTACCTAAACACTCGAGTCTCTAGTCCAGGTTTATCGCCTATTCGGGTTCCATCCATGAGGAGATCCGGCCGGAGTTTCGCTCACAGCCCCAAACGATGTGAACAGGGTTCCCGAGACACCAAACGGGCGCCCGGTACACCGTGCCACGTGCCTACCGCATCACAGCCCACCCCTACGGTCAGCGCTGCGCATGGCCTCCAGCATACTACAAACACCAGAAACTACTTGCAACTCCTGGACAGAGGACAAGGGTGATTAAGAAGCCGAGAGGGTCCATTGGTTTCGGGCCCAATGCATGGTAGTAGCTGAATCATGGATCACAAACACAGAACTCAGTTCCTGAGGACGGCTGCAATGAGACAACCCACCATGTACTCCTACATGGCCTCTCACCGCTACCTTTACCAAATCGTGTTCACACACTTAGCTCGCACACAGTAGGACATGTTCACACACTTCTGATTCATTCCCGATGAATCAGACCTGACACAACTCTAAGCAGTAGCAGGCATGAAAAACAAGCATGAATGAGTAGGCACAACAGGGCTCAAACAACTCCTACTCATGCTAGTGGGTTTCATCTATTTACTGTGGCAATGACAGGTCATGCAAAGGATAAAGGGGTTCAGCTACCGCAGCAAGTAACAGTTGAATCGGTGTCGTCCTAATGCATTAAAAGAGAGCAGGAGCGAGAGAGTAGGATTGTATCAGAATGAACAAGGAGGTTTTGCTTGCCTGGCACTTCTGAAGATAATATAGCTCTTCATCAGTGTCAATGTTCACATCATCGGTACAACGTCTATCGAGGGGGAACAACACCGGCAAACACAGAAGAAACATGATCAATGCAATGCACAATATGATGCATGCTATGACATGGCAATATGAATGTGTTTTGTGCTAATGCAACTAGAACCAGTTTAAATGAAGTTGGTTTGAATCCAAGATTCAAACTCAAACTCCATATGTGGATATTTAAATGCCATTAATATGATTTGTGCTAAACAGCATCTATAAGTTGTTCTAACATGCATGAAAATGGTACAGATGGATTCCTTGAATTTTTCTGATAATTTTTCATATATAAATTATTTAATTTGGAGTTACGGTTGAATTTCTATGAATTTTAGAAGTTTATACAATTTTCTGGAATTTCCTGATTATTTATAAAATAAACTAAATTCCAGAAAAGGAATATTGCGTCAGCATGGCGTAAGGCTGTGGTCAGCAGGTCAACTGGGTCGCCCAGAGTCAAACCTGACGTTTGGGGCCCACACGTCAGTGACACGGGTTAAACAGGGGGGTTTAGTTTAGTTTAATTAAAGATTAGGGGCACTAGGGCCCACATGTCAGTGTCAGGGGGTTAGATTAGGTGGTGATTAGCTTAAGCTAATCACCTGATGGCGAGGTCCACCTGTCAGTGGCCCTAGGCCTGGGTTAGCGGGGTGGTTAGGTCCTAATGACCGGCCACGCCGGCGGTTTACCGCCGGTGGCCACTGGGCACGGCGGAGACGCGCCAAAAGGCCACGGAAGCGGCGGGGAAGGGCACCGGGGTGTAGCCCACGGTCGGCCGCATCCAGAGGAGGCCACGGGAGGGCGCGGGGAGGCTTACACTCGCCGGAAGCGAGCTTGTGGCGGCGGCCGGAGTTCGGGCGCCGATCGATTCGACGCTATGGTGCGCTACGGGAGAAGCTGGTGGGTGCTGCGGGCTCCTGAGGTTGCGGTGAGCACGAAGGTGGGCTCGGGAGCGAGCTGCGGTGGCTGTGGCCACGACCACGCCATGGCCGGCGGCGAGAAGCTCTCGGCCGCGGTGGAGAAAGAAGCTAGGGGATGAGCGCGAGCTTGAGAGAAGGGGGAAGAGGAAGAGAGGCTCACAGTGGATCGAACGGAGGGGTCGGCGAGCTCGGGGGAGCTTCTGCGACGGCGAATTTACGGCGGCGGTCCTCGGTGGCCGAGGAGGGGAACAGCAGAGCTAGCGGCATCCAGGGGCTTCTGGTGCCTTTCGTCTGGGTGAGGATGAAGAGGGAGGCGAGGAGGAGCTTCCTGGGGCGTCGGTGAGGCGTGGGGTGGCCGGTAGGCGTGGCTACGGCGAGCGGCAGCGACGAGCTCCGTTCGGTCGCGGGAGAGAGGGAGGCCAGAGGGGGATAGGGACAGAGGGAGAGACACGAGAGAGTGGCGAGAGGTGCAAGGGGTCGAGGGGAGTGCGTGGCACCCTCGGGTGCCTCCAGCGGCGAGCAGGTAAGCAGGAGGTGGCCGGGGCTCTCGGGCGTGCGCCACGCCTCGGTCCTTCTAGCGAGGAGGAAGATGACAGGGGGGGAGTGGAGATGGGCTGGGCCGGTTTCTGCAGCAGGCCGCACAGGTAGGCGCCAGGTAAGTGGCCAGGTGGCCTTCTCTCTTTTTTTTATTTCTGTTCTGTTTTTTCTATTTAATTTCCACTGAATTCAAATTCAAACAAATTTGAAAACAGTGCCAAAACTCCCCTGGATGATTTTATGTCACTTAAGGTCTACTCCTCATAAACATAAAATATCTCAGGGCATTTGAAAATATATTCATTATATATTATGAATATAACTCCAAATTCAAATAAAATATTGATTTAAAATCAGAGCCCAAATAATTCCTTAGAAATGTCCCACAATTTTGGTCTGATTTATAATTCTTGCCAAAATTGTCAGAGCTATTTCTAGGGCATTTTGGATTTACTGATTGCAATTTTAGGGTTTCTTGCCCCTTTATTAAAATGATTTCCGAGGCTTTCAATTTCCTCATTTCAACTTTCGGAATATAGACATGATGCACACATGAAGCTAGCCTAGAGCATTACCAGAAGCTAGGGATGTGACATATCGATGGGTGTGTGTTGGAAAGGAGTTGTGGAGACTGTGGGAGAACGACCTAAAGAAAAAAATGAATGTGCGCGATGGATAGAATGCTGAGGGAGGGGGAGAGCGAGGAGGGTGTGTGCATGCACGAGAGAAAGTTAGTGCTAGCTACAAAGGTTAGATGATTGTGTGCGTGTAAGAGACTAACAAAGATCATAATTTGATATGAAAGTGGATTCATATATTTGAATACGAGATCATAGTGTTATAAACATATGCATGCATGAATATAGCAGTGATACGCGTGCTGTGGTTTTGCACATGTTGTACCATAATGTGATAATGCATGACGTTTGCAACTCACAGCTAAATGTCAAATAATCTAAACCATACTATATATCGAACAATCTCACATTTTATTTGAATTTGTGATAATGTGTGGCGTTTGCAGCTTACAAATAAATAGGAAACAATATAAACAATACTATATATTGAACAATCTCACATTTTATTTGAATTTGTGGTAATGTGTGGTGTTTGCAACTCACATCTAAATACTTGTAGGAGTAGGGGGCGGGGCACCACACATTGTGTGATAAACACATTATACATATGAGACATGGTTTAGATTATGAAGATCTAGCTAGAGCTTGAAATGTACCGTGATTTCAAATCAACATAAAGTGGATTCAAAAAATTGAGTTCGAGTTCATATAGTACACATAGTTCATATCTAACTCGAGAGTAATCATGAGGTGTGCTATGAAGATAATACACAAAAGATGGTTTGACTTGACAATAATGATGATTGTAGATCTTATTAAAATAGAGAAACGAATTCAAATGGTTTGACTTCAGAACAATCATTATTGTAGATCTTATTAAAATAGAGAAACGAATTCAAATTTAGTTCATATTGAAGCGGTAGTATACATGTTTGGAATGCACTAAAACATTCATTTGAGTGCAGGCTGCATGCATTATCCACGCAGCGAAATATTTTAATTGAACATAACATGAATTCAAAGTTTTGAATGGCATTTGTAGTGCGAATTGATTTGGTACAATACATAGGGCTAGACTCTCTTGTGTGCTGTGAATTGATTTCTTTTTGTTTTTTCGTGGACGGAAGTGCGAATTGATTTGGTATAGTACTGTCGGATGTGGGGTTCCGACAAACCTTTAAGGTTCGAACACTGGGGTGCGCGCGATGTCTTTTCCTCCCACCGATCTACACCCTAGCTCGCTAAGATCTCGTGGACGAACTCGACGAACTAGCAACACAGATAGACACAAGATTTATACTGGTTCGGGCCACCATTTTGGTGTAATACCCTACTCCAGTGTGGTGGTGGTGGATTGCCTCTTGGGATGATGATGAACAATACAAGGGGAAGAACAGCCTCCCGAGGTTGAGGTGTTCTCGTACTTGGTGCACTTGTGTGGTTGGGGATGATCTTGATGCTCCCTCTGCCTATGGTGGTGGCTAGTCCTATTTATAGAGGCCCAGGTCCTCTTCCCAAATATTGAGCGGGAAGGGAGCCAACAACGATGGGCAAATTTGAAGGGGGACAGCTAGTACAAGCCATCCTGACAAAGGTGATCTCCACCTGCGAAAGGCTCTGGTGGTGACGCCATCTTGGGCTCCACGATGACCTCCTTCTTGCCGTCCTTCTGGTCTTGGTCTTGTTGCACCGATATGGAAACCTTTGCCTGATGCCTCGGCACTCCTCGCCTGTGCTGGCCTCCTTAGCACCATAGAGGAAACAAAGGATGCTGCGCGTGCTGGCGCCCACCTGGCGCCCGCCTGGTGTCGATCATCATGGATCACGTCACAAGAGCCTCGTGAGGTTTGCCTCGCCTTGATATCTCCGCCCCTCATGAGCCTGCCCGACTAGGCCACTCATGAGCCTTGTGTCGTCTGCCTCGCGAGGCTTGGTCCCTCGCGATGGTCTTGGATGCCTTGTTGATGAAGATGGGTCGTACGGCCTGCTGGCTTAGCCACGCCGCGGGCTGCAGGCAGGCAAGTCTGGGGACCCCCGTTCCCAGAACGTCGACAGTAGCCCCCGAGCCCAAGGTGCCCTCGGGCTTAGCTTCGCGGCGAATCCAAGGGTCAAGTTCGGAGAACCTTGGGCCCCCAAAAGCATGCGGCTTCGGTTGATGCGTGGTAGTTGATAGGACATGGGCGTCTCTGCTTCCCCATGCTGCCTCCGCAACTGCTCGACCTGACAAAAGGCTGGCGCAGGCACCGCTCACCTTGCTCTAGATCCCCTTCCTTGCTTGCTGCCACCGCTATCTCCAGATCCGCCCAATCTCATCCTGTAGCTGCGATCCATGGCGCCACACAAGGCCAAGGCTTCCTTAGTGCCGGCTTGGTATGAGTCGGCCCTTGAGGCGCCCTCCGTCACGGAGAAGAGACTCGCCTCCGTGCGCCTGCTGACGGCGGGCGAAAGTAATGAGTGGGGGGAGACCAAGCTCTGGCTTGCCTCCGACGTGCCGGAGCCCAAGGAAAGCACCTTCTTCCCCTTATTCTCGAGCAGTGTCGCCGTCGGGTTGTTTCCTCCCTTCTCTGATTTCCTTTACGAAGTCCTCGACCACTACGGGCTGCAAGCGTTGCATCTCCATCCCAACTATGTCCTCCTCCTGTCCATCTTTGCCTACTACTGTGAGGTGTACCTAGGCGTGATGCTACCTATGGTGCTCCTACGCCATTTCTTCTTCCTCCGTGTCAGCGAGGGTCAGATCTCCGGATGCGCTAACTTTGTCGCATCCGGCAAGGCCAACTCGATCTCGAGCACTGGGAAGAGGGCCGACAACATTCGATCCAAATGGGTCATGATGGATGCCAAGTACGCCGATCCACATCTGGTGCTGCCTACGGTGGCGCCCTGTCGCCCAGGGCGGAGCTTGCTGATGAGCGGTCATCGTCTATGTTGGGGCAGATGGTGACCGACCTGAAGCCGGGCAACGCGAGGGCGGCGAAGGTTACGGGGGTCATGCTTCTGAGGGAGTTCTTGACATTGCGAGTAGCCCCACTCCAGGCGCGTGCATGCCCCCTGTGGGAGCTTGACGAAGAGGGAAATGAGACCCGCCTGAGGTCGGGGGCCTTGCGTGATGATGAATTGGCCGCTGTTCTGCGCCTCATAGTTGGGGACAACCAGGAGTACCCACCAAGCGCCTTCGCCCCCCTGTTCCAACGTAGGGATCGGGAGGAATTCATCGCCTCCAGGCCGACCTTTGACGCACGTGGGTTGGTGCCGCCGGCGCTCCTGGGAGCCCCCGTGGCACCAAAACTGGTGGAGGTGTCTTTTGACGAGCCCCGCGGGGAGGGGGAGAGGAGGAGGACCCGGAGCAGACTCTGGAAGAGATGGGGGAGACTTCCCCTCTAAGCAAGGCCGAGATCCTTCGCGCCCTTCCTGACAATGCCGAGGCCGACACCCGCCAAAGGGAGAGGGAGCAGCCCCCCATCCCGACAAGGGGTAGGTCGTCGTTGGTGCCTCGCGATGCTGCATCCGTCCTGATGTTGTCAGGCTTCAGGCTTCCTAAGCGGAAGTATGTCGCGGTGGATCAGTAAGTGTCTCGAGCTTCGCCTTGTCCCTATTTGTACCCATCATTTTCTGATGCGGGCCATTGATTGATGAGGGCAATGTCCTCTGCGTAGAAAAGGAAGGAGGATCGTTGGTGCCTCGCGATGCTGCATCCGTCCTGATGTTGTCAGGCTTCAGGCTTCCTAAGCAGAAGTATGTCGCGGTGGATCAGTAAGTGTCTCGAGCTTCGCCTTGTCCCTGTTTGTAACCATCATTTTCTGATGCGGGCCCTTGATTGATGAGGGCAATGTCTTCTGCGAAGAAAAGGAAGGAGGATGTGGCGTTCGTGCATCCTTCCTCAGATAAAGGGGGTAGCAGCAACCGCATCTCCCCATCCCAGTCGTCCTCGCGGGGCCAAGAGGAGCATTGCCACGTGGAACCAGCCCCCATGGCCCATCTAGCTCTGGAAGTGCCGGCGCCTGGCGCGGCCGATGAGGTTCCAGTTGCTCCGGAAGTCACGGTTTCCCAGTCCCTGGTGACGATGTCGCCTCCTCCCACTGCTGCACCTCCACTCCCAGGTTCTTCTACTCCTGTTGCTACTCTAGAACATGCTCTCTCGGAGATGACCCGGCGGCAGGCGGATCTCCTGGGCGCAGACCTACGCCTTGTGGCCGGGCGTCTGGAGCTGGCCTCAGGCTGGCTCCATTCCGACTTGGCGGTTCGCGCGGCGCTGGGCCGGGCCACTACGGCTTCTAAGAAGGAGAAGCAGAGTGCCGCCAACGCCGTAGCCGATCATGAAATGGCATTGAAAGACGCCAAGGCTGCCCGCGACCGCTGCCAGGTGCTGGAGGACGAGCTGCAGGACATGCACGCCAAGCACGCCAAAGAAGCACGCTGCCACCAAGCGGAGAAGGAGGAAATGAAGGCCCGGGAGGACGCCGACCAGAACCGTGATGCTGAGCTGGCGGAGTTTGGGCGGGCGCAGGCCGCCGAGCGCAACCGGTTGGAAGAGCTGGAGCGGGAAGCGAAGGCGAGGGAGTCCGATCTCGACGCCAAGGCGTGAGTCCTGACCAAAGACCATGCGACCTTTGCCGATCTCGAGAAGAGGTCCCGCAAGGCACTGAAGACACTCTAGAAGCACGGCCTGGAGAACCGCTGACAAGGACGGCCCCGCCCGGCTGCTTCCTCTCTTGGTGCAGGCGCTCAAGGAAGTCGTTGATGGCGTCAGTCCTATGGAGGAGGCGGAAGCTCGCATCCTGTCTTGAGCTACATTGACTCGCGTCTTCAGCCACCTACACCTTCGCGACCCCAACGCTTGCCTTGACTAGCTGCTGGAGCCTGTGCCTGAAGACCAATACGAGGCTGCCGCCGCAGCCGTGCAAGGTCAGGTGGAGGCCTTGCTGAAAAAGTTCCGGGGCTTTGTCTCCGCTCCTATGTCTGGTGATGTCGCCGATCGTGTGGCTGGAGGTGAAGGTGAACACAACGTCGCTCACGAGGTAGCTTCTTCCGCAGGTGATAGCGGCGTTCGGGGGTGACCTGCGGCTACCATCCTGTTTCGTTCCTGCAACATGCATTAGAGCTCGGGGAGGCGTTTAGACTTTTCATTTGATATCGTGAAGATAATGTGTGAGGACAATGTGTTTGTAGTATTTTCTTCGAGATTTTGCAATTTCCTTCCTATTTGCTTTGCATTCTGCGTGGGCAGAGCCCGGCCCCGGTCATACCTCAACCGCCATTGGGCCGACCAGAGACCAGAACGGACCAAGGAGTGAGGGGCTACTTGACCAGTTAGGCTACTTGACCAGCGCGGAGCATAGTGCTTCCGCTTGTGCATGGTGCTTGCACTTGTGCGTGGGATAGGGGCCCCCCTCTAGGAGGAGCCCCCGGGACATGTACAGCCCCACCCTGACATGTGGCTTTGCACGGCAGGGTTGCGAGGTTTATCTGGCCACTCGTGAGCCAACGCGAGACTCACGAGGGCCTACCTCAAGGTGGGTTGCACCTGGTCTTGAGTCTTGGTGGCTATGTGTTCCTGCAAGGCAGTTAGGTGCAATCACTCTACGTCCTCAGGTCCCGGCCATCGAGCGAGCTCAGCCGCCGCTGATATGCCAGGTCACGATGTCGTGGTCAAGGCCAGGAGGTGAGGGCTAGAGAGCCAGTAAGAGCTCCTGAGTTGCGATGCTCAGGAGCCCCCCTTTTAACACGCAAGCGAATATCATGGGTTGAATGTACCCGCAGCGGGTGGCAACCGAGCAGGCGATAACCGTAGGCAGGTTAAGCAGTGAAGGTAAATCAGCTTGGGTAAATGCAGGAAGATACATGCCACTGGGTCCGGCACGAGCGGCTTGGGGATGATGCAGCCCGAGGGGCGCCCCCAGCAAGGTAAGCTAAAGACATGAGCAAAAGGGATACATGTCGCAGGGACAGACCCACGCGGCCTGGGAATAATGCAGCCCAAGGGGCGCTCCCAGCTTAAACGAGCTTGGAAGATGTCACCTGGTTCTTTAGACGAAGTAGAGTTGGTGCAGCTGAAGGTGTGCGTCGAATAAATGACTCCTCATGAGTCACCGGAGCCCTGAGCCTCGAGAGGCTCTGAGTGTAACACCCCAGATGTGATTTACCCAATATGTACTCCAACTCTTGCCGTTTCCGGCGTTATTTTCTCGGGTTCGGGTTTTGTCTCCGCATGTTGTTGTCGTTGTCATGTATCTCATATCATGTCATCATGTGCATTGCATTTGCATACGTGTTCATCTCATGCATTCGAGCATTTTCCCCGTTGTCCGTTTTGCATTCCGGCGCTCTGTTCTCCTCCGGTGGTCATTTCTACCTTTCTCTCGTGTGTGGGGACTAAACATTTCCGGATTAGACCGAGACTTGCCAAGCGGCCTTGGTTTACGACCGGTAGACTGCCTGTCAAGTTTCGTAACATTTGGACTTCGTTTGATACTTCAACGGTTAACCGAGGGACCGAAAAGGCCTCGTGTGTGTTGCATCCCAACACCCCTCCATTTTGGCCCAAAACCCACCAAAACCATCTCCATCATCTAGAGCGTTCGATCACGATCGCGTGGCCGCAAACCGCACCTCATTTGGAGCTTCCTAGCTCCCTCTACCTCTATAAATAGGTCCTCTTCCGAAATCCCGGATCTCTTCTCCCCTAACCCTAGCCATTTTTCCCCGCAGCGCGCCGGACATGTCCGCTCTCGCGCCGGACGCCGTCCCGCGCCGCTGAGGGCTCGCCACGTGGGATGTTGCGAAGATTGCCTAACTTGCGACATTGCTTTCAATGCGGTTATGTCTCTAAGTCGTGCCTCGACACGTGCGAGCTATAGCCGCATCGAGGGTGTTACAAGTTGGTATCAGAGCCTTCCCCGACCTTAGGAGCCCCCACTGATTGATCGTTTTTAGCAGCCGAGTTGCGTCTAGAAAAAATGTTTTGAGTCATTTAGGAATTATATATCGGAGTGTTTAGGAATTCTTTTTACTTCCCAATCTCCTCAACTCTCTGGTAAGGCATCCTGACGTAGAGTTTTGACTCTTCTCTTCTCAAATTTCACAAAAAAAATTAGGATCACGCGGGTATCTTGGAATTGTTCCGATGGTTTTGTGACGAGAACATTGTCTTGGTGCCTCATGTCAGGGGTTTTGTGGCAGTATCCTGGGGAGTTGAGCTCCGAGGTGTTGTCGTCATAATTTTATCGTTGAAATTCTGGAATTCCTGAGTTTAGTACGCCGACATCAAAAATCTCTTTTATGCAGTTCGTTGGTGAGATAACCTCGACGCCACCAGTACTGGGGCGGGAGTTCGGGAGTATCGCCATAACTTGTATAACGGATGCTTTTCGAAGGTTGAGGTAGATGGTTTCCGAAGTTTTTCTCGGTTATGTGTTGAAGTTTGGATACAGCTGGATGTAGGATTTGCGAGATTTGGGTGAGATATTATGCTTCCCCTGTATCCCCAGCACCTGATTGCATAACCAGAAAGGTTCGGGAGTTTCATAGGTGGGAATTCTTGTAGCTCTAGTCGTTCTTCCACGAATATTTGGTTTGAGATTGGGATTTCTTACCGAGTATTCGTTCTTGATCCGTACCTTGTTGATTTATTTCTCTACCTAAATTCTAAGTGGCTTCTCAATTTATGGATATGTGACAACTTCAAGAGGAATGCATTCGTTCATTTTGTTCGGATGTGAAGGCTTTATGTTGCAATTTTCATTCCGTTGGATTCATCTTCATTTTATCTGTCTATGTGCTAACGGTGGTCAACCTCTTCAGGATGGCTCCCGCTAAGAGCACCAATCAGAATCAGAATCAAGATCCGCCACCACCTCCACCTCCTCCGGAGGCATGGCAAGCTGTGATGGCCGCAACCAATGCAAACACACAGTTGATCATGCAAATTCTTAAAGAGCGCAATCAAGCGAACCAAGGCAACCAAGGGAACAATCAGAATCACTTTGCTACACTCAACCAGTTCCTTGCTAACGGGCCAATGACTTTCAGCAATTGTGTTGAGGCAACTGATGCTGACGATTGGCTCGTGGATCTGTGCAAGCATTTCGAGTGCACTAATGTCAGGCCTGAGGACTTTGTCAAGTTCGCATCCTTCCAACTCAAAGATCAAGCTGCAGAATGGTTCCAGCAGTACAAGGATTCCAGAGGTGGACGTGTTATTACCTGGGATGAATTCCGTCAAGACTTCAAAGCTCATCATATTCCTCAGAGCGTGGTTGAAAGCAAGCATGAGGAATTCCGCAACCTGAAGCAAGGATCTTTGTCTGTCTATGACTACAACAAGTTGTTTCAGAAGCTCGCCCGCTTTGCTAAGCAGGACGTCCCTGATGAGAAGAGCATGATATACCTGTTCAGGGGTGGTCTTAGAGAAGAAATTCAGCTAGCTCTTGTTCTCTTTGAACCCTTGAGGTACGATGAGTTCTACAACATGGCATTGAAGCAAGAGGCCGCTCAACTGAGGTGTGATGCTTCCAAGAAGCGAGTCAGAGATGCTACTCCTTCTTCCTCTACTCAAGTGGCCAAGCAGTAGAAGTATTGGCTTCCTCCTCCTCCGTTCCGTCAGCCGTATCAGCAGAAGAGCAAAGGTGGTAGTGGATCTTCCCACCCACCCAACCCTGGCTTTCAGAACAAGACTTCGTCTCAAGCTCCAAGATCGAGTGCTTCGTATCTTCGTCCGCTTTCAGAGGTCACGTGCAACAAGTGCCAACAGAAGGGTCACTATGCCAACAAATGCTTCAATCAGAGGCGTCTTCCTCCTCCTCCTCCTATGAGATCGGCAAGTACAGCTATGGTCAAGCATAACCCCAAGCACGCCAAGGTCAATTTGATGAACGCAGCTCAGGCAGAGGACTCGTCAGATGTCATCATGGGTAACCTTCCTGTTAATGATATTCCTGCAAAAGTTCTTTTTGACATAGGTGCATCGCATTGTTTCATCTCGAGACCGTTTACATCTAAGCATGGTTTGGCTTTGCAAATTTTGCCTAGTCCATTAGTAGTTGTCTCTCCCGGTAGGCGCATGCATGCTAACTCCATTGCTCCGGATGTTACTATCACTTTGGGTGACTACAAATTTCTATCTTCTCCAACGGTTCTTGGTGACTCGGATATTGATCTTATTCTCGGAATGGATTGGCTTTCTAAGCACAAGGCGCATCTTGATTGTGCAGCTAGGCAGATTCAATTGACTCATTCATCTAAGGATGCAATTGTCTTTGCCGCTCGTGATGATACCATCCGTCTACTTTCTCTCAACAAGAAGGTTGAACTGGATGCTATCTCGCAGATTCCAGTCGTTTGTGAATATCAAGACGTCTTTCCGGAGGAGCTTCCAGGAATGCCTCCGCACCGGCCAGTTGAATTCGTCATCGATCTTGAGCCTGGCACGGAACCAGTGTGCAAGCTCCCTTACAAGCTCGGACCTGAAGAGTTGAAGGAGCTGAAGAAGCAACTCGATATTCAAGAGAGAATGGGTCTCATCGGGCCTAGTTCTTCTCCGTGGGGTTGTGGTGTTTTTTTGTGAAGAAGAAGGATGGAACATACCGACTTTGTGTTTATTACCGTCCATTGAACAAGAAGATCATCAAGAACAAATACCCACTTCCCAACATCAACGAGTTGTTCGAACAACTTAAAGGCGCCCAAGTATTCTCCAAGCTTGATCTCCATATGGGTTATCATCAGATTCGAATCCGTGAACAAGATATTCCCAAGACGGCTTTTAGGACAAGCTATGGTTCATATGAAGATACTATCATGTCTTTTGGCCTCGTCAACGCTCCTCCGAATTTCATCTTCAACGCCTACACCAATGACTTCGTTTTGGTCTCTCTCGACGACATTCTGGTTTCCTCGAAGAACAAGGAAGATCATGCCAAGAACTTGCGTTTGGTACTCGATAAGCTGAGGGAACACTAGTTCTACGCCAAGTTCTCCAAGTGCAAATTTTGGCTCGATGAGGTTCTTTATCTTGGTCATATCATCTCTGCCAAGGGCATTGCGGTGAATCCTGAGAAGGTGTCTGCAATTGTGAATTGGGAACCTCCTCAGAACGTGAAGCAACTCCATAGCTTCCTCGGACTCGCAAGCTATTGTCGAAGATTCGTTGAAAACTTTTCTAAGATCGCGAAGCCTCTCTCAGATCTTCTCCAGAAGCACGTCAAGTATGTTTGGTCTCCGGAGTGTGACATTGCTTTCAACACTTTGAAAGAGAAATTGATCACTGCTCCAGTTCTGACTCCGCCTAATGAATCCAAGCCGTACTAGGTCTTTTGTGATGCCTCTCTCCAAGGTCTTGGTGCAGTGTTGATGCAAGAGAAGAAAGTTGTTGCTTATACCTCTCGCCAGTTGAAGCCCAACGAGAAGAACTACCCCACTCATGATCTCGAGTTGGCGGCAGTTGTGCATGCTCTTTTGACTTGGAGACATCTCTTATTGGGAAGAAAAGTGGACATTTTCACTGATCACAAGAGTCTCAAGTACATCTTCACTCAGCCTAATCTCAACCTCAGGAAAACTCGATGGGTCGAAATGATTCAAGAGTATAATCCGAGTATCGAGTATACTCCAGTCAAGGCCAATGTGATTGCTGACGCATTGAGCAGAAAGGCTTACTGCAACAGTCTGATTCTCAAGCCTTATCAACCCGAGCTTTGTGAAGCTTTCCGCAAACTTAATCTGCAACTTGTTCCTCAAGGTTTCCTCGCCAACCTTCAAGTCTCTTCTACCTTGGAAGACCAGATTCGCCAAGCCCAGCTTCTTGATGCTATGGTGAAAAAGGTGAAGATTGGGATTGCCAAGAGTCAACACAAGTACAAGTGCTACCGCCTTGATGACAAGGATACTCTCTTCTTCGAGGATCGTATTGTTGTGCCCAAAGGTGAACTTTGTAAAGTGATCATGAACGAGGCTCACAATTCTCTCCTCTCCATCCATCCTGGGAGCACGAAGATGTATCAGGACCTTAAGCAGGCTTATTGGTGGACTCGAATGAAGCGTGAGATTGCTCAGTTCGTGAATGAGTGTGATGTCTGCAGAAGAGTAAAGGCAGAACACCAAAGGCCAGTTGGTCTCCTCCAACCTCTTGCCATTCCAGAATGGACGTTTGACCACATTGAAATGGACTTCGTGACTGGGTTTCCAAAGTCCAAGCGTGGCAATGATGCTATATTCGTTGGCATCGACAAACTCACTAAAGTGGCTCACTTTCTGCCTATCAAAGAGTCAATCACTACAGCTCAATTGGCGGAACTCTATACCTCTCGGATTGTCTCTCTACACGGTATTCCACAAGTGATCTCTTCAGACCGTGGCAGCATCTTTACCTCCAAGTTTTGGGATTCTTTTCAGAAGCCATGGGAACCAACATCCTCTTCAGCACAGCTTTCCATCGACAAACTAGCGGTCAAGTCGAGCGTGTCAACCAGATTCTTGAAGATATGCTCAGGGCTTGTGTGATCTCCTTCGGCATGAAGTGGGAGGATTGTCTTCCTTATGCTGAATTCTCCTACAACAACAATTTTCAAGAAAGTTCGGGCAAGGCCCCATTTGAAATCCTATATGGCAGGAAGTGCCGTACCCCTCTCAACTAGTCTGAAACCGGTGAACGTCAGCTTCTGGGAAATGACTTAATCACAGAGGCAGAGGAAATGTGCAAAGTCATTCGAGATAACCTCAAAGCAGCCCAATCCCGCCAGAAGAGCTACTATGATAGTAAGCACCGTGATTTGGCTTTCGAGATCGGAGATCATGTTTACTTCCGCGTCTCTCCTATGAAAGGTACTCATCGCTTCGGTATCAAAGGGAAGCTTGCCCCTAGATACGTGGGACCTTTCAAGATTGTCAGCAAGAGAGGCGATCTCGCCTATCAACTCGAGCTTCCTTCAAACTTTACAAATGTGCATGATGTGTTCCATGTCTCTCAGCTCCAAAAGTGCTTCAATACTCCTGATCGCACCGTCAACTTCGAGTACATTGAGCTCCAAGAAGATCTCTCTTATCGCGAGCACCCCGTTGCTATTCTCGAAGAGACTGAACGCAAGACTCACAACAAGTCAATCAAATTCCTCAATGTCAAGTGGTCAAACCATTCCGACCGTGAAGCTACCTGGGAACGCGAGGATCACCTCCATTCTCAGTACCCGGCGTTCTTTCAGTCCTAGATCTCGGGATGACATCCTTTCGTAGTGGTGGAGTGTTGTAAGACCCCGGATGTGATTTACCAAATATGTATTCCAACTCTTGCCGTTTCCGGCGTTAAGTTATTTTATTTTCTCGGGTTCGGATTTTGTCTCCGCGTGTTGTTGTCGTTGTCATGCATCTCATATCATGTTATCATGTGCATTGCATTTGCATACGTGTTCATCTCATGCATTCAAGCATTTTCCCCGTTGTCCGTTTTGCATTCCGGCGCTCCGTTCTCCTCCGGTGGTCATTTCTACCTTTCTCTCATGTGTGGGGATTAAACATTTCCGGATTAGACCAACACTTGCCAAGCGGCCTTGGTTTACTACCGGTAGACCGCCTATCAAGTTTCATACCATTTGGACTTCGTTTGATACTCTAACGGTTAACCGAGGGACCGAAAAGGCCTCGTGTGTGTTGCAGCCCAACACCCCTCCATTTTGGCCCAAAACCCACCAAAACCCTCTCCATCATCTAGAGCGTTCGATCAAGATCCCGTGGCCGCAAACTGCACCTCATTTGGAACTTCCTAGCTCCCTCTACCTCTATAAATAGGTCCTCCTCCGAAATCCCAGATCTCTTCCCCCCAAACCCTAGCCATTTTTCCCCGCAGCGCGTCGGACATGTCCGCTGTCGCGCCGGCCGCCGTCCCGTGCCACTGAGGGCTCGCCACGTGGCGCGCCACCCTCGTCTCCGCCGCCGGCCCACTCGGCCCGAGCCGGGCCCTCCTCGCCGCGCAGCCGGGCCGCGCCCCGCACCCGACCCCGCCGCCCGGCTCCCTCGCCCACGCCGGCGCGCCGCCTCGTCGCCTGACGCGCCGGCCGCCGCGCCCCTCGCCGGCATCGGCGACCGCCCGCGCCGCCTCGCCGCTCCGGCGGTCCCTGTCGCGATTCGCGCCCGCCAGCGCCGCGGCTGACCGTCGCCACCACCGGCTCCGCCTTCTCTCCGGTCTCCTCCTCCTCGCGGCAAGTCCCCGGCGAGCTTCCCCAACTCCGGCGGCCCACCTCCGATTCCGGCGAACCTCGTAGAACGTGCCGGATCTGGATCTGGAAGATTGGATCGGGTTGACATTTTGCCCGAAACCCTAGATAAATTGCTATGTTCATGGCATTGTATCTCTGCATCCGTAGCTCCGTTTTGGGCATATAGCATATCAAAATGTTCATCTCAGAGAGCACATCATTTCATCTCATTGCATCAGTTTCATTTGAGTTCATCTTGATTCCCGAAATGCTGTTAGAAGTATGCTATTTGAGATAATTGTCAGATCTGCTGCTCCAATTGGATATTTGTCATTTTTGCCATGATTATTGTGTGCATGATATGCCCAGGTGCTCTACATGTGTTTTGTTGTATGTTTTGTCATATATCCAGAGGTGCAACCCATGTATTTTTGTGATGTGTGTGGTGACTAGCACGAGCTTGCAAAGTGGAGCATTCGTTAATGCTAATTTCAGGGACTTAGCATTTCCACTAAGTCCTTGTTCTGTTTATCTCATATGGCCATATGTTCATGTTGTTTCCTAGTGATCCGTGCCTCTTTTGAGGATGATCAGTAAGGATGTTTTGTTAATCTTGTAGTGCTATATCCATCCATGTCTTTGTTTGCAATTCTGGAGCACCCTAGCTTGAGTCAATCGAGCTCTACTTTTGTCATTTCGTGAATCTGGGCAGATTGTCTACTTGTTAGCGACTTTGCGGAGGATGTTGTAGTTGATCTGTGCATGCTATGTTATTGTTTTTGCCATGTCTAGCTTGTATTTTGTGTATTCTTGATGGGTGTATGCTTATATTGTCATGACTTGCTCTGTAGTGAGTGCATAGAGCTCGTTAACATGCCTACTTGATATCTGTTTCAGCATGCTCCAGTTTTCACTAAGTTTGAGAACTGATTATTTTTTGGCCATGTTCACATGCTTGTAAATGTATTTTCTGATCCCTTTTGGCTCAAGGTCACTAAGGGACTTTTGTTAAGATCTTTGAGTAGCTCCATGCCATGCTTTACTTTGCCATGTTCAGATCCTGTAGCATATTTTTTTCATGCTCCGAAGAGTGCTATGTGATCTGAAATTCCAGACAAGTGTTAATTTTCCAAATGCTTTTTTGACATGCTTGTTTGAACCTGTTAATGGATGAATTGGTCGTAGCTCAGTGCTAGACTTTTGTTAAGCTTCATGAATGGATTCCTTCCATGTATTTTTTGCCATGTTTGGGTTCTGTAGCATGTTCATCTTGTTGCATTTAGATGGCTACTTGCTGTAAATCGCAGAACATGGTCATATTTGAATTGCTTGCCATTTCCAAACCGTAGCTCCGATTCCGGCGTTCTTTATATCGTTTTCAAGCGATTTCATCTCATCTTGCCAGTGGCACACTTGGATTTCCATGTTGAGGCCAGTTTCATTCATTCCTTGTCAAATCTTGCATATGCATCCCATTTTGCATCCGGCATAGCATACCATGTTTGCATCATATTGTTTGAGCTTTGCACGTGGTTGATTGTGTCCTTGTTGCTTGTTTGTCTTGTTTGGGTAGAGCCGGGAGACAAGTTTGCTAACGAGGAGCCCATTGAGTTTGCTTTCGAGGATCCAGTCAACTTTGACAACTTTGAAGGCAAGATGATCATACCCTTGAAATCACTACTATCTTTGCTTTGCTAGATGCTCGCTCTTTTGCTATGCCTATGCTATGATGCCTACCACTTGCTTATAATGCCTCCCAAATTGCCATGTCAAACCTCTAACCCACCATGTCCTAGCAAACCGTTGATTGGCTATGTTACCGCTTTGCTCAGCCCCTCTTATAGCGTTGCTAGTTGCAGGTGAAGATTGGGGACCGTTCCTTGTTGGAACACTATTTACTTGTTGGGATATCACTATTTTTGCCATGTTATCTTAATGCATCTATATACTTGGTAAAGGGTGGAAGGCTCGGCCTCTCTCCTAGTGTTTTGTTCCACTCTTGCCGCCCTAGTTTCTGTCATATCGGTGTTATGTTCCCGGATTTTGCGTTCCTTACGCGGTTGGGTTATAATGGGAACCCCTTGATAGTTCGCCTTGATTAAAGATTTTCCAGCAATGCCCAACCTTGGTTTTACCATTTGCCACCTAGCCTCTTTTTCCCTTGGGTTTCCGGAGCCCGAGGGTCATCTTATTTTAAACCCCCAGGGGGCAGTGCTCCTCTGAGTGTTGGTCCACCTATCAGCTGCCGGTGGCCACCAGGGGCAACTCTGGGCTGGCCTACCCGTACCTAAGACAATCTGAGTGTGCCCTGAGAACGAGATATGTGCAGCTCCTATCGGGATTTGTCGGCACATTCGGGCGGTGTTGCTGGATTTGTTTTAACCTGTCGAAGTGTCTTGAAGAACCGAGATACCGAGTCTGATCGGAACGTCTCGGGAGGAGGTCTATTCCTTCATTGACCGTGAGAGCTTGTCATGGGCTAAGTTGGGACTCCCCTGCAGAGATTTGAACTTTCGAAAGCCGTGCCCGCGGTTATGGGCAGATGGGAATTTGTTAATGTCCGGTTGTAGATAACTTGAACCTTAACTTAATTAAAATGAATCAACAGTGTGAGTTACCATGATGGTCTCTTCTCGGCGGAGTCCGGGAAGTGAACACGGTGTTGGAGTAATGCTTGCCGCAGGTTTCCCTCTAGTTACTCGTTCGCGCTTTGCCTCCTCTTCTCGCTCTCTTTTGCGAACAGAATAGCCACCATATATGCTAGTCACTTGCTGCAGCTCCACATATTCTCCTCACCTTACGTATTATGATTAAATAGTCTTGATCACGAGGGTGCGAAATTGCTGAGTCCCTATGGCTCACAGATTACTTCCAAACCAGATACAGGGCCTGATGATTCCGCTCCAGATGGCGCGCTTGAGCTCAAGTGGGAGTTCGACGAGGACTCTCAACGATACTATGTGTCTTTCCCTGATGATCAGTAGTGGTGCCCAGTTGGGGTGATCGGGATTGTGTCGCATGTTGGGTTATCTTTTATTTTGGCGCCGTCGTCGGGCCATGAGTGTTTGATTGTTGTAATGTTATTTATGCACTTTGATTTACATGGCGAGTGTAAGCCAACTATGTATCTCCCCTTTATTATTTATATTACATGGGATGTTGTGAAGATTGCCTAACTTGCGACATTGCTTTCAATGCGGTTATGTCTCTAAGTCGTGCCTCGACACGTGGGAGCTATAGCCACATCGAGGGAGTTACACTGGGGGCTCAAGAGGCTCCCTGAACACCGTCTCCGTTTCCTCCAGGACGGTGTGGTATCTGGCCTCTCGAGCTACCAGGTCACGCCGCATGTTGCGCTGATAGGCCGACGCCACACTCGGAAAGCCGAGGGGCATGCAAACGTAGCTATGTGGCGGGCCCTCGCAACGGCCCACACATGAAGGCCAAAAGCGCTCCTGAGACGCGGCCCTGTTTAGCCCTGGGATGTCGATGCAGACGCGCAGCTCAGCACCCTTGCCTGGGTGGTGAGCTGCACCCTGTGAGCGGCTGTCGCCGCGCATGGCCTCTTGAGTGGTGGGCGCCCTTTGCCCTATGTTCTCCTGAGGAAAATGTGCCGCATAGCACGCCTCCAAGTGGTGCCCAAGCGCCTCCCTCGTGAGGTTGGCAAGGCCTGAGGCCCTCCAGAAGAGAGCCCCCAAGCCCTGCCCGAGGAGGGCGCTGGGCGCGCCTTCCTATGCGATGGAGGGAGGCGCCCCTGGGACGGATGCTGATCCTGATGAGGCTCCTGCCGCGATGCCATCCTCCAGAGGTCCTACATAGCGCAGCTTCTTCTTCTTCGGGGTGGCCTCCGGAGGGCCATCACTTTTGCTATCGGGGTCGTCGATTGCTACAGCTTCGAAGGCGCGCTCGAGGGAGCACACCGCATCCCTTTCTTCACATGGGACCATGATGACCCCGCCGCTTCCGAGCATCTTGAGGACGTTGTAGCCGTGGTGGGTGACCGCCATGAACTTGGCCAGGGCCAGATACCTGAGGATGGCGTTGTACGGTAGGCGGATGTGCGCGACATCGAAGTCAATGAGCTCGGTGCGATAGTTGTCGCGCGTGCCGAAGGTGACAGGCAGGAGAACCTGCCATATTGGTGTGGTGGAGCCGTCGGTCACTCCAGAGAAAGGTTTGGTAGGCTGGAGCTGCTCATATGGCACTTGGAGGTTCTCGAATGTGTCGATGGACAGGACGTTGAGCCCTGCACCGTCGTCAATGAGGGTCTTTGTAACCTGCACATTGCTGATGACTTGGGAACACAACATCGGGAGGCTGCCGACGGTGGCCGCGCACTTGAGCTGATCTGCCAAGTTGAAAGTGATGGCACACTGGGACCACTTGAGCAGGCGCGCGACCTCAAGCTTGGGGAGCACCGCGTTCACCTCGCGAGCGAACTGTTTGACGATGCACTGAGAGGCTGGGGCCTGGGCGCCGCCCAAGATGCAGGCGATCGCATGCGGCTCCTGGAAGCACCCAACCCCCTCGTCCTGATGATGATCATTGTTCCTTCTTCGTGGCGGCAGCGGGGGAAGACCGGCATTGCTTTGGGGCCAATCCTCACGAGGCTGGTCCCTCCAGGCCCCCTCGCGAGGATGGTCTTGCCAGCGGTCCTCATGAGGCATGCCGCACCATTCCTGGCGCGGGCCACGGTCGTCCCAGCGTCCACCTCCGCGTCCTCCTCCACGGCCGTAGCCCCGGTCACTTTGCTCGGAGTGTCGACCATTGCGTCCTTCTCGTATGGCTCTGAGCTCCTGGCAGTCACTGGTGTTGTGGCTTTTCAGGTTGTGGAAGGCGCAGAACGGTCGGCTATTCTTGGATGAATCGGGCTGATCTCTACCCCGTTTCGTGTCGGGCTCAGCTGCTAGCACCGCTGCTTCCTTGCGCTTTATGTCCTTGGCCTTGGCTTTCTTCTCCTATGTGCCCGCAGCTGGTAGCTCAAGGAGAGAGACATGCCCCTCCTCAGCTCTTGTGCACTTGGTCACCAAGTGGAACAACTCCTGAGACGTGCGGAGCTCCTCGTGGATAGCGAGCTCTTCCTTCATCTTGACATCACGGACGCCATCGGAGAAAGCGGAGATGATGGCCTCATCCGTGACCTTGGGGATCTTGAGGCGGGTGTTATCGAAGCGCTGGATGTATTTCTGGAGGGTCTCCCCTGGTTGTTTCTTGATGCGGTGCAGGTCGCCCGCGGGTGGCGGGCGTTCGCGAGTGCCCTGGAAGTTGGCGACAAAGCGTTCACGCATCTCGTCCCAAGAGGAGATCGAGCCGTGCTGCAGGTTTAGGATCCAAGAGCGGGCCCGTCCTTGAGAGACATGGGAAACCAGTTTGCCATGACTTCTCGTCGCCGTTGGCTGCTTCAATGCTCAGCTCATAGAGCTGCAGGAACTCCGCTGGGTCGGCGGTGCCGTCGTAGCGAGGAGGCAGATCCGGCTAGAACTTGCATGGCCAGGCGACGCTGCGCAGCTCAGGGGTGAAGGCACGGCAGCCGGCCGTGGTTATTGGGCCCGCTTCGGAGGTGGAGCTTGGTCTTGATGAGGTCCTTGCGGCACCGCCGCGGGCGGAGCGTGGTCTTGATGAGGCGGCGCGGGGAGCGCGGGTGCAGCTCCTCGTGGCCGATGGATTTCTTGGCAGCTTCTCTCTTCGCGCGCAGACACCGGGCGCGGCGGATCACACCGCGGGGCCGCGCGCCTTGGTGACAAGGCTCCGTCTTTGGGATGCACGCCACGGGCCTCGTCGCCTATGACCGGCTAGGGGTGAGGCAGAGAGTGGGACGGCACCGGGGCACCCCCTGCGGCGCGGATGAGCTCGGCGACGCGGTTGAGCCACTCCTCATAGAGGTCGTCGACTGGGCGGTAGCGCAGGAGTTCATTTGCGGCGAGGAGTGCGGCCCGCGCCTCCATTGGAGCGTGGCGTGCATGGGAAGAAGAACCGCCTGGGGTCAGCGATGGAGTGGCGGTGAGGCCGTCCTGCTGTACCGAAGGATGCAGTGAAGACGCTTGCTGCTCGTTTCCCACTGGGCCCGTGGCAGCGTTGGCAGCGGGAGACGGAGAACGAAGATGTGTCCCGCCGATGGGAGCCGTCTGAGCAACGCGGACGGTGAGGGCAGCCCGACGCTCAGCTCTAGCACGGCGAGCGTCCGCCATGGAGACGATGGAGCTATGGACCGATGAACTGATGGAAGGGAAGCTACGGCGCACCCCTACCTGGTGCGCCAAATGTCGGATGTGGGGTTCCGGCAAACCCTTAAAGTTCGAAAACTGGGGTGTGCGCGAAGTCTTTTCCTCCCATCGATCTACGCCCTAGCTCACTAAAATCTCGCGGACGAACTCGACGAACTCGCAACATAGAATAACACAAGATTTATACTGGTTCTGGCCACCGTTGTGGTGTAATACACTACTCCAGTGTGGTGGTGGTGGATTGCCTCTTGGGCTGATGATGAACAATACAAGGGGAAGAACAGCCTCCCGAGGTTGAGGTGTTCTCATGCTTGCTGCACTTGTGTGGTTGGGGATGATCTTGATCCTCCCTCTGCCTATGGTGGTCGCTAGTCCTATTTATAGAGGACCTGGTCCTCTTCCCAAATATTGAGCGGGAAGGGAGCCAACAACGGCGGGCAAATTTGAAGGGGGCCAGCTAGTACAAGTCATCCTGACAAAGGTGGTCTCCGCCTGCGAAAGGCTCTGGTGGGGACGCCGTCTTGGGCTCCATGATGACCTCCGTCTTGCCGTCCTTCTGGTCTTGGTCTTGTTGCACCAATATGGCAACCTTTGCCTGATGCTTCGGTACTCCTCGGCTACGCTGGCCTCCTTAGCAGCAAAGAAGAAACAAAGGACGCTGCGCGCGCTGGCGCCCGCCTGGTGTCGATCATCATGGCTCACGTCACAAGAGCATCATGAGGTTTGCCTCGCCTTGATATCTCTGCCCCTCGTGAGCCTGCCCGACTAGGACACTCCAGAGGTCTTGTGTCATCCGCCTCACGAGGCTTGGCCCCTCGCGAGGGTCTTGGATGCCTTGTTGATGAAGATGGGCCGTACAGCCTGCTGTCTTAGCCACGCTGTGGGCCGCAGGCAGGCAAGTCTGGGGACCCCCGTTCCCAGAACGCCGACAAGTACACATTGGGTTTGTCCGGAAATTTCAACCCGCGTCTTGTTACCCCAAAATATTTAAGATATATCTTTTTGTCTCGTGGTGCTCCGATAACTCCCTCCATCTCAACGTGCGCATTGCTATTCCAAAATAACAACGCGCGCAAAAACTCCCACCTCCTGTGAAATCCCGACACACGAAATGCCCGTGATACCCCTGAACCGAAAGAACCGCCTAGCTCAAATCGGTGGGGGTACTTTCGTAACTTACCCCACATTTCGGACAAGTGCGTCCCCAAGCCATGGTTCCCCACTCCCATCCCATCCACCCACCAATTCGTACATCGAGGCCGTGAAGACCCGCGAAGCCCCACACCCTCCTTCGTCCGCCACCCAGTCGGAGCCTCTTCCCCGTCGACATCATCCACAGCAACACCTCGATGTCCCTTATCCACCGTACCGAATGAGGATCCGTCGTCGATCTCGTCGTCCCGCCAGTTCAGCCACCCCGTCCTCCACCTCCAAGGAGCTGCCCCAATGTTCCCCGCGTCTTTCGTGCCACCTCCATTCCCACACCACCGTCCTCACGTGCACCACCGCAAGAGCATCATCATCATCGTTTCCTCGGATGAAGCTGGGGCCTAATCGGCGCCACCAAAGAGGTTGTACACTAATCATCGCTTTTTTCTTCTTAATTCGATCTCACGGTGTTGTCGGCACTCAGTCTCGAGCCGACATGGCGCGGCTCCATCCACGTTGGCGTCGCCGGCCACTTCCTCCATGGTGTCGCTCCCTCGGCATCGATGTCCACATCAGTAGGAGATGTTATTGCTTTAGCTCTCGCTCATGCTGCTACTCTACTCTTGCTCTTGGTCCCCTGCTTGGTCTGCTCTTGCTATTGCTATTTCTCTTCCCGGCGCTACTGCTCTCGCTCTTGCTCTTGCTTGCGTTGCTGCTCCGATTTAGCTACACTTTAGTTGACTGAATCGACTTTTGGGTTAGTCCATTTTAAGGGGGTGGGGGAATCGCCGGAGTTAAGGAAGAAACAGCCGCGGCGGGGAGGGGGGCTCGCCAGAGAGGTACCCCACTATCTAACTTAGGGTTCAGGGTGGGGGCGGTGGTCGCCGGCTGTGGTGGGGCGGTGGCGTGGGGATCGCCGGAGAAAAAGCTCGGCATGGGGGCCTAGAGAGATGTCCGGGGAAGCGGCGGGCCGGCGGTGGGGAGTGGTTTCGGGGCGGGCGGGTCGGCACACCGCCAGCCGTGAGCGGAGGAGGGCAGCGGTTTGGTCGGTGGAGGCTGGCGGCTCTGGGGGTGGAGGTTGAAGTTCAACTGCAGGCCCTTGATTTTGCATCCAACGGCTGGAAAATGGACTGACCAGACATGTAAAATTCAGTCGACCGGCTCTCGCACACGCTGTTGCGTGCTACTGCTACTGCTTTTCTGCTACTAGCTAGTACGTTCAGTTCGACAGTAAAATTCAGTTTCGACAGCAAAATTCAGTTTCGACGGTAAAGTTTAGTAACGACAGTTAAATTCAGTTTCGACAGTTAAGTTCAGAGATGGACGGCTTGTGTATTTTACATCTAGCACTTTGTGGTTATGTATTTTACGTCATCTATTGGAGATGCTACTAGAATTCCACTCACGTTAACGTTGTCTCTCCTGTCCTACTTCAGCCTCGGGGTCGTACAACTGACCGGAGCTGCTCCAATGATGAAACCCTCCATCATAGTGGAGCAGTACCCCGGGCTCCATCTCAAGATGCCTAAGATCTTCTTCCCCTCCTCCGACAGCCAAGTCAGCCGAATCATCCTCACCGACCAACCCAATCATGTTAAGATCGACATGGCTTCGCCAAAGATGTTGTACACTTGTTGCATCTCTTTTTTACTCTACATGTTATATATATTGTCCACTGAGCACACGCAGTAACGTGAAGTACGATTAGTTTCTCCTACTATATGATAGGCAGTGAGGTACTAGGCAACTTAGCTATCCGTGATGGACTCTCTTGAACGCAAGTAGCACAAAAACAATTTTTGAGTGTAGCTTTTCCTTGCTCAAGCCTGCCTACTAGAATCACCAGTGCTTGAAAGGAAAAGTGAAGGAAAAACATAGGAATGTCACACCCTAGCTAGTCATGCATCAGAGTGTGTGCATCATGTTTAAAATTCCATTTAAATTGAAATGGGGATCTGTGAAACCCTCAGAATCATTTTTGAAAATGATCCAAATAAAAGTTTCTCCAAAAAGGTCCAAGAAAATGCTCATGTTGCTCTCTGAAAATATTGGACAGAGATAAAAATCGAACCAATATTTTTAAGAGCTCATAGGTATTTATTTTGGGCATTTGGAATTAATGCATAAATATTTGCATTGGAAATATATTAGTTATATATATTAATATATGTCCAAATATTATGTCATTTATAAAGGAGCTCTGGAATAATATATCTAGCTCCTGTAAAAATTGGCATAAGGTAAATAAATGATTTAATATTTTATTTAAATCAAAACAAATGTCAGAAATTAGAAAACAGAAATAAATAAAAGGGAGAAGCTTACCTGGGCTCCTCCCTGTGCAGCCCAGCTTGCTGGCCGGCCCAGCCAGCAGGCGGCCCAGCCCGCCTCCCTCCTCTGTCGTCTTCGTCCTCGACAGAGGGAGGGGAGTGTGGCCGGCGCGCGCGCTCGCCACCGCGCCACGCCACCTGCTCGCCTGCCTGCCTGCCCTCCCCTCCTCGTCTCGATGCCCCGGACGACGCCACGCCCTCCCCCCTGCTCTCTCTCACTCTCCCTCGGTTCTTCCCTCCTCCCCCTCGCTCTCTCTCTCACGGCCGAACACCACCATCGCCGCCGTTCGCCATAGCAGCCGTCACCGGCCACCCCTCGCCCCTCCGCTGACCTCAGGAGCTCCGCCGCGACCCCATCTTCCTCCCCACCAAGCCAAGCCCTCGGGAAGCCCACGTCGCCGTTTCCCTCCTCGGCCACCGGAGATCGTCGCCGTCGAATCGAGAGCTACCGGACGTCCCCGAGCCCGCTAACCATCCCTGCAGCTCCGCGGTGAGCCACTGACCCGATTCCCCCTTGCCCCGTCGTCCCTAGCATCCCGTAGCTGCCGCCCCCTTGAGCTCTGAAGCTCGCCGCCGCCGTGCCTCGTCGCCGTCGTGGCCACAGTCACCATAGCGCCCAACCGAGCACACCCACGTCCTCACCGCACTGCGTAGAAGCCGTAGGTGCCAACCCCGCATCTCCGCAGCCGTTGTAGCCTCGACCCCGAGCTCAACCGAGCTCCGGCAGCCACCACGGTTGTCGCCGTCGTCGGTACCGGCCACCTCAGGCACGGCCACCACCACCGTTCGACGCGCGGGAGCAAGGGCTCTCCAACGAGCCCAAGCACGGCCTCGCCCGTGCCCTGTAGCGCGTTTCCGCATCGCGCCGCCGTCTCGGGCCTCGCCGGCGTCATGTCGCCGGTGGGTTTGACCCACCTTGACCACGGCAGGACCCCCCCTGTGTCCCTGACAGGTGGGCCCAGCCCTGTTAGCTAATTAGGATTAGCACTAACCGAATTAATTAAACTAACTACCCCCCTGACACTGACCAGTGGGCCCCAGCGCCACTAATTCCTAATTAGGATTTAATTAACCCTATTAAACCCCCCTGTCACTGACGTATGGACTCCACACGACAGGTTTGACCCCAGCCAGCCGCAGTTGACCACTGACGTCATGCTGACCTCATGCTGGCGCAATATATATATTTCTGGATTTAATTTAAATCAGGAAATTCCAGAATATTATTTAAACTTCAAAAATTCATAACTTTTATTCTGTAACTCCAAATTAGACAAATTATATATGAAAAATGATCAGAAAAATCCAATCTATCCATCTGTACTATTTTCATGCATGATCAAACAAGTTAAATTGATGTTTTAAGCAGAACAAGGAAAAGCACTTTAAAAGGCCATGTTTGAGTTTGAAATTTGAATCTTTGATTCAAATTTGTTCAAACCCTTCTGGTTTTAGTTGCATTAGCCCAACACACTCATATTGCCATGTTTCATGCATGCATCGTATTGTTGCACATTGTTTGGTGATGGTTGTGTATCGATGTCCTTTGCGACAGGTTCTGCCTCCGAGGAGTACCGTGATTACCCTAACGAAGAACCGTATCAGTGCATCGAACCATCAGGCAAGCAACCAACCATTTGATCATATCGATACAATCCCATGTTCTCGCTCCTGCTCTCTTTTACTGCATTAAGACAACGCGTTTCAAACTGCTGTGTGCTATGGTAGTTGAACCCATTTCCTCTGCATGACCTGTCATTGCCACAGTAACTAGATGAAACCCACTAGCATGTGTAGGAGTTGATTGAGCCATATGTATGTGTTGTTCCTACCTTGCTATGCCTGCTATGCTTAGAGTCGTGTCAGGTCTGGTTCATCTGGGTGATGGGCTAGAGTGAAATGATTATGTCGGTAATGAGAGTGGTGTGGTGAACACGATTTGGTAAAGGTATCGATGAGAGGCCATGTAGGAGTACATGGTGGGTTGTTTCATTGAAGCCGACCTTAAGCACTGAGATCTGTATGTGTGATTTAAGATACAGTTACTACCATGCATTGGGCCCTGAAATATGACCCCGCTCGACTTCTTATTCACCCTAGCTCTCTGTCCAGGAGTTGCAAGTAGTTTCTAGTGTTTGTAGCCTACTGGAGGCCGTGGACAGCGCTGACCGTAGGGGTGGGCTGTGATGCGGTAGGTACGTGGCCGGGTGTACCGAATACCCGTTAGGTATCTCGGGAACCCTGTTCACATCGTTCGGGGCCGTATGGGAAACCTCGGCCGGACTCCCTGCGGATGGAACCTGAATAGGTGATAAACCTGGACTAGAGGCTTAAGTGTTTAGGTAGGTCGTGGTCTACACCCACGTCGGCTTTCGCTTGAAGTCTGCCGAGCACATGTCGTGTGCAGACGCTAAGTGGTGGAAACATGTATGAAGAAGTACACCCCTGCAGGGTTATCATAATCTATTCAAATAGCCGCGTCCGCGGTAAAGGACTACTTGGTTGCTTATACAGTTCATAGACAAGTAAATGGAAACTGCTAAAAGCCTCAAGATAAGTGTGAGTGCCGAGGATGGCTCTTCCGTAGGAAGACGGAGGTGGATCCTCGGTAGTGTATTGAAGTGGTGAGTAGTGGACTCGTGTGCGCAAAACCATTTCAAGTTGGAGTATCGTAGGATAGTCTAGCCAAGAGTCAAAGCTGGCTTGCTGCAATAACTCCACCAAGCCTTCTTGATAATATGCATGTATGTAGGATCTGATGTAAGTCTTGCTGAGTACCTTTGTACTCATGTTGCTATAATCTACATTTTTACAGAAGACGCTGCAACCCCTTCTGATGGGTTCTATGTAGACGTTGACATCAACGAGTAGGCTAAAGGCCCAGGTGGTGACCCTGAGCTTGTGAAGGACCATGTAGTATAGCTAGGCTTCCAAGCCTCTTTTATTTTACTAGTTGTCTGTACTCAGACAAGTTACTTCCGCTGCTGGTTTGTATGACTGTATGACTTGTATGTTGGGTCGTGAGACCCGTACCTCTGTGTATGTTATGTATGGCTCCCTGAGCCTTAAATAAAGTACTTGTGTCGTAGAGTCATGTTGTGATGCTTCGTTGTATTTGCACATATCGAGCATATTGTGTGTATGATTGAAATGCTTGGTATGTGTGGGATCTGGCTATCTAGTTGTTTATCTTTAGTAGCATCTCTTACCGGGAAATGTCTCCTAGTGTTACCGCTGAGCCATGGTAGCTTGCTACTGCTCTGGAACACTTAGGCCGGCCGGCATGTGTCCTTCTTCGTTCCTGTGTCTGTCCCTTCGGGGAAATGTCACGCATTGAGTACCGGAGTCCTGCTAGCCCAGTGCTACAGCCCGGACCCACTTGCTGATGACCGACACGTTCGAAGCTGGGTCATGGATGCCTGTCCCTGTAAGTCTGTGCCACTTTGGGTTTACGACTAGTCATGTCAGCCCGGGCTCCTTATCATATGGATGCTAGCGACACTATCATATACGTGAGCCAAAAGGCGCAAACGGTCCCGGGCAAAGGTAAGGCGATACCCGTGGGGATACCGTGCGTGAGGCCGCAAAGTGATATGAGGTGTTACCGGCTAGATCGATGTGACATCGAGTCGGGGTCCTGACAGCGTTGGCATCAGAGCCGGACTGCCTGTAGGTTCTCCAAGCCAAACTGGTCGATGTTGAGTCTAGAAATTCTTTAGTTATATGTAGGGGAATTGTTTGTGGGTTGGAACGTAAGGCTCCTTTTACTCCTTTATCTTATGACATTCTGATCTGAGTCAGTCCATTCTTCCACCGGGGGTTAAGGAATTAGGATCTATTCTCTCTATCAGGATCACGTGTTACTAATCAGTAGTACCTTATAGGTATGATGGATACAAGCCTAGTTCAGTTCTTTTACCACATTATGTTGCTAGGATGGTCTCAGAACTTTGATATGATGATGTTGAGTGTGTATGAAATCCTTTGTCAAATGTCTCAAAATCCTTCTTGAGCATTTACAGCTGTTATGCTGCCGAAATTTTGCTAGAAATTCTAATGCCTTTGCATTATGATTGTGCTTTCAGATGGCCACTCGCGACCTCAATCAAGTGGTTCGCCTGACTCGATGCCTAGATGTACCCGGCCATACTGCCAAGTTGGTCAGGGTAATGACTGAGGCTGGATACCGCTGGTATCCTGAGTACACGGTCGAAGAGCAATTCGGGACTTTAATCAAAGCCAGTATCTCTGCACTGTCAGGATATTTCCATCTTATCCTGGATCCACCGAGCCCCTTCACTGCTCCTATGGACTCGGGGTTACTATTGAGATGGCTGTGCAGGACGCCGCCTACTCTATGATGACCATTATGCGAGTCAGATCTGGTCTATTTCGGGACTCTGATTTCCGGTATATGCCAAGATCACTTCCGGGAGCACAAGGGTATCTCCAGGCTATCTATGCTGACCCCACTCAGGAGGATTCACGGACTCGCACCACTGGTGAGATGCTCGAGGATAAGGACCGTGAAAATCGGGCCTTGAGGTTAGAGCTCTTCAATACCCGTGCTGACCACTGGGCCACTTTGACTCGGTTCGCACCGGCGGTGCAAGCTGGATATTCGGATATGCGCGATCTCTATCCTGTGAGATCTGCTCTGCCAGACGTGATGGGTTGGCGTGATGTAGGAGGCATCACCCCACCTCGCGGTCCCCGCAGGGCACCGTCTGTTGGTCCAAGACCTCATCCTAGCCCCTATGGTCCACAAGCTCCGCGAGATCGTCTGTTTCCGGATGATCATGTTGAGCTTCCAGGCTATGGAGGTGACTTCTACGAGGACTACTACGGATCGGTCTGAGTTAATGGTTGTATCACTAGTTCGCACTAGCTGTGTCGTCTATCGTCCTGCGTGACTCGTGGGATATGACCTAGTTGTAATCTTTCCGGAGGTGTAGAAAAATAATGTATAGGAGCTTGGAATGCCTCCGATGAGATGTAATCCTCGTTTCACCGTAATAGTACTTTGTTTGGTCTTGTACTAAACCTTGTATGGTGTGTATGACGATGGAATAAAGAAGCAGTTTCTGTATTTACCATGTCATACGGATGATCATCTTGCATTTCGAGTTATTCCTTACATTTTATATCCTATGTCGGAATTTTATCATCCTGACTAAATCATTGTCTTGTTTACCTAGGATGGTCAACACGCGCGCTAACCCTGCTCCTCAAGAGCAGGCCGAAGGCAGTGAAGTCAGGGATGCAAATCTGCCTCGTCCTCCTTCACTAGCCGAGGTTATGATGGAAGCTGAGAGAAACAAGTGGGAGACCAACCATTTGTTGGAGCGTATTGAACAGAACACAGCACACCATCAGAGGACTAACGTGGTGTCACTCAGTGATTTTATCAAATTACATCCACCCACGTTCCACCACTCCGTCGAGCCTCTCGACGCTGATGACTGGCTTCGCAGTATCTCTCACAAACTGCGTTCCGCGCTGGTAGCGGAGGCTGACAAGGTCACCTTTGCTGCATATCATCTTGAAGGCCCCGCCAGTCTATGGTGGGAGAATTATGGAGCTATGCGCCCAGCGGACCATGTCACTACTTGGGCTGAATTCAGTGAGGCTTTCCGTGAACATCACATTCCAGAGGGTCTCATGGACCGTAAACGTGAGGAATTTTGCAGTTTCACCCAAGGCCGACTTTCTGTGGATGTTTACAGCAGGGAGTTTGGTAACCTCGCACGATATGCAACTGAGGAAGTGTCTACTGATGCCAAGAAGCAAGCAAGGTTCCGTAAGGGCCTTAGTCCTGAGCTTCGCCGTGACCTCCGTCTGCATGAGTGCACATCTTTTCAGAAACTTGTCAACAAAGCCATCAGTGCTGAAACTGGTCAGACTGACTATGACGCAACATGAAAGCATGGCCGTGATATGGGTTCCTCATCCGGTGCTGGTCCTCAGAAGCGCCGCGTGTGGGTACCCAACACCGCCCTGCCACCCAGGTTCACACCGAGGCCATCTTTCCAGGCGCCTCGCCCTGTTCAACAGTTTGCACCGGCCAAGCCCTATGGGGGTCCAGCTAACAATGCTCCTCCACGTACCAGTTCCGTGACTTGTTTCAAGTGTGGGGAATCTGGCCACTATATGCGTGAGTGTCCCCAGACCAACCCCAACCAGTCTGCTAAAGCTGTTGGCCGTGGCAAGCCGACAGGAAAAGTATTCCACGCCAAGCCGATCACCGCTTCACGTGGCCATGTCAACTGTATCTCTGCCGAAGAAGCTCAAGAGGATCCCAACGTCGTTCTCGGTACGCTTCTTGTTAATTGCCACCCGGCATCTGTTCTTTTCGATACAGGAGCCTCTCATTCTTTTATATCCGAAAATTATGCTCGTTTGCATAACGTTGCATTCTGTGACATGCCATCCACTATGGAAATTTCTACTCCTGGTTCTAGATGGCAGACCTCTAGGGTAAGTTATGGAAATGAAATCCAAGTCGACAGACTCGTTTTTCTTGCATCTTTGATAGCCCTTAAATCTTCAGATATTAATATCATTCTGGGTATGGACTGGATGTCAGCTCATCAAGCCAAAATTGATTGCTTCTCTAGGACTGTTCAACTCACCCATCCTTCGGGGAAGATAGTAAATGTCTTGACCCGATTAGCCAAGCGACAGTTATATTCTCTTAACGCCAGCCCTTTGCCAGACCTTGAGGACATTCCGGTAGTTCGTGACTTCCCGGATGTCTTCCCAGAGGAATTGCCAGGTGTTCCACCTGACAGGGATGTTGAGTTCGTAATAGACCTCATTCCAGGAACCGTTCCGATTGCTAGAAGACCTTATAAGATGGCACCACTAGAACTAGCCGAGCTTAAGAAACAACTCGATGAGTCCTTGAAAAAGGGTTTCATCCGACCTAGCTCATCTCCGTGGGCTTGCCCCGTCCTATTCGTCAAGAAGAAGGATGGTACGGACCGGATGGTTGTAGATTACCGACCTGTCAATTTGGTCACAATCAAGAACAAATATCCGCTTCCCAGGATCAACGACCTGTACGATCAGCTCGCTGGATCCTCAGTCTTCTCCAAGATGGATTTGAGGTTGGGCTACCACCAAATCAAAATCAGAAACGGGGACATTCCTAAAACGGCCTTTGTTACTCGTTACGGCCAATACGAGTACACCGTCATGTCCTTCGGATTAACCAACGCTCCAGCCACCTTTTCTCGGTTAATGAACTCAATCTTCATGGAGTATTTGGATAAATTCGTCGTGGTTTACCTCGATGATATACTCATCTACTCCAAGAACGAGGAAGAACATGCCGAACATCTAAGGCTAGTGTTGAAGAAACTTCGAGAGCATCGCCTTTATGCCAAATTTTCTAAATGTGAATTCTGGTTGTCAGAAGTGACCTATCTGGGTCATGTAATATCTGGTAAAGGTATTGCTGTTAACCCTGAGCGAGTTCAAGCCGTCCTTAATTGGACTCCACCTGAATCGGTCAAGCAAGTTCGGAGTTTTCTGGGCTTAGCGAGCTATTGTCGTCGCTTTGTCGAGAACTTCTCCAAGGTTGCTAAACCTCTAACCGAACTCCTCAAGAAAGATAAGAAGTTCGAGTGGACTCCACAATGTGAGCACAACTTTCAGGAACTGAAAAGACGCCTGACCTCTGCTCCCGTACTGGTACCGCCAGACTTCTCCAAGGACTTTGTTATCTACTGCGACGCCTCGCGACAAGGACTAGGTTGCATTCTCATGCAAGATCGACACGTAATTGCCTACGCTTCACGGCAATTGCACCCACATGAGGAGAATTATCCTACTCATGATCTAGAGCTTGCAGCCGTAGTCTATGCACTTAAGACCTGGCGGCATTACCTCCTCGGTAATCATTGCGAAATATTCACTGATCACCAAAGTCTGAAGTACATCTTCACCCAACCGGATCTGAATCTCAGGCAAAGACGTTGGGTTGAGTTGATCACAGACTTTGATTTAGGAATAACCTACACCCCAGGGAAAGCCAACGTCATGGCTGATGCGCTAAGTCGTAAATCCTATTGTAACAACCTGATGTTACAACAAAGTCAACCGCTTCTCCATGAGGAATTTCAGAAGCTTAACCTTCACATTGTACCTCAAGGCTTTCTTTCCACCTTGGTAGCAAAACCTACTCTTACGGATCAAATCATCGCTGCCCAAAAGCGAGATAAGGGAATATCTAAAATCAAAGAGAACATTGCTAGCGGAGGTGCTAGTTGTTTCTCCACAAATGATCATGGTGTTGTGTACTTTGAGAACCGTCTAGTGGTTCCCAAGAACCAGCATCTACGGCAGTTGATCCTTAAGGAGGCTCATGAATCTCCTCTCACCATTCATCCCGGTAGTACTAAGATGTATCAGGACCTACGCCAGAGGTTCTGGTGGACTAGGATGAAGAGAGAAATTGCTCAGTATATTGCCAATTGCGACGTCTGTCGTCGTGTAAAAGCAGAGCATCAACGGCCTGCTGGCACCCTTCAACCCTTAGCTATTCCTGAATGGAAATGGGATAAAATTGGTATGGATTTCATTACCGGTTTTCCCAGGACCAAGAGAGGGAATAATGCTATTTTCGTCGTGGTCGATCGTCTTTCCAAAGTAGCCCATTTCTTACCTGTTCGTGAGAGTATAACCGCTAGCCAGCTGGCAGACTTATACATCTCCCGAATAGTGTCCCTCCATGGTGTTCCTTTGGAAATTAACTCGGATCGAGGAAGTCTTTTCACCTCTCGATTTTGGGAAAGTTTCCAAAATGCTATGGGAACCCGTCTCTCCTTTAGCACCGCTTTCCACCCTCAGTCGAGTGGTCAAGTGGAACGCGTCAACCAGATTCTAGAAGACATGCTTCGAGCCTCTGTTATCTCATTCGGAATGGATTGGGAGAAGTGCCTTCCATTTGCCGAATTCGCTTACAACAACGGCTATCAATCTAGCTTGGGTAAAGCCCCTTTCGAAGTTCTCTATGGACGACGGTGTCGAACACCCCTTAACTGGTCAGAGACCGGGGAAAGACAATTCTTTGGCCCGGATATGATTTAGGAAGCAGAAGAACAAGTTCGTATCGTTCGTGAAAAGTTGAAAGCAGCCCAATCTCGTCAAAAGAGTCAATATGACCGAAAACATAAGGCTATGACTTTCGAGGTTGACGAGAAGGCTTATCTTCGGGTCACCCCTTTGAAGGGAACCCATCGTTTCGGTATCAAAGGGAAATTGGCTCCTCGTTACATTGGACCTTTTCGCATTCTCGCCAAACGAGGAGAAATTGCCTACCAGTTGGAACTACCTCCGCACCTCTCCAGAGTCTACGATGTCTTCCACGTTTCTCAACTCAGGCATTGCTTCTCGGATCCTATCCGTGGAGTGGACCACGAAACGCTTGATCTCCAAGATAATCTTACATATCGAGAGTACCCCATTCGTATCCTCGATCAGGCCGAACGTACCACCCGACGTCATAATATCAAGTTTCTCAAAGTTCAATGGTCGCACCATTCTGAGGATGAAGCAACTTGGGAAAGGGAGGATCGTCTTCGACTTGAGTATCCCGCCTTCTTCCCGGAGGGACCCAAATCTCGGGACGAGATTCTTTTGAGTGGGGGTGAGTTGTCACACCCTAGCTAGTCATGCATCAGAGTGTGTGCATCATGTTTAAAATTCCATTTAAATTGAAATGGGGATCTGTGAAACCCTCAGAATCATTTTTGAAAATGATCCAAATAAAAATTTCTCCAAAAAGGTCCAAGAAAATGCTCATGTTGCTCTCTGAAAATATTGGACAGAGATAAAAATCGAACCAATATTTTTAAGAGCTCATAGGTATTTATTTTGGGCATTTGGAATTAATGCATAAATATTTGCATTGGAAATATATTAGTTATATATATTAATATATGTCCAAATATTATGTCATTTATAAAGGAGCTCTGGAATAATATATCTAGCTCCTGTAAAAATTGGCATAAGGTAAATAAATGATTTAATATTTTATTTAAATCAAAACAAATGTCAGAAATTAGAAAACAGAAATAAATAAAAGGGAGAAGCTTACCTGGGCTCCTCCCTGTGCAGCCCAGCCAGCTGGCCGGCCCAGCCAGCAGGCGGCCCAGCCCGCCTCCCTCCTCTGTCGTCTTCGTCCTCGACAGAGGGAGGGGAGTGTGGCCGGCGCGCGCGCTCGCCACCGTGCCACGCCACCTGCTCGCCTGCCTGCCTGCCCTCCCCTCCTCGTCTCGATGCCCCGGACGACGCCACGCCCTCCCCCCTGCTCTCTCTCACTCTCCCTCGGTTCTTCCCTCCTCCCCCTCGCTCTCTCTCTCACGGCCGAACACCACCATCGCCGCCATTCGCCATAGCAGCCGTCACCGGCCACCCCTTGCCCCTCCGCTGAGCTCAGGAGCTCCGCCGCGACCCCCTCTTCCTCCCCACCAAGCCAAGCCCCTCGGGAAGCCCTGCATTGCCGCCCACGTCGCCGTTCCCCTCCTTGGCCACCGGAGATCGTCGCCGTCGAATCGAGAGCTACCGGATGTCCCCGAGCCCGCTAACCATCCCTGCAGCTCCGCGGTGAGCCACTAACCCGATTCCCCCTTGCCCCGTCATCCCTAGCATCCCGTAGCTGCCGCCCCCTTGAGCTCCGAAGCTCGCCGCCGCCGTGCCTCGTCGCCGTCGTGGCCACAGTCACCGTAGCGCCCAACCGAGCACACCCACGTCCTCACCGCAGTGCGTAGAAGCCGTAGGTGCCAACCCCGCATCTCCGCAGCCGTTGTAGCCTCGACCCCGAGCTCAACCGAGCTCCGGCAGCCGCCACGGTCGTCGCCGTCGTCGGTACTGGCCACCTCAGGCACGGCCATCACCACCGTTCGACGCGCGGGAGCAAGGGCTCTCCAACGAGCCCAAGCACGGCCTCGCCCGTGCCCTGTAGCGCGTTTCCGCATCGCGCCGCCGTCTCGGGCCTCGCCAGCGTCATGTCGCCGGTGGGTTTGACCCACCTTGACCATGGCAGGACCCCCCCTGTGTCCCTGACAGGTGGGCCCAGCCCTGTTAGCTAATTAGGATTAGCACTAACCGAATTAATTAAACTAACTACCCCCCTGACACTGACCAGTGGGCCCCAGCGCCACTAATTCCTAATTAGGATTTAATTAACCCTGTTAAACCCCCCTGTCACTGATGTGTGGACCCCACACGACAGGTTTGACCCCAGCCAGCCGCAGTTGACCACTGACATCATGCTGACGTCATGCTGGCGCAATATATATATTTCTGGATTTAATTTAAATCAGGAAATTCCAGAATATTATTTAAACTTCAAAAATTCATAACTTTTATTCTGTAACTCCAAATTAGACAAATTATATATGAAAAATGATCAGAAAAATCCAATCTATCCATCTGTACTATTTTCATGCATGATCAAACAAGTTAAATTGATGTTTTAAGCAGAACAAGGAAAAGCACTTTAAAAGGCCATGTTTGAGTTTGAAATTTGAATCTTTGATTCAAATTTGTTCAAACCCTTCTGGTTTTAGTTGCATTAGCCCAACACACTCATATTGCCATGTTTCATGCATGCATCATATTGTTGCACATTGTTTGGTGATGGTTGTGTATCGATGTCCTTTGCGATAGGTTCTGCCTCCGAGGAGTACCGTGATTACCCTAACGAAGAACCGTATCAGTGCATCGAACCATCAGGCAAGCAACCAACCATTTGATCATATCGATACAATCCCATGTTCTCGCTCCTGCTCTCTTTTACTGCATTAAGACAACGCGTTTCAAACTGCTGTGTGCTACGGTAGTTGAACCCATTTCCTCTGCATGACCTGTCATTGCCACAGTAACTAGATGAAACCCACTAGCATGTGTAGGAGTTGATTGAGCCATATGTATGTGTTGTTCCTACCTTGCTATGCCTGCTATGCTTAGAGTCGTGTCAGGTCTGGTGCATCTGGGTGATGGCTAGAGTGAAATGATTATGTCGGTAATGAGAGTGGTGTGGTGAACACGATTTGGTAAAGGTATCGATGAGAGGCCATGTAGGAGTACATGGTGGGTTGTTTCATTGAAGCCGACCTTAAGCACTGAGATCTGTATGTGTGATTTAAGATACAGCTACTACCATGCATTGGGCCCTGAAATATGACCCCGCTCGACTTCTTATTCACCCTAGCTCTCTGTCCAGGAGTTGCAAGTAGTTTCTGGTGTTTGTAGCCTACTGGAGGCCGTGGACAGCGCTGACCGTAGGGGTGGGCTGTGATGCGGTAGGTACGTGGCACGGTGTACCGAATACCCGTTAGGTATCTCGGGAACCCTGTTCACATCGTTCGGGGCCGTATGGGAAACCTCCGCCGGACTCCCTGCGGATGGAACCTGAATAGGCGATAAACCTGGACTAGAGGCTTAAGTGTTTAGGTAGGTCGTGGTCTACACCCACGTCGGCTTTCGCTTGAAGTCTGCCGAGCACATGTCGTGTGCAGACGCTAAGTGGTGGAAACATGTATGAAGAAGTACACCCCTGCAGGGTTAACATGATCTATTCGAATAGCCGCGTCCGCGGTAAAGGACTACTTGGTTGCTTATACAGTTCATAGACAAGTAAATGGAAACTGCTAAAAGCCTCAAGATAAGTGTGAGTGCCGAGGATGGCTCTTCCGTAGGAAGACGGAGGTGGATCCTCGGTAGTGTATTGAAGTGGTGAGTAGTGGACTCGTGTGCGCAAAACCATTTCAAGTTGGAGTATCGTAGGATAGTCTAGCCAAGAGTCAAAGCTGGCTTGCTGCAATAACTCCACCAACCCTTCTTGATAATATGCATGTATGTAGGATCTGATGTAAGTCTTGCTGAGTACCTTTGTACTCATGTTGCTATAATCTACATTTTTACAGAAGACGCTGCAACCCCTTCTGATGGGTTCTATGTAGACGTTGACATCAACGAGTAGGCTAAAGGCCCAGGTGGTGACCCTGTGCTTGTGAAGGACCATGTAGTATAGCTAGGCTTCCAAGCCTCTTTTATTTTACTAGTTGTCTGTACTCAGACAAGTTACTTCCGCTGCTGGTTTGTATGACTGTATGACTTGTATGTTGGGTCGTGAGACCCGTACCTCTGTGTATGTTATGTATGGCTCCCTGAGCCTTAAATAAAGTACTTGTGTCATAGAGTCATGTTGTGATGCTTCGTTGTATTTGCACATATCGAGCATATTGTGTGTATGATTGAAATGCTTGGTATGTGTGGGATCTGGCTATCTAGTTGTTTATCTTTAGTAGCCTCTCTTACCGGGAAATGTCTCCTAGTGTTACCGCTGAGCCATGGTAGCTTGCTACTGCTCTGGAACACTTAGGCTGGCCGGCATGTGTCCTTCTTCGTTCCTGTGTCTGTCCCTTCGGGGAAATGTCACACATTGAGTACCGGAGTCCTGCTAGCCCAGTGCTACAGCCCGGACCCACTTGCTGATGACCGACACGTTCGAAGCTGGGTCATGGATGCCTGTCCCTGTAAGTCTGTGCCACTTTGGGTTTACGACTAGTCATGTCAGCCCGGGCTCCTTATCATATGGATGCTAGCGACACTATCATATACGTGAGCCAAAAGGCGCAAACGGTCCCGGGCAAAGGTAAGGCGACACCCGTGGGGATACCGTGCGTGAGGCCGCAAAGTGATATGAGGTGTTACCGGCTAGATCGATGTGACATCGAGTCGGGGTCCTGACAAGGAATTGGAAAGTTTCCTATGGTACTACTATTCATGCATTTAGTTCAAAGGAATGGAGCAAAGGAAAATTGTAGGATTTGTTCCTTTAGTGTCTCCTTGAAAGAAAAACCATACAGATTTTAATTTCCACTTGTCCTCCTTTTCAAATTCCTATTCATGAAGCACAAGACTAAGAGATAGTAGCATAATAGAATTATAACCGTACATTTTCTTATGGTTTGACTTAATGTCACCATGCTTCTTTGCATCATGTGATCTTCCAATTCTTGCGAACCAAACACCCAGATTGGCCGAAATCCTGTGTTTTTAAATTCTCAGTTTTGCACATGTATTCCTATCATATTACTGTGTGTTTCCTATCCCTGTCTTGTTAGAATCCTCCAATTCAAACGAGCCCTTACAAAATTACTTCTCTTACAGATAGTTGTCAAAGAAAACCTTGTGTGGTTTGTCCCGCTCCTGCTGCATCGTCGTCCACCTATGCTCAGCTGCTCCAACGACAGAAGGGTCCAACACAGCAGGGATCCGGCCTCCAAACTATCTTTCGCCGCCTCAGATCTTCTTCCCCACCGTCGGCAGCCATGACAACTGCATTACCATTATCAACCGAGCAGATGTCCTCGAGGACTGCACTGGTCCGCAAGAGAGGTCGCACTCTTTCGTGTCTTCTTACGTTATGCATCGCTTAATATTACATGCTACTTTATCATTCTGTTCATCAATTAGACTCTGAGTCAGCTCCAAACTAATGGTCAAACTTGAGTTTTTAAATGGTTGTCGGGTACATATCGGGGCGCCAATCAGTAGTATCTATCTACTATCTAGTTAATCTCTGTTGTCTACTATTAGTTTCATGTTTGGTGGGAAACAAACAGTAAAGAAGCCATTATCTGTATTTTTTAACCGAAGCCATTATTGGCCTGCTATCATTAGTTTTGGGTCTATCCACAGGTTGCTACCATCACTCTGGATTTCTGCATGCACTCCTTACATAATCTCACTATGTTTTATTTCTATGCATGTCAGTTATTATACACAATGGAACTGAACATGTAGAGCAAAAGAGACGAGCCTTGCGTGGCAATAAAATTTCATGCAGACGTCGCTCCATGGTAGACGCAAAGGCAGCCCCCCTCCACCCATTTCAGATTGTAATCGAGAGGAAGATATCTGTTCTGAGGGGGATTCAGAAGGAGAAGACCACTCCTATTTACCCCCTGAGGTCTTAGCTCTAACTTGGCATGCTGATGTTGGTTATATCATGCATATGGTGCCATGCATTGCTTACTTTAGACATGCTTTGTGTGAATGCCATCTGTTTAGTTTATTCATCATTTATCTGAATTATGCAACGCCATCTTGTTTAGCCAGGCATCATATATGTGAATTTTGCAATGACATCATGCTTAGCCAGTCATCTAATATGTGAATTATATCAGGCCATCCTTTTTTCATTACGTATTTCATTTGTCAACAATGTTTGTACATTCAACTACTCTTCGTGTGCATCAGCCATTTGACATGGTGATGGAAAATTATGGAGTGAAAACAAGGTCTTCCGAGCAGACTATGCTATCTGACGAAGCGCATATCTCGCTGGTTACAGATAGCTCATCAGAGGAGGATTCAGAGACATATGGTCAGTCCTA
>NC_041380.1:172135456-172138081 GCF_002162155.2 Triticum dicoccoides
ATGTTGCACATATCGTGTGTATGGTGTCTTGCATTGCTATGTCATTTGATTAGTTTAGACATGCTTTGTGTCAATGCCACATGTTTACTATTTAATTACCATATATGTGAATGATGCATTGCCATCTTGTTGCAAGACATTATACATGTGAATTATGCAATGCCATGCTGTTGAGCCAATCATCATGTATGTGAATTATATCATGCTATCATTTTTTTGTATTACGTGTTCTATTTGTCGACAATGTTTGTATATTGAACTACTCTTCCTGTGCATCAGCCATTTGAAGCTTTGATGGAAGTATCTGGAGTGAAAGCAAGGTATTCAGAGCAGACAATGCTACCTGCTGAAGCAGACATTTTGTTGGATACAGAGAGCTCCTCAAAGGAGGATTCAGAGACTGATGACAAGTCCTATTTCCCCCCTGAGGTCTATGCTCAAACTTGGCAGGGTTATATTACCCATGTCATGCATGTTGTCTTGCATTGCTTAGTTTTTACATCATATATAGATTGCCATCTGCTTACTTTCTTACTATATAAATCGTATATTTTAATTATATCATGCCATCATGTTTACATACACAGCATCTATCTGAATTATGGCATGGCAACCCATTTAATAAAGACATCATATAGTTATATCATCTCATCCTGTTTAGTGTTTACAGTCCTCATATTTTGAATTATGTCATTCTATCTGGGAATTATATCATGCTATCATGTTTCCATAGGCGGCATGTAATAAACACATTATATAATTATATCATGTCATCCTGTTTACATCGTCATCATCTTTTGAAATTGTGTCATGATATCATGTTTAGTTAGCCATCATATATGTGAAATTGTGTCATGCTATCCTGTTTGGTTAGACAACATAAATGTGAATTATTTCATGCCCTCTTTTATTCCCCACTATCCATTGCACCTGTCCATCATACAATGTTTGTACGCTCAATTACTTTTCTTGTTTATCAGCCATTTCAATTGGAGAGGGTGATGGCAGTATCTAAGGGAGTAACAACATGGTCTTCAGAAAAGATAGTGCTACCAGTTGATGAAGATAGAACCATGGTTGTACTTTCCCAAGAACCAGCCCCACCATAGATAACCAAGACTCTCGTAGATTGTACCCCTACCCAGTGGGACAGAGAACCAGCTTCACCCCTTCTAACCCCAACCACATCAGATAGTAACCCAGTTCTAATTGACACAACACCATCTCCACCACAGAGCACCCAAACACGAGAAGTTAGTAAGGGAACTGCAGCGCCCAAAGCATGAGGACTGATACGTCTCCAACATATCTATAATTTTTGATTGCTCCATGCTATTATATTATCTATTTTGGATGTTAATGGGCTTTATTTTACACTTTTATATCATTTTTGGGACTATCCTATTAACCAGAGCCCGGCCCAAATTGTTGTTTTTTCCTATTTCAGTGTTTCACAGAAAAGGAATATCAAACAAAGTCCAAAAACGGAATGAAACCTTCGGGAACGTGATTTTCTCAACAAACGTGATCTAGGAGACTTGGAGTGGGCAGCAAGAAACAATCGAGGAGGCCACGAGGCAGGGGGTGCGCCTACCCCCCTGGGCGTGCCCTCCACCCTCGTGGTCCCCTCGTTGCTCCACCGATCTACTTCTTCCTCCTATATAAGCCCACGTACCCCGCAAACATCAGGAGCACCATGAAAACCTAATTCCACCGCCGCAACCTTCTGTACCCAGGAGATCCCATCTTGGGGCCTTTTCCGGAGCTCCGCCGGAGGGGGCATTGATCACAGAGGGCCTCTACATCAACTCCATGGCCTCTCCGGTGATGTGTGATTAGTTTACTTCAGACCTTCGGGTCCATACACTACTAGGGAAAACCTTATACACAGAACTTTAGCAGTAGCGCGGGTCAAAGAAGCACGCTGGTGCTAAGTAGCAGTAGCGCACCTGTGCAAACCACTCTACAGATAAAGTTTTAGCAGTAGCGCATCTTGTTCTTAACACATTACTACTAAAATTCTCACGGCTTAGCCCTTAGGATACACATAGTAGTAGGATATAAAATTAATTGGAAAGCAAATAGAAAGGTAATTGAAAATGAAAGAAATAGAATAAGGTGAAGGAAAAAATAAAATGTGAACAAAACTAAAAGAAAAAGGAAGAAAAGAGAAAGGAGTAGCAGTAGCGTGTATGCCAGAACGCGTTGTAGCTAATGTAGCAGTAGCGCGCTTTCTGGAACGCGCTACTGCTACTTCTGATTTAACCATGGGGTTCATCCTTCCCCACGGCCACTTCCCCCAAATCCAGCTCTCCACTGTCGTCGCCGCTGTCGCCCGTCGGCCACCGCGAGCTCTCCGCACACCCTCTACATCGCCCCGACCCCAGTTTCAACACCGCCCTCGCCCCCGACCTCAACGCTGCCCCGGATGCCGCCCCCCACCCCGACCTCGACGCCGCCATCCGCCGTGCGCCCGAGCCCCGACCCCGACCTCGACGCCACCTGCCCCTCCCTCGTCGCAGGCACCCGAGGTGAGCACGCCTGCTCCTCCCTCTCCCCTACCTCTGCCTAGGGTTTCTTTATATTTTAGTTGCATCAAATTAGTTAGGGTTCATGTAAGGGTGG
>NC_041380.1:172139999-172196605 GCF_002162155.2 Triticum dicoccoides
AGTTTACTAGAGTCAGTAGTCTAGTTCACATCACTATGTGATTAACACTCAATGAGTTTTATGTTTGATCATGTTGCTTGTGAGAGAGGTTTTAGTCAACGGGTCTGAACCTTTCAGATCCGTGTGTGCTTTACAAATCTCTATGTCATCTCCTAGATGCAGCTACCACGCTCTATTTGGAGCTAATCCAAATAACTGTTCTACTTGGAGCTATTCTAAATTATTGCTCCATTATATGTATCCGGTCTCTCTACTCAGAGCTATCCGGATAGGTGTCAAGCTTGCATCGACGTAACCTTTACGACGAACTCTTTTACCACCTCCATAATCGAGAAAATTCCTTAGTCCACTAGTTACTAAGGATAACTTTGACCGCTGTCCTGTGAGCCATTCTTGGATCACTCTTGTACCCCTTGACTGACTCATGGCAAGGCACACTTCAGGTGCGGTACACAGCATAGCATACTGAAGAGCCTACGTCTAAAGCATAGGGGACGACCTTCGTCCTTTCTCTCTTTTCTGCCGTGGTCGAGCTTTAAGTCTTAACTTCATACCTTACAACTCAGGCAAGAACTCCTTCTTTGACTGGTCCATCTTGAACACCTTCAAGATCATGTCAAGGTATGTGCTCATTTGAAAGTACCATTAAGCATTTTGATCTATCCTTATAGATCTTGATGCTCAATGCTCAAGCAGCTTAATCCAGGCTTTCCATTGAAAAACACTTTTCAAATAACCCTATATGCTTTCTAGAAATTCTACGTCATTTCTGATCAACAATATGTCAACAACATATACTCATCAGAAATTCTATAGTGCTCCCACTCACTTCTTTGGAAATACAAGTTTCTCATAAACTTTGTATAAATCCAAAATCTTTGATCATCATCAAAGCATACATTCCAACTCCGAGATGCTCACTCCAGTCCTTAGAAGGATCGCTGGAGCTAGCATACCTTTTAGCATCCTTAGGATCGACAAAAACTTTCTGATTGTATTACATACAACCTTTCCTTACGAAAACTGGTAAGGAAACTCGTTTTGACATCCGTCTGCCAGATTTCATAAATGCAGCTAATGCTAACATGATTCCGACGGACTTAAGCATCGCTACGGATGAGAAAATCTCATCGTAGTCAACTCCTTGAACTTGTGAAAAACTCTTCGCCACAAGTCGAGCTTCATGGATGGTGACATTTCCATCCACGTCCGTCTTCTTCTTAAAAGATCCATTTATCTCAATGGATTGCCGATCATTGGGCAAGTCCATCAAAGTCCATGCTTTGTTCTGATATATGGATACTATCTCGGATTTCATGGCTTCTAACCATTTGTCGGAATTCGGGCCCACCATCGCTTCTCCATAGCTCGTAGGTTCATTGTTGTCTAGCAACATGACCTTCAAGACAGGATCACCTTACCACTCCGAAGTAGTACGTGTCCTTGTCGTCCTACGAGGTTTGGTAGTGACTTGATCCGAAGTTTCATGATCAATATCATAAGCCTCCACTTCAATTGGTGTAGGTGCCACAGGAACAACTTCATGTGCCCTGCCACACACTAGTTGAAGAGACGGTTCAATAACCTCATCAAGTCTCCACCATCCTCCCACTCAACTCTTTCGAGAGAAACCTTTCCTCGAGAAAGGACCCGATTCAAGAAACAATCCATATTGCTTTTGGATCTGAATTAGGAGGTATACCCAACTGTTTTGGGTTTCCTATGAAGATGCATTTTATCCGCTTTGGGTTCGAGCTTATCAACCTGAAACTTTTTCATATAAGCGTCGCAGCCCCAAACTTTTAAGAAACGACAACTTAGGTTTCTCTAAACCATAATTCATACGGTGTCATCTCATCGGAATTACGTGGTGCCCTATTTAAAGTGAATGTGGTTGTCTCTAATGCCTAACCCATGAACGATAGTGGTAATTTGATAAGAGACATCATGGTACGCACCATATCCAATAGGGTGCAACTATGATGTTCGGACACACCATTACACTATGGTGTTCCGGGCGGTATTAATTGCGAAACAATTTCTACAATGTCTTAATTGTGTGCCAAAACTCGTAACTCAGATATTCATCTCTATGATCATATCATAGACATTTTATCCTCTTGTCACAATGATCTTCTACTTCACTCTGAAATTACTTGAACCATTCAATAATTCAAACTTGTGTTTCATCAAGTAAATATTCTCAACATCTACTCGAATCATCTGTGAAGTAAGAACATAATGATATTCACTGCATGCCTCAGCACTCATTGGACTGCACACATCAAAATGTGTTGCTTCCAACAAGTTGCTATCTTGTTCCATTTTACTGAAAGTGAGGCTTTTCAGTCATCTTGTCCATGTGGTATGATTTGCATATCTCAAGTGATTCAGAATCAAGTGAGTCCAAACGATCCATTTGCATGGAGTTTCTTCATGCATATATACCAATAGACATGGTTCGCATGTCTCAAATTTTTCAAAAATTGAGTGAGTCCAAAGATCCATCAACATGGAGCTTCTTCATGCGTTTTATACCATTATGACTTACATGGCAGTGCCACAAGTAAGTGGTACTATCATTACTATCTTATATCTTTTGGCATGAAAATGTGTATCCCTACGATCGAGATTCAATAAACCATTCATTTTCAGTGTAAGACCATTGAAGGTATTATTCAAATAAACAGAGTAACCATTATTCTCCTTAAATGAATAACCGTATTGCGATAGACATAATCCAATCATGTCTATGCTCAACGCAAACACCAATCTCGGTGGTAGAGGGAGCGTGCGATGCTTGATCATATCAACCTTGGAAACACTTCCAACATATATCGTCAGCTCACCTTTAGCTAGTCTCCATTTATTCCGTAGCTTTTATTTCGAGTTACTAACACTTAGCAACCGAACCGGTATCTAATACCCTGGTGCTACTAGGAGTACTAGTAAAGTACACATTAACATAATGTATATCCAATATACTTCTATCGACCTTGCCAGCCTTCTCATCTACCAAGTATCTAGGGTATTCTTGCTCCAGTGGTTGTTCCCCTTATTACAGAAGCACTTAGTCTCGGGTTTGGGTTCAACCTTGGGTTTCTTCACTTGAGCAGCAGCTGAATTGCCGTTTCATGAAGTATACCTTTGTTCCCTTGCCCTTCTGGAAACTAGTGGTTTCACCAACCATCAACAATTGATGCTCCTTCTTGATTTCTACTTTCGCGGTGTCAAACATCGTGAATACCTCAAGGATCATCTTATTTATCCCTGATATGTTATAGTTCATCACGAAGCTCTAGCAGCTTGGTGGTAATGACTTCGGAGAAACTATCACTATTTCTTCTGGAAGATCAACTCCCACTTGATTCAAGTGATTGTTATACTCAGACAATCTGAGCACAAGCTCAACGATTGAGCTTTTCTCCCTTAGTTTGCAGGCTAAGAAAATCGTCGGAGGTCTTATACCTCTTGACATGGGCACGAGCCTGAAATCCCAATTTCAGCCCTCGAAACATCTCATATGTTCCGCGACATTTCGAAAATGTCTTTAGTGCCTCAACTCTAAACCGTTTAACTGAACTATCACGTAGTTATCAAAACGTGTATGTCTGATGTTCACAACATCCACAAACGACGTTTGGGGTTCAGCACACTGAGCGGTGCATTAAGGACATAAGCTTTCTACTGATCGCATAATCGCTACTATCAACTTTCAACTATATTTTCTCTAGGAACATATCTAAAACAGTAGAACTATAGCGTGAGCTACGACATAATTTGCAAAAGGTCTTTTGACTATGTTCAGGATAATTGAGTTCATCTTATGAACTCCCACTCAGATAGACATCCCTCTAGTCATCTAAGTGATTACATGATCCGAGTCAAACTAGGCCGTGTCCGATCATCACGTGAGACGGACTAGTCATCATCGGTGAACATCTTCATGTTGATCGTATCTACTATACGACTCATGCTCGACCTTTCGGTCTCCGTGTTCCGAGGCCATGTCTGCACATGCTAGGCTCGTCAAGTTAACCCTAAGTGTTTTCGCTGTGTAAAACTGTCTTACACCCGTTGTATGTGAACGTAAGAATCCATCACACCCGATCATCACGTGGTGCTTAGAAGCGACGAACTGTAGCAACGGTGCACAGTTAGGGGAGAACACTTCTTGAAATTTTGTAAGGGATCATCTTATTTACTACCGTCGTCCTAAGTAAACAAGATGCATAAACATGATAAACATCACATGCAATCAAATAGTGACATGATATGGCCAATATCATTTTTCTCCTTTTGATCTTCATCTTCGGGGCTCCATGATCATCATCGTCACCGGCACGACACCATGATCTCCATCATCATGATCTCCATCATCGTGTCTTCATGAAGTTGTCACGCCAACGACTACTTCTACTTCTATGACTAACGCGTTTAGCAATAAAGTAAAGTAGTTTACATGGCGTTCTTCAATGACACGCAGGTCATACAATAAATAAAGACAACTCCTATGGCTCCTGCCGGTTGTCATACTCATCGACATGCAAGTCGTGAATCCTATTACAAGAACATGATCAATCTCATACATCACATGTCATTCATCACATTCTTCTTGGCCATATCACATCACATAGCATACCCTGCAAAAACAAGTTAGACGTCCTCTAATTGTTGTTGCATGTTTTACGTGGCTGCTATGGGTTTCTAGCAAGAACGTTTCTTACCTACGCAAGACCACAACGTGATATGCCAATTGCTATTTACCCTTCATAAGGACCCTTTTCATCGAATCCGTTCCGACTAAAGTGGGAGAGACTGGCACCCGCTAGCCACCTTATGCACCAAGTGCATGTCAATCGGTGGAACCTGTCTCACGTAAGAGTACGTGTAAGGTCGGTCTGGGCCGCTTCATCCCACAATACCGTCGAAACAAGATTGGACTAGTAACGGTAAGCATATTGAACAACATCAACGCCCACAACTACTTTGTGTTCTACTCGTGCAAAGAATCTACGCAATAGACCTAGCTCTGATACCACTGTTGGGGAACGTAGCAGAAATTCAAAAAATTTCCTACGCAACACCAAGATCTATCTATGGAGAGACCAGCAACGAGTAGAAAGGAGAGTGCATCTACATACCCTTGTAGATCGCTAAGCGGAAGCGTTCAAGTGAACGGGGTTGATGGAGTCGTACTCGTCGTGATTCAGATCACCGATGATCAAGTGCTGAACGGACGGCACCTCCGCGTTCAACACACGTACAGCCCGGTGACGTCTCCCACGCCTTGATCCAGCAAGGAGAGAGGGAGAGGTTGAGGAAGACTCCATCCAACAGCAGCACAACGGCGTGGTGGTGGTGGTGGAGGAGCGTGGCAATCCCGCAGGGCTTCGCCGAGCACCTACAGGAGAGGAGATGTGTCACGGGAGGGAGAGGGAGGCAACCAAAGGCCTTAGGTATGATTGCTCCTCCTTTTCCCCACTATATATAGGGCCAAGGGAGAGGGGGGAGGCGCAGCCTTGCCCCCTCCTCCAAGGAAGGGGTGCGGCTAAGGATGGGGAGGAGTCCATCCTCCCCAAGGCACCTCGGAGGTGCCTTCCCCCTTTAGGACTCTTCCCTTTTTCCTTTATCTTGGCGCATGGGCCTCTAGGGGCTGGTGCCCTTGGCCCATGTAGGCCAAGGCGCACCCCCTACAGCCCATGTGGCCCCCCGGGGCAGGTGGCCCCACCCGGTGGGCCCCCGGGACCCTTCCGGTGGTCCCGGTACAATACCGATGACCCCGAAACTTGTCCCGATGGCCGAAACAGGACTTCCTATATATAAATATTTACCTCCGGACCATTCCGGAACTCCTCGTGACGTCCGGGATCTCATCCGGGACTCCGAACAACATTCGGTTACCACATACAAGCTTCCTTTATAACCCTAGCGTCATCGAACCTTAAGTGTGTAGACCCTACGGGTTCGGGAGACATGCAGACATGACCGAGACGTTCTCCGGTCAATAACCAACAGCGGGATCTGGATACCCATGTTGGCTCCCACATGTTCCACGATGATCTCATCGGATGAACCACGATGTCAAGGACTCAATCGATCCCGTATACAATTCCCTTTGTCAGGCGGTATTTTACTTGCCCGAGATTCGATCGTCGGTATACCGATACCTTGTTCAATCTCGTTACCGGCAAGTCACTTTACTCGTTCCGTAACACATCATCCCGTGATCAACTCCTTGGTCACATTGCGCATATGATGATGTCCTACCGAGTGGGCCCAGAGATACCTCTCCGTTTACACGGAGTGACAAATCCCAGTCTCGATCTGCATAAAACAATAGATACTTTCGGAGATACCTGTAGTGCACCTTTATAGTCACCCAGTTACGTTGTGACGTTTGATACACCCAAAGCACTCCTACGGTATCCAGGAGTTACACGATCTCATGGTCAAAGGAAGAGATACTTGACATTGGCAAAGCTCTAGCAAATGAACTACTCGATCTTTTTGTGCTAGTCTTAGGATTGGGTCTTGTCCATCACATCATTCTCCTAATGATGTGATCCCGTAATCAACGACATCCAATGTCCATAGCCAGGAAACCATGACTATCTGTTGATCACAACGAGCTAGTCAACTAGAGGCTCACTAGGGACATATTGTGGTCTATATATTCACACGTGTATTACGATTTCCGGATAATACAGTTATAGCATGAATAAAAGACAATTATCATGAACAAGGAAATATAATAATAATACTTTTATTATTGCCTCTAGGGCATATTTCCAACACTAGCTTCATCAAATTAGATGGTAACTAGGGAAGTAGTTCCTAGGTACTAATTAGTTAGTAAGAACTAGGTACTAATTAGGTACTAGTTTATTTTTATTTATAGTAAGTTTGTTTTTAATAAGAACTAGTTGAACTAATAGAACTAGTTAGTAAGAACTTGTTGCTATTTTTTTAGTTAAATCAATTTTTCCCGCATCGACGTGGACAATGCCTATCCCGCATCCTCGTCGTCGATTCGGCGGAGGACGACACCTGCTTCACCAGATGGGCCATGTCCGGGACTAGGCTCTACCGGGGTGGTACTGGGAGGCGCTACCTACCGGGGGGCACAGGTTGGTGAAGAGCTAGGCTGTCGTTGACCTGAACCTTCTTTGGTGGCGGTCGCGTGGGCCAGTGACGGTCCAGAGGCTCGAGGACCCCGTGGAGGTCGTGTATCACCGTGTCAGTGAGGAGGACGCGCACGTCCATCACTACTTGTTTGCGTTGGAGCACAGGTTCTCCAATACCTGGCAGGTTCTCCAGGGATCTCACTGGAGCTATGATCCCGTGATGGTTCCTTCTCTGTTGGTGTCCACTGCCCGCACCTATACCCGTCATGTGCTAGGGTTTTAGTTGTATTAGTGATGTTATATGTATGACACTATTCGTGATGTATTAGTGATAATATTCGATGATGTACGGATGCATGAGATGATCTACTTTTGCTTATTGAATGCATGCTAATTTGAGTCCTATAAGATATTTTGAAATGTATATCTTGTGTTGCTCAAATAGGATATGTGCTTGCCCAAGTGGCCGCTCATGTTTGCAGATTACACCTCCGAGTGGCCTATGTTTTGCCGGAGTGTTGATTCATTTCCATTCCGGCAAATTTTAGGCGCTCGATATGTCCTATTTTAGTAAAGGTCATGCCGGATTTTTCCATGAATTTTGGCATGACTTGTGCCAGAATATGTAGGAAATATCGAGTTCCCCGGATTTGTGTGTTGAGTATCCTGGTAGTTGTCTTCGATCGATTTTCAATTAATGTTTTAACTATGAACATAGGAAATGTCTGACGATGAAAAGGATTTCGGTATTTGCAAATACTGCAAAGACGAGCGCGGCCTGTGCGACGGAATCTTCCTAGATGATGATAGGCACTTCAGCATCAAGCTAGATGAGAACTTCGAAGTGGATACAGTAAGTCACAACGACAAGTCTTTTTTCGTAATTAAGCATGGCATTTTCTTCATTTGCTTCAACTTATAATTTAAGCATGACAAGTCATTTTTTTACTATTCTACTAGCGTATCCCCTGCCATGCAAGAGTTTTTGTATTGGATAAGATAGGTTTCAGTCATACTATGGAGGAAAAGAAAGTTTACTTGAAGACCGTGCATGGTTATATTTTCCACGCAAAATTATACAATTCAGACGACTACACCTATTTTGGATGCAAAACATGGCGAGCACTATGCAAGACTTATGCATTTGAGCCTGATATGGTTATCACCTTTGATATTCATCCGGAAGATGATATTGAAGGTAATACCGACATCTGGGTCGATGTGCAGACGCCTCCAGTTATACCATTATGTAAGTTTCTCAAACATATTTTTGTCTTTGATATTGTTTATTCAAAAATAGTTGACAACTGATTTGTATTGTCAGCTTATTTTGGTGCAGGAAAACATGTCCAGCGCTTGGTAGACAGGACCTAATACTGTCCCGAGGCTGAACTAACTTGCGAGGAGCTATGTCATTATGTTTCATGGCTTGAGGATCTTGATACTGTCAAGACAAATTTTCTTCCTGCACTTAGAAATGTTAGTACTGAAAACGTGCGACCAATAGTGTTCGTAATGAACTACGGTCACATCTATTTAGGAAGGATGGTAAGATTTTTACTATTTGTCCTCAGTGCATCTTTTCCATACATTATTTTTGAAGCGAAACTTCATTGCTAAGTATGTTACCATACGATGTTCTTCAATAGGGACTCCCGATAAATGTTGTGCCTTACGGGATCAAGACTAAAGGTACCATGAGTATTATTAGCTTACGGCCAAGATATCCCACAGATTACTTTAGTGCATTCAAGATTAGCGACGGATGCTTAATAGTGCAAGACTAGACCAAATGTGTGATGGAGAAGCGCAGAGAAGTACTAGGGGGCAGCAAACAGATGCGCTACCCACGATTAGGAGACAGGTTCATCTTCATGCTCCAACTTGATCAAGGAGGAGAGCTACACATGTTTTATGTTATTTTACCTAAGAGAGAGCAGCAGGAGTGATTAGCTAGCTAGAATGAGTTTGAGGATGATGATGTGCTACACTATTACTATGATGATAAAATAGCTAGTGTTGGTGGTAATGACTATGATGATTATTATTAGCTAGTGTTAGTGGTGATGAAATAAATACTGTTGGTGGTAATGACTAGGATGATTAAATAGCTTGTGCTGGCGGATTAGATTCAAGTGGAGGCAACATGTGGTGCACATCGAAAGTACTACTAGTCCAAACTAGATCAAGTTTGGATTAGTAGTATACTTTTGACATGCACCACATATTGCCTCCACTTGAACCTAATCCACCTTCATTTGACACACTGTTATGGACATAATGATGTAAACCTCATAACTGGTATTGTACCAATATTTGTACGATGGCGCATAAATACACTAAAAATAAAAAAATAGAAAAAGAATACTAGTAGCGATGGAGAGAAAACACGCTGCCAGTAGTTACATTAGCAGTAGTGTGGGAATGAACAAACGCTGCAGCTATTTATCCTAGCTGTAACGCGTGCGGGCACGCGTTACTGCTAAGCAATAGCTGTAGCGCCTTATTAGTAGCGCGCTTACCCGCGCTACTAGTCAGCACAAAACCAGCGCTACTACTAGGGTTTTCCCTAGTAGTGATAGCTATTAGCTAGATGGCTTCTTCTCTCTCTTTGGATCTCAATACAAAGTTCTCCTTGATTCTCTTGGAGATCTATTCGATGTAATCTTCTTTTGCGGTGTGTTTGTCGAGATCAGATGAATTGTGGGTTTATGATCTAGATTATCTATGAACAATATTTGATTCTTCTCTGAATTCTTTTATGTATGATTGGTTTATCTTTGCAAGTCTCTTCGAATTATCAGTTTGGTTTGGCCTACTAGATTGATCTTTCTTGCAACGGGAGAAGTGCTTAGCTTTGGGTTCAATCTTGCGGTGCTCGATCCCAGTGACAGTAAGAGAAATGACACGTATGGTATTGTTGCCATTGAGGATAAAAATATGCGGTTTATATCATATTGCATGAGTTTATCCATCTACATCATGTCATCTTACTTAAAGCATTACTCTGTTTTTATGAACTTAATACTCTAGATTCATGCTGGATAGTGGTCGATGTGTGGAGTAATTGTCGCGACCGGTTTTCCGGGCTCTAATTTCCAGAAAATGGCCGTTGTGCTCACCAGCCCCAGGATTACTGTTAGCTGATGAGGCACCAACTTGATACAGAAACTCCAAGCAAAAATACAAAATGTGTAGTACAAGACCATTGTGGCCTATGAGTACATCAAATGGTTTCTAGTGGTTGAGGGCGGAAGCGGTTTGTGGATCACCACGGTCTATGGGACTCCAGTTCCCACAGGAACAGTTGACCAGGTTAACTCCTATCTTCGCGAGGCTGCTATCACCGTTGCTTAGGTCCCGAGGCTGTCATCGCCACGCTCCTCTCCAATCAAGCAATCTGGCCAAGACAATAGCCAGGGACAAGCCAGTGAGTACTTTGAATGTACTCGCAAACATTAAGAACACAGGTATAATGTAATTGATCAACATACACTGAAATATTCTTTGATCACATCGTCAGTCATAAATAAAATCTTGATGCATGCAAGCAGGTTATTTATATGCAACCGGAATATGCAATGACAGAATAGAAATAAAATGCACCGATCGGATGTCTGAAGCGACGTCTCGAAAGGATAGTAAAAGTGAGCATGCCTCAGTCGGGCGTCTTAGCGACACCACGTAAGGGGCTTATAAAGTAAATAAAATAACAAGCATGCCACAGTCGGGCATCTGAGCGACGCCACATAAAGGGCTTGTAAGTAAATGAAATAACGAACCTGCCACAGTCGGGCATCTGAGCGACGCCACATAAAGGGCTTATACGAAAATGAAATAACAAACATGCCACAGTCGGGCGTCTTAGCGACGCCACATAAAGGGCTTATGAGAAAATGAAATAACAAACATGCCTCAGTCGGGCGTCTGAGCGATGCCACATAAAGGGCTTATGAGAAAATGGAATAACAAACATGCCACAGTCGGGCGTCTGAGCGACGCCACATAAAGGGCTTATATGAAAATGAAATAACGAACATGCCACAGTCGGGCGTCTGAGCGACGCCGCATAAAGGGCTTATAATCATAGTGAATATCCAGGAGGTGGTACCGACCCAGGGATATTCATCATTCCAAACAATGCAAACCGTTAGTCCATAATGATAACAATCATAACCATCATATATCACATGCCATCATCAATATTCGAGTTTAGTGGTTTCTCCTCCGAAGACCGACACTAAGACCGACACTTGACCCATCCCAGACTGTAATCCTTAACCATGGACACGGCTATTCGAATAGGTTTAATATCTCTGCAGAGGGTGTACTCTTTACCCACGAGTAATGGATTTCTTTAGTTCATCGGAACTAATTCCGTCTATGTTCTTTTAGTTGAAAACACGCCTGACTTGCACACACCAGCTTAACTTTACTCGTGTCTGGAATCACCCATGACACCTATTAAGCAAAACTCTAACTGGGGAGGCTACAACCTCGCGTAGCATGGGATCAAATTTCTATCGCGCGCTCTAAGGGGTGCCCCCCTCTCGGTCCCAACCGGATACACCCATGCCCCCGGACCAGGTGGCATGCCTACCGGCTACAATCGGTATCTTCCACCATGGCCTCTCTGTACGGTGTGTGCCAAGACAAGGGTTAACAACTTACTGAACCATACCCCACCTACGGTAGGGACCAGTGGCAGTACGAAACAAGTATGGGGGTTACCGGAACAAGACTCGATCTATGGCCGACTCAGGAGGCTTATGAGTTCCCTGCATGACATGTATATCAAATATATTTCAACTGACGAAATCACCACCCATTATACCTTACTATGCCATACCGGACATAACCGTCCCGACGGGGACCGGCGACAAGCTCACTCCTACCCAAGGCAGAGGCTTTCCCGGATTCCTTTCCGGCATGCATGCAAGGCACATGAGGATGCTTACCATCACAAGTATATTCATTTCCAACAGCGAGGAAATCACTAATATGCATTCATGCAAATGATCGCATCATCACATAAAATAACGAGTTCTCCGAAATAAGGTGGTGTTATAATCGTGTCAACCAACACATCAAAAATATTATGCCAGGGTTCAAGATGCTTGCCTTCAAGGTGTGGAGAGGTGGGGGTGCTCTCCAAAACTTGTGAAAGTTTTCTTCCTCTCTCTAAAATCCTATTTTCAATAAATTTGAATTAACACACAATTTCAACACAGCACAAAAAAAATTGTTTGAAAATTTTCAAATAAATATGATAAAAAACTAGACAAAAATTTAAATAGGACAGAAAAAGAATCAATCAAAAATCATTTTCTGTTTAAAAGTTATAAGAGTTTTAATCTAGGGACTCATCTGTAATGAAACAGAAAGTTCCCAGGGGCTAACTTATAAAAACGGAAAATGCTTCGATTGAGAGTACGCCGGCCCAGAGGGGAGACGCATTTTGGCAGAAGACGTTTTCAGAAAACGGTTCGTTTAAAAGATCAGAGAGGCTGACAGGCGGGTCCCGCCCGTCAGGTTTGAAATTTCAAAAGAGGCGGCAGAGCTCGACGGTGCCTGAGAGCCGGGGTGGTCGCCGGTGGCGATCCACGGCGAGGCAGGGTGATCGGGGGTTACCTTCGTGTTCACCGTGTCCTTCCGCGTCGGTGGGTGGTGGTGGTGGTCGCCGGCGAGCACTGTGTCGACGGCGGCCCTTGCTCCGGCGGACGGCGGTTCGGGCAGTCGTGGATCTTGCCGGAGGGAGCTGCGGTGTTCAAATTGAAGTGGGGTTTAGCCTACTGGAGGTGGTACGGGGCTACAGGCAAGAGCAGGGCGGCGGAGGAGTTCTCACCAAAGAGAATGTTGCCGGAGCCCGAGGCGGACGGAGGTGGCCGGAGTCGAACAAGAAAGGCCCCTCGAGGCTCTCCAGTGGATAGGCGGGGTCTAGTGAGGTGGTGGAGTTGTGCGGGGGCGAGAGCAAGCTCGGGGGTGCTATTTATAGCCGGCCCGAGGCGGTTGCCGTGAACGGATAAGTCCGGCGGGTGATTACGGTGGCGCTGTGGCGCGACGGTCGGCTTAGGAGCTTGAGCATCGCCTAGGTGGAGCAGTGGTGCCATTACAGGGTCCAACTCAGCATGGGAGGGAGGGTTACGGCCTGCCCTCAACGGAACGGCAGCACGGCCTGTTGGCGGCAGAGAACGCGCTCTGCGCGTGCAAGGCCACGGCGTCGGTGCTGCATGCGTGCGCTGGCAAGGAGATGGCCATGCGGAGCTACCAGGAGGGTTGGGCGGCGCCGAACGGTGTTCTACCGCGGTGTTGCCCCCTGTCGGCCGTTACGGTAGTTCTGCCGCCGCAAAGCACGCCGGCGCAGGCGGGCCAGGGCGCCACCGACGCCAGGAAGGCGCCAAGCGTGCGTGTAAAGCTCCGGACAAGAGGGAGGGGCTGCGAGCATCGAGCCAAATGCACAGTGGGCATGTGACTGAAGTTCTGTCGGGGAAACGACACTGAAACTCTGAATTTACTGAACATGAACAAAAACAGTGCACGCCAAGTGTTCGACAGAATGATTCTGGCCTCTAGGGATTTTTCCTTGAGCTGATTTTTGGTGGAGTGGTCTCTCATTGCACCTGGAGGCTGCCTGAATTTTGGTAGAATTTTTGGAGAAGAGAAGATATGAATTTCACCAAATTTGACAAATCTGGTCCAAACTTGCAGAGGCTGAAACTTGAAAATTTTGAAAAGAAGAAGAGTCGATCTTGATGGTTCTTGGTTGTGGGTGCTAAGGACTATCCAGAGGAGTTGGTTTGAGATCAAAACTCAAAGGAAATTAGGTACTTGCTTTGCAAATCACCTAGGCTTAAAATAATTGACAGAATTGTTTTGGGGAATAGAATAAATGAAATAAAATCCAAAAATGGGTTGGACTTGTTGGAACAGAATGAAAATGAGGTTGATTCACTCAAAAACTTCAAATAACATCATTGGGTTTTTGCATAAAGTTGAATCATAAGCTACTACCAACATCCCATAATTTTGGTGGAGGCTAGAAAGAAATATTTAAATGGGTTGTAGTGCAAAATTGCACTATGGACCAGAGAAGAAAATTGGGTGTAGAGCTCAAAATATTACATGAATAAAAGATATTTTTGCATAAAAGTGATTTAAAAACATCACATGACATCTCCAAATTTTGGTTGGAACTTTAAGTGAATTTATCAAATGGTTGTAGTTCAATTATGGCCATATAACCTTGGAAAACCATTTTTCAAGAAAATAAAGATCAAGCAAATTAATTATGTAATTAGTTCTACTAATAAAAGAAGAGTTTTTCTTGAGAGGTTAAACAAGTCCAATAACATATTTGAAAAGTTTTCATTTTGGGGGAAAAACTCCATAATAACAAGGGAGAAAAAGGTTCAAAAATAAAGAGGGAGCCCAGAAAATAAAAGTTTTAATTTCCTGGCAAAATTTTAATTTATTAAAACAAGGTCAAAATTTTGGGGTGTCACAATAATAGTAGCAGAAGCAGAATCGTTTCGGTCTACTTGTCACGGACGTGATGCCTATATACATGATCATGCCTAGATATTCTCATAATTATTCCCTATTCTATCAACTGCTCGACAGTAATTCGTTTACCCACTGTAATACTTATGCTCTTGAGAGAAGCCACTAGTGAAACCTATGGCCCCAGGGTCTATCTTCCATCATATTAATCTTCCAACACTTAGCTATTTCTATTGCCATTTATTTTACTTTGCATCTTTATTTCTCTTTATCATAAAAATACTAAAAATATTATCTTATCATGTCTATCAGATCTCACTCTCGTAAGTGACCATGAAGGGATTAACAACCCTTTTATCGCGTTGGTTGCGTGGTTCTTATTTGTTTGTGTACGTGCGTGGGACTCGAGTGTGATCTCCTACTGGATTGATACCTTGGTTCTCAAAAACTGAGGGAAATACTTATGCTACTTTATTGCATCACCCTTTCCTCTTCAAGGGAAAACCAACGCAGTGCTCAAGAGGTAGCAAGGACCACCCTCTGAATCCCAACTCAACGCTTAAAGGAGAAGAAGGATTGTTCTTTGGTCAGGTTCTATAGCTATGGTTCATACTCCTTTGCTCTTGCATCACTGTATTTACTCAGACCAACTATTTTCAAATTTGATGGATGGAATTGAAACTCCAATGGCGCAACAAGTATGTTTAAACCTGTTTCTTTAACTGGTTTGCTGTTGTAACTTGCTCTATGTTGATTTCAGTTTCAATTGAATAAATAGTTATGTTCTCATGCCATGCACATTACAAGTGTTGTTATTTCTCTATAGTTTCCCACACTTATATTCTGTCTATTCTGCTTTGTCCTGAACAAATATTATTTGAACTGTGTCTCTATCTTGATTTGGCAACAAAAACTAGAATGATATAGACCATAAAGTGACCATGGTACATAGATATATGTTTGTTTCATGCTGTTATCCTGTGCACTTTACTACTGAACTGATTTACCAAAATGATTTTCATATACAACATGGTAAACCTATAATGTGTCTGCTTGTTTCTCTTTTAGAATGCGGACAAAATATTGGATAACAGTACCCCTTATGCAATGGTAAATGAAGTAATGCAGATAAGGTTCAAGATAGTGAGACATCCCTGTTGGTCTCCAAGAAAGCTGATAAAAACTACCTTAACGATAGTGAGAGAACCCAAAAGTCCTGTCTTGATGTAGTGTTCGAGTTACTGGCCACTACTACTTGCACAAGCTCTTCGAACTCGCTGCCCGAATCAGTTTGTCTTCTTGAGTCTCAGCTTCAAGTTGAAATACATCAATCATATGTGTTGTGATAGGAAGTTGAAGGACTGAGGAAGTCCCTGCAGAATTCAGATGCATACTTTCTGGTGCAACAGCAAGCGCCAAACAAGAGAAAGTTAATAAGCTTGCTAAGGATCTTGCCAGCATTATGGGTACCTAGGATATTGTTTCTTGAGATCTTCTAAAGTGGTTTCAGTGTTGGACTTGTTTTGCTGCGGCGTTTACTTGCACTGGTCGCCCACTTTGACAACCAGTGTATATGATATCCTTCTTTTTCCCTATATTTGCACTAGTGGTAAACTTTGATGCCCAGTGAATGTCATATGTGTAATAGCCGTGAAGCCTAGTGTAAGTTGCTTGCTTATTTATTTCCTTGTTGTCTTGTTTATTTGCTTTCTTGTAGTCAGTGTTGTTCTTTTTCCGCAGTTTGCTAGTGGCCGCAATAACATATATTTTAAAATTAGGCCACAATAACCATGGGCTACATATTTACTGTAATGACACTGGGCCTTCTACCGGCCATAGAAACAATAGGCCTTCTATGGGGCGTAGAAACAGTGGGCCTTCTAGAGGTTGTATCATCAATGGGCCTTCTACGGGATGTATCCTCAATGGGCCTTCTACAGGACATATGTTCGATTGCCCAAACATGGGCCAATAACATACCGCATTATGGCCATAAACGGGCTAGAGTTCGAATCGCCCGTTCATGGGCCAACCATAACGGTCCGTCGTTAATCGGCCGTATTTGATGATGCTATGAAAACGGCCCAACGTATTAACGGGCCACAAACGGGCCGACTATAACCACGGGCTGAATTTGGCCCACAAGCAGAAAATGATAGTAACGGGCCATAAGTAACCGAATGCTAGAAATGAGCCCAAGAATAAATTGGCCCTGAGAAGGCCGAAAGATAACATGGGCTGGAAACAGCCCAATGGTATAATGGGTCGTTAATGGGTATAAAGTGATCACTGTTCATTACGAGCCAGTTTCACCGCGGGCCGTTAATGGGCCCAGAGTTACAAAGGGCCTCATATGGGCCGAAAGACTTCATGGGCTATACATGGGCCGGAAGTTAAAACGGGTGTCAGTGTCAAAACCGGCGGATCTCGTGTAGGGGACGTGATGTTTTACCCAGGTTCGGGCCTTCTTGATTGAGGTAATACCCTACATCCTACTTGGTTGATATTGACGAGTATGAGGATTACAAGAGTAGATATACCACGAGATCGTTGTGGCTAAACCCTAGAAGTCTAGCTGGTATGATTGTGATTATGATTGCCCGTATGGACTAAACCCTCCGGTTTATATAGACACTGGAGGGGACTAGGGTTGTACAGAGTCTGTTTACAAAGGAAGGAATCTACATATCCGAACGCCAAGCTTTCCATCCACGCAAAGGAGAGTCTCATCCGGACACTGGAGGAAGTCTTATGTCTTGTATCTTCATAGACCATTAGTCCGACCCATGTTACATAGTACGGACGCCCGAGGACCCCTTAATCCAGGACTCCCTCGGTAGCCCCTGAACCAGGCTTCAATGAAGATGTGTCCAGCACGTAGATTTTCTTCGGCATTGCAAGGCGGGTTCCTCCTCCGAATACTCCAAAACCGCCTTCGAATAGAGAAAATGTGTCCGGCTCTGCAAAACGAGTACCATACTCACACGCAGAGAATATAATATTTTATGAGTCCAATCCACTGACAACTTTTGTAGCGTGACATCATGTCACTGCCCGGCCATTATTTCGAACCATTTTTTAACCTCCTCCTCCATGTTTTAAGATGCGGTTTTATTGGCACGTCTTGTCAAAGCAGAGATTGTGTCCCCTTATTACGGGATTCTCATCAATAAAGGCGTGGGTAATCCAACCGCGTCGTGTGCATGGCCCTTAGGGAATAGGTGAGTTTTAAGGGGAGTGGGGAGGCGCTTGATATTCGCAGCCTTTATAAAGGGGTAAGGATTTCACCTTTTCACCCACGCCTTCTTTCTCTCTGCCCATCCATTCTCGAGCTCCAGCGGCCAAGCCTCCATCCTTTCCACCTCAAAAAAGCACTCCAGCCATGTCCAGATCTGGAGCACAGGGCAAGTGGATGGTTTCCTCCATCAAGGAGAAGGACATCACCAAGCTGCAGGACGCTGGGTGCTTAGCCCAGGAAATCACCCACTGGCATCCAGCAAAGGGGCAAATCATCCCCACCCCAGAGCCCCATGAGAGGGTGGTATTCATCCCCCAATTCGTCCGTGGATTGGGATTCCCTCTCCATCCATTTGTCTGCAAACTCATGTTCTACAATGAGCTGGATTTCCACAATCTGGCCCCCAACTCTTTCCTCAACATTTTGGCATTCATTGTCGTGTGTGAGGCCTTTCTCCACATCCCACCCCACTTCGGATTGTGGTTAAAGATCTTCAATGTGAAGCCGAGTGCGGAGGTGCCATGGTGAGCAAGATGCCCAACGTCTCATGGCCCAAAGGTACCTTCATGGAGACCATCAAAGGGTGGCAACAGCAATGGTTGTACGTCACAGAGCCTCGCAACGTCACTGAGAGATTCCTGGATAGGGGGTCTCTGGATAGCCGGACTATATCCTTTAGCCGGACTGTTGGACTATGAAGATACAAGATTGAAGACTTTGTCCCATGTCCGGATGGGACTTTCCTTGGCATGGAAGGCAAGCTTGGCAATACGGATATGTAGATCTCCTCCCTTGTAACCGACTCTGTGTAATCCTAGCCCCCTCCGGTGTCTATACAAACCGGAGGGTTTAGTCCGTAGGACAACAACAATCATACCATAGGCTAGCTACTAGGGTTTAGCCTCTTCGATCTCGTGGTAGATCAACTCTTGTAATACTCATATTATCAAGAACAATCAAGCAGGACGTAGTGTATTACCTCCATCAAGAGGGCCCAAACCTGGGTAAACATCGCGTCCCCTGCCTCCTATTACCATCCGCCTTAGACGCACAGTTCGGGACCCCCTACCCGAGATCCGCCGGTTTTGACACCGACATTGGTGCTTTCATTGAGAGTTCCCCTGTGCCGGCACCGTGAGGCTCGATGGCCCCTTCGATCATCGGTAACGATGCGGTCCAGGGTGAGGTTTTCCTCCCCGGACAAATCTTCGTATTCGGCGGCTTCGCACTGCGGGCCAATTCGCTTGGCCATCTGTAGCAGATCGAGAGCTACGACCCTAGCCATCAGGTCAGGTTCAAAAACTTAAAATACACTGCCAACATTCACGGAGACTTGATCTTCGATGTATTCGAGCCTATGTCAGGTGCGCTGCACAATCATGACGAGCATGACGTAACTCTGCTGTCTGACAATGTTCAGGAGATCGCATCTGGAACTACTCCGGCTTCCAATCCGGAGCAAATAGCGCCATCCGAGGACGGAGGGATAGACCCCTCCACGGAGGCCGCACTCTCAGTGGTGATGGAGCCGGATACTGACTTCACCCCTTACGAGAACCGTGTTGCTGAACCACTGGATTCATCTCCGACCACGGACTCCGAGCCGCCTGCATCCGTGCCTATCGAATCCGATTGGGTGCCGATCATGGAGTTCACCTCCACGGATATCTTTCAGCACTCGCCTTTCGGCGATGTGCTAAATTCATTAAGGTCTCTCTCCTTGTCAGGAGAACCTTGGCCGAACAATGTCCGGCTAGAATGGGAGGTGGACGACAAAGAAATTCGCAGCCCACCCACCACCCACTTAGTAGCCACTATCGATGATTTTAACCGACATGTTCGATTTCGACTCCGCAGACATCGACGGCATGGACGACGATGCAGGAGAGGAACATGAACTAGTCACCACAGGGCATTGGATAGCCACTTCATCACATGACATATACGTGGTGGATACACCCAAAGAAAACGGTGATGAGGACCGGGAGGAGACAGCGGAGGATGACCCCTCCAAGAAGCAAACAAAGCGTCGGCATAGGCGCCGCTCCAAATCCCGCCTCGACAAAAACAGTGATAACAGCGCAAGAGAAAATAACACTCCAGTCGACTCCAGAGGAAACAACGACCACATTGCCCCGGCGACAGAGCATGATGAAGCTGCAAACGGCGAACATAGTATGGATCCGATATTTGAACACGGCGACGCCGAGGATAAACCTCATCAAACCCCCTCTGGGGAGAAAATAGTCCGGACGAAGATGCACACATCATCCTGAAAACGCAATTGGAGAAAGAGAACCTCCGCAGAAGGCTTATTGCCACAGCGAGGAGTCTGAAGAAGCAGAAAGAAAGGCTTAAGGCCGAACAGAATACGCGCAACAGCACGTGGAACAAAGTGCTCTACAATGAAGAAAAGTATGGTGGATGTTACCACGCAAAGAGCTATCCAAAGCGCAAGCTATTACCCGAATTCGACGATGAGGCCTTAGAGCCCACGCAGCCGAAAAATAATACGGCCAACCGACCGGATCAACCACCTTGCGACCACGATAGAGCGGCTAACAAGGTCGCACATAAGTCAACACACGATCTACGTGAGGAGTTGCGCCAAAAATCCAGTATGACCAGATCCATCTATGGATCTATGAAGCATGCTCCGGCACAAAATCAAAACCGAATACTACAACCGTCCGAACGCCATGGTACACCCAAATACAGGGGTGCCGCACACCCCCTATGTTTCACCGATGAGGTGTTGGACCATGAATTCCCAGAAGGATTCAAACCCGTGAACATAGAGGCGTACGACGGGACCAGAGACCCTGGGGTCTGGATTGAGGACTTTATCCTCCATATCCATATGGCTCGCAGAGAGGATCTCCATGCCATCAAATGCTTGCCCCTCAAGCTTAAAGGACCAGGTCGGAACTGGCTGAAAAGCCTCCCCGAAAACTCAATTGGAAGTTGGGAGGAGCTCGAGGACGCCTTTCGGGCTAATTTTCAAGGGACCTATGTCCGACCTCCGGATGGAGACGATTTAAGTCATATAATTCAACAGCCCAGAGAGTCAGCTCGAAAGCTTTGGAACAGGTTTCTCACTAAGAAGAACCAAATCGTCGACTGTCCGGACGCCGAAGCCTTAGCAGCTTTCAAACACAGCGTCTGAGATGAATGGCTCGCCAGACACCTCGTCCAAGAAAAACCAAGAACAATGGCCGCCCTGACAAGCCTCATGACCCGCTTTTGCGCGGGCGAAGATAATTGGTTAGCCCGCAGTAGCACCAGCGACCCAAGCACATCCGGAGTCAGGGATGGCTATGGAAAACCACGACGCAGTAAAAACAAGCATAAAAAAAAGAAGATAGCCCGGATAATACGGCGGTAAACGCCGGATTCAGGGGCTCTCGACCAGGTCAGCGGAAAAAGCCTTTCAAAGGAAGCAGAGATGGACCGTCTGTCCTAAAGAGGATTGTCGGCAAACTATGTCAGATTCATGGCACCCCCGATAAACCTGCACATCACAGCCACAGAGAATGCTGGGTCTTCAAGCAGGCCGGTAAGCTAAATGTCGAACACAAGGGGGGAGACACCAAGCGAAGATGAGGACGAACCTCGCCAACAAAGCACTGGAGGAAAGAAAAAATTCCCACCAGAGGTTAAAACAGTAAACATGATCCATGTGACGAAGAGGAGAAGTAAACATGCACTCCGAGATATACGCGCCATAGAGCACGTCACCCCTAAGTTCAACCCCTGGTTGCCTACCCGATCACTTTTGATCGCGGGGATCACGCGACAAGCATCCGGCATGAAGGATTGGCTGCCTTGGTGTTAGACCCAATAATAAACGGACACCATCTCACACGAGTCCTTATGGACGGCGGCAGTGGTCTAAATCTGATATATCAGGACACAGTCCGCAAAATGGGGATAGACCCGACAAAAATAAGCCACAGTAATACTAACTTCAGGGGAGTAATACCAGGCCCAGAGGCCCGCTGCACGGGCTCTCTATTACTAGAGGTTGTATTCGGTTCTCCCGGCAACTTCCGAAGCGAAAAGTTAACTTTCTACATTGCTCCATTCCGAAGTGGCTATCAAGCACTACTCGGAAGAGCGGCTTTCACTCGTTTTAATGCAGTACCGCATTACGCTTCTCTCAAGCTCAAGATGCCCGGTCCACGTGGCACCATCACAGTTAGTGGAAATATTGAGCGTTCTCTACGCGCGGAAGAATGTGCGGCGGCTTTAACAGCCGAGCACTAGACGGCCTCACCAACCAGAAAAAATGACAGGTCGTCAAGGCCATGGACACGGTTAGACGAGTCTGGTGCATCACTACATATACATGAGATTGGTTTGATGGTTAAATCCTCATAGAGGGTACCAGGGGCTTCCCGTGTGTAATCTGGGCTAGTTCGGCTCAACTTGACTTATCTTGAACTTTAATGGTTTATTGATAATAACCAACTTTTTCGCACAGCAACTTTCACCTAAGTTCATCTCTTTTATAGATGACAATCGTGCTACACCCCTCCAGCACACGGCACAACAGAGACACAAGCGCAGACGTGCAGCAGGGACCCACTCAAAGGTTTCTTTTCAGATTAAGACCCTGCGTAAACCTTTTTTACTATCTCTTGTTGTTCACATCCTCCAGATACTCAATACAACCGAGAAGGATGCTGAAGTTATTGGCATGTGGCCACGTCAGGATATTCCCCGTACCTGGACACTCGAGGTTTATTATTAAGGGCATTATTCAGCCCGGCATATGTTATAAAGACCGAATACCTTAGGGAGTGTTCGGTGTCGCGGGTTTGGCCTTATATGCATCAGCTCCAAATCATGTCTTTGGTCAAATGTTGGGTTTGCCCGGCTCCCATGTTTTGGTACCTTACGTTCTGCTATATCGTCTAAGGTAGCACTGGGATAACTACTGTGATTGTGCCCTGGTTCATCCGGATGAGCACCTCAGTAGAGAAAGCCGAAAACTGACTGTCATGATAAAGCGCGAGACTGGTCAACCACTCGATGACTTAGTGGAATCTTTGGGATTCCTCCTCATTAACGAAGGGTCGTTTCCCGGTCAAGTACGTACGCGACCCGTATTCGGACGAGCGCGGAAGTACCAGGGGCTATATAGCAGTCCCACCGTCAAACTCCTATGGCTAAGTGAAAGTGTTAAAGCAATATAGTCTGATTACCTTGTTCGCTGCGCTACCACCTCCTTCATGGACCAAGACGTTGGATCAAGTGTGAATACGTGTTTTTTTGCAAACACCCCCGCATTATATGCGTGGGGGCTGAAGCCGACAATTGCAATATTTCCGGTATATAAATATATACATAAACGGTCACACAGGAGGCATCTTAATACTTTCGGGCAAAAGTATAAACACAGCCTTTATAAGTCAATAAAACATTGTTTTTACAATGGGAATACATGTCACTAGAACATAATATTCTCCGAGCTCTTAGCTTGTATCGAACGAGCGCCTTCAAGGACTTCTTCAAAGTAGTGCTCGGCAGCCACTCGGCCCACGGCCGAACCCTGTGTTGCAATAGTGGTGGCCTCCATCTCTGCCCAATATGTCTTGACACGGGCAAGTGCCATCCGCGCATCCTCTATGCATGCCTACCTCTTCATAGCGTCGATGTGCGGCACAACACCAAGGAATTGTTGCACTAAACTAAAGTAACTATTCGGCCTTGGCCCTCCCGGCCACAGATGATCCCCAACAGACCTCATGTCAAGTCCGGACAACCTATGGAGCTCGGCCCACTCGGCCATTCGCTTATTTAACAGCAGTGGATGCACTTGAGCATGGAACTGTGACCAGAATAGCTTTTCCACTTCACGATCTTTTTGATCCTTGAAGTGCTCGGCCACATCAGCAGCACTTGCTGCCAAATTCATGTATGCGTCTGCCGAACTCCATAGTTGATCAAGAGGGGCATACTTCGGATCTCTGAAATTAGTCCGCAACAAAAAGGGCTTCCCAGCTGCGATATCTCCAGCTTGATGCAGCTCCTCCGTCGTCGCTCGTATTTTGGAGCGGGCTTCCTTGGCCGCTACCATGGCCTTCTCCAGGTTCGTCGCCTTCGCACGGCTTTCTTCTTCAAGAAGCTAGTAACGGTCAGCGGCATCTTTCAACTCAATGGCCATCTTGGCCATTCTTTCCTTGCTCCGGCAATGCGCGGCCTGTTCGGCCCTTAGCTCTTCGACCGCCTTTAGAGCGGCCGCATCACTATTTCTGGCTTGTTCCTTGGCTCGGGCAAGTTCCGCCCGAAGGGTCTCCATGGAGGCAGCTCCATCTGCAGTCACAACATATTAAAGATACTGGCATCATGCTCCTCTTACTCTGTGGTGATCACCGGAGAAATCACATACCCTGCACCTCATCAAGTCGCTTGTTAACAAGCATGATGTCGGCATCTACCACATCAAGTTGCCGCTTTAGCTTGGCAAACTCATCAGTCCGGCTTGCCACTGGACCTTCAGCCACCTGCACATAAAGGCGGTCTGGTTATTACCTGGGACGATGATCCTCTATTTGCCGCCGTTTTCGACGGCAACCAAAGTCTCAGGGGCTACTATCTGCATAGGGCACACCTAACGTGTGTGGTACTATCAAAAACATACACTATTTCACGTACCTTAAAACCTTTCAACAGACTCATAAAAGTTTCATGCAACCCGCTTTCGGCGGATGAAATCCTTTCAATTGCCGTACCTATTAGCGTTTGCTCCAGAAGATGCCGCTTGCTCCAGAAGATGCTTCTGAGATGGCCGCTTGCTCCAGAAGATGCTTCAGTGCATCCGATCGCACACTGTACGGTTCCATACTCTTTCTGTTGGTCTCTTTAGGAGCCAAATACTGAGGACTCCGGGTGGCCAAAGGATTACCCTCTGGCCTTGGCAGATTAGGAGAAAACCTCCACGATGACACTTCAGGGTCACCCGCCTCATGAGGTGGGGTAGCAGGGGGAGGTGTTTCGCTCTCCATCATCTCCGGAAGAAGATCCACCAAAGACGAACTCTGTCGAGAAGGCCTACAATCCGAACTACGAGATATAAGCTTCGGTTATTGTCTTCAAAAGTAATGTAGGATATTTTCACTATTAAGTACTTTTTCTTTACTTACAGCTCGGTCGAGGGTTGATCCCTTCGCGGAGACTGTGCGGCAAGAGTACCCTCCGAGGCAGGACCCTCGGGCGAAGATTTCTTCCCCCGTTTGGAAACCTTTGTTTCCAGGTCTTCAGACGTGATCCTCTTCCTTCCTCGGGGAGAGGGAATGTCAGATTATTCTCCCTAGTTATCCTCCTTCATGGAGTCTCTAATTCCCCCGGTTTGGACGAATAGTGAGTGAGGCCCCCTTTATCTTCCTCTGAGGGTACCTGATAAGGCGCCGGCTCAAGCATTCTTTCTAGTACTCGATTGGCCGGGCCTTTGGGAAGGGGGGCCGAACACCTGATCATCTTTTCCTTTGTTATCCAGTCCTGATCAAAGAGTGACTTTTCAGAATGATGTTATGATAAATAAAAAGACAGTGTGTTCAGCCATGGGATTACTTACTTGGGTATCCGGGTGATTACCGCTCAGACCCGCATCCTCGGTGGTGTCCGGACACTCTATTTGGGATCCGAAGAACAATTTGTACATCTCTTCGAGCATCATGTTGAGGAAGTGCTGAATAGTTCGTGGTCCTTCTGGGTTGAACTCCCACATACAGAGGGGTCGACGTTTGCAAGGCGGGACGCGACGAACTAGCATAGCACAAGATTTACTGGCCCCCAGTTCAGCCCCGTGTTGATCCATGACGTCAGTTGTGGTGGGGGGCCTGAGCGAAAGGCAGGGGCAGCTACCCACTTGGAACTCCGGGGAGCTGTGATATAGAACCACTCCCGCTGCCACAAACTGGACACCTCCGGGAAGGAACCCTCTGGCCATGGAGCCTCAGGGCTTTTTCTTAATACGGCACCTCCGCACTCTGCGTGCCGCCCCTCGACCATCTTCGGCTTCACATTGAAGGTCTTGAGCCACAGGTCGAAGTGTGGGGTAATGCGGAGGAAGGCCTCACACACGATGATGAATGACGAGATGTGAAGGAGGGAATCCGGGGCCAGATCATGGAAATCCAGCCCATAATAGAACATGAGCCCCCTAACAAAGGGATCCAGAGCGAGGCCTATCCCTCGGAGGAAGTTAGAGATGAACACAACACTCTCGTTGGGTTCGGGAGTAGGGATGACTTGCCCTCGGGTGGGTAGCCTCTGCGAGATTTCGGCGGTCAGATACCTGGCCTCTCTCAGCTTCTTGATGTCCTCCTCTGTGACAGAGGAAGGCATCCACCGACCTTGGAAGTTGGATCCGGACATGGTTGAAGGTCCAAAGCGCCTGACCTAAGCCTTAGGTGTTGGAACTCGAGGTGGGGGAAGGATTCGATTGAGCACGAGAGGGAAAAAAGGATAGGCCTTGGCCTCTTTATAAACAGGGTGAATATCAAGCGTCCTCCTCGTCGCCGTTTGGGACTTGCCTAAAATTGAGGAGTCATACCAACATGCACGATTGGGTTACCCACGTCCGTATTGATGAGAATCCCGTAATAAGGGGGACACGATCTCTTCTTGGACAAGATGTGTCAGGAAAACCGCCTCGCGATATGTGTAGTGCTGGTTGAGAAAAACAGTTCAAAAAAAGACCGGGCCATGACATGATGTCATGCTGTCAAAACATGTCAGCATATTAGGTTTGTGGAAATATTATTCTCCCTACGGTGGTATGTGGAACTTGTTTTGCAGAGCCGGACACTATCCTTGTGTTCAAAATCTTCTATGGAGTATTTGGAGGAGGAACCCGCCTTGCAATGCCAAAGACGAATCTACGTTCCGGACTCGTCATCATTGAAGCCTGGTTTAGGGCTACTGAGGGAGTCCTTGATTAGGGGGTCTCCGGACAGCCGGACTGTTGGACTATGAAGATACAAGATTGAAGACTACGTCCCGTGTCCGGGTGGGACTTTCCTTGGCGTGGAAGGAAATCTTGGCAATACGGATATGTAGATATCCTCCGTTCTAACCGACTCTGTGTAACCCTATCCCCCTCCGGTGTCTATATAAACCGGAGGGTTTAGTCCGTAGGACAACAACAAACATACCATAGGCTAGCTTCTAGGGTTTAGCCTCTTCGATCTCGTGGTAGATCAACTCTTGTAATACTCATATCATCAAGAACAATCAAGCAGGACGTAGGGTATTATCTGCATCAAGAGGGCTCGAACCTGGGTAAACATCGCGTACCCTGCCTCCTGTTACCATCCGCCTTAGACGCACAGTTCGGGACCCCCTACCCGAGGTCCGCCAGTTTTGACACTGACAGCCACCTAGGCCACGACTCCTGAATTCCAATACGGCGCCCCGATGCGGCTGGCCTCCTGGCTAGAGAAGGGCCTGGATAGGTCTTCGTTGGACGGGATGATAGCACTTCAAACACGCATCAGGAGCATGGTGGACAAGAACATCAAGCTCGTCAATATGATCCAGGTGATGCTTGCTCGCCGGATCCTTTTGTGCCAAATCCGGACTTGCCATTTGTGGGAGTTCGATCCGGCCAAGCACCAGAACATGCAACAGTTCTTCGTCACTACACACGAAGACATCTAGAAGGTGCTCTTTAAGGCCAACAAGACATGGCCGGCGACGACCTAGGACCGCGGGCACGACCTGGCCCATCCCGCCAGTTTGTTAAGTTTTTCGTATTTCAAGGTGTATCCTTTACTTGCACACTCAAGGAAGACGCCTAAGCTTCCCCATTTATTTTCTCAGGGCTGGACAAAGAAGGTGGAGTGGATCCAGTGTCCGGCTCCACTGCTAGAAGACCCAACAATCCCTCTTCTGACGAAGATGCTGGTTTCGGCACTCTACCAAGCGTCGGAGAAGAAGTCCAAGGAGACCAGGAGTGGTCTTCACCGTAAGGGAACTTTGGACGTGACGTCCGGATATGCCGAGACCCTCTCCTCCCACACCGAGGACGGCGAGGATGAGGAGGAAAGCAACTCTCCCCCGGAGGGGGGAAGGACGAAAAGGGTGGCCTCCATGCATCTAGAGGCAGAGGTGTCCAAAAAGGGGAAGGTTTCCCTCGCGGACAACCCCACGTAGGACATTGACAACAGCTCTGAGTGGCGCCTCAGGGATAAGCCCCTGGCCGAATCGTAAGTACTCAAATACGCACACACATATCTGGCTCCCTTACTTCATGGTTTTAACATGTTGAGTTATGCTCTGCAGTCCGGCTCGTTCTGACCTCCAGCAATCCTCATCTTCGGTGAATTTGTTGGATTCGAAGGTGATGGACAGCGGGTCCCTTCTGAGGACCTCTTCTCCCAAGGCCATGGATAACACCGAGCTGCTGTCCCGAAGGACCTCCCCAGGCCAGGAGAGACACATGAGGCCGTCAGGGTCACGCCAGAGGGTCAACCCTCTGCCACCGGACACATGGGGGAGGAAATCCCCATGGAGACCGGCGATGGGGGCCATATCCAATCCATCCTCCAGTCGAATACAATTCCGGAGACCTATACAGCTCCGGAATCAGGCAAGTTGCCTCCTTTGAAAGAAGGTGGTGCACCGATTCCACCGATGACCTCTGTCCATCCAGAGGCACTGGATACTCTACTAGAAGCACTTTGAAGTGCTTCCATTGTTGAGGAACACCGTACCCTCATGGGTACGCTGGTTGAGAGGATTCATTCCGCGAAGAGCGGACTGACCGAAGCCTGCACAAGCCTTTAAACAGGCTTTGAGGTGTTAAAACGCAATTTATGCAAAAAGGAATGTCATAGTATAGACAGTAGCCCCTGAGACACTGTCCGGTGTTCGAAAAGAAAAGCGGGACAGAGGATCAACTTAACTTTCGCAGGAGACTAACCATACGTGTCTATGTGAATAAGCAGGCGTCTTTGTTGGCTGCGACCTCTCATGCTGCTGAGGACTCTAGAATGAAGCAGAGTCTAGAGCGGACAGAGGAAGAGCTTGGCCGCGTGAAAAAATAGCTGGAAGACCATCAAGGTATGCAACGACCTTGTGTAGATTCAGAAAGGATGAATGTTTTGTGTTGAACATAGTGCCATGATATTTTGTGGGAGCGGCGACCGAGGTGGAGACCCTCAAGAAGGCGCTAGTTGAAGCCCAGGAGAAAGCGGCAAAAGAATAAGCCATTCACGAAAAAGATGAGGCCAGTGTTGGTGAGGTCCATCAGGAGCTCGAGGATGCCGTCAAGAAATACGAGTCCTTGGAGCGCAATCTTGCGGACCTAGAGTCCGAACTCGCCAAGGCCCGCCAAAGCGCACATGATGCCCGAGTTGAAGCCCAGGGCGCCCTCCAGGAAATCCAGTAGGCCAGAAAAATCATGGCGGGTAAGGCCTTTATTATGCAGAGCAAGTATGTGAAGAAAAGGTTCCACTTACTGACCTGAATTTGGAGTTCTCCAGGGGCATTTGCGGATCTGCCGCGCAGTGTTGCCGACGCTGCGGAATTGTTCCGAGCCGAAGAGGGGAGCTCAACGGAGAAGCTATTCTGGTCACAATACCTTGTGCCTGAGCATCCGGTGTCCTTTAGCGGTAAGCTAAAACAGCTGACCGAACTGCATAGGGTGGCCAAACTAGCCATGATGGATTTGATAATTCGTCTATGGCCTATCGAAGCCATACCCAACAGCTACTTCATGCTCGTGAAGCGGCTGGTCAATGCCTGCCCTCGGCTTGACGCCATCAAGCAGTCGGTCTGCATTGAAGGTGCACGGATGGCCTTCGCCCATGTCAAGGTGCAGTGGGCGAAGATGGACGACGTCAAGCTCGCGACCGAGGGACCGCCGACGGGCAAGGAGCACCGCACGCCCGAGCGGTATTTTGATGATGTCCTAAAGGGATCCCGCATTGTAGAGGGCCAGTGTTCCAAAGACATTGTCTTTAAATGAAGTCATTCATGTTATCCCTTCCTGTATGATGAAACAAAATTATTATGTAATATAATGTTTATTGTTTGAAAATTTTACCTCCTATGCGGCCTTTTTGTTAAAACTGAGAGATGGCCAGTTGTCGGCTTCAGCCCCCACGTACGTATTACGGGGGTGTTCGGGATGGAATCTAAACACTCTTGATCCAAGAGGTTGGTCCTTGAAGGAGGTGTTTAGCGCAACGAACCAGGCAATCGGACAATGTGGCTTTATCACCCTCACTTAGCCATAGGAGTTTGACAATAGAAAAGTAGGCGCAGCCCGTAGTTAGTATTTAATCCGGACTAGGGTGCTGTAGACACGTGATAGGGTAAATGCCGATTCGTCGCATAATGCGGGAAAAATCACAAAAGATTTGTAACCTCGGGATAGCTGACCAGCTCTCGCAGTATCATGACAGTCAGTTTTCGCTTTCTCTACTGAGGTGTTTGCTCGGACAAACCAGAAACATAATCGCAGTAGTTCTCCCTTCACTACCCTAGCCGGTAGGACAAAACGTAAGGTAGCAAGCACAGGAGCCGGGCAACCCAACAATTGACCAAAGACATGATTCGGAGCCGATGCATATAATGCTAAAACTCGGGGTGCTGAACTGTACTGTAAAAAGTGTTCGGACTTTTTTGCCATAGTATGGAGCACAATGGAGCCCATGACGAATTAAAGTGTACCAAGTTGTACGGGTGCAAATAATAGCGAAATAAAATGAAGTACTAAGCTAGTGCCACGTAGGTTGGGCCGCAAACTGTTTCCACTATAATTTAATTAATATGTCAAAGTCTATTTGTACAAATAGTGCGATATGCAACCAGGCTATTAAACATTCCCAGGCCAAGGGGAGCTGCGTGCGGGTCCTGAAAATAGGTAGAATGATTGTCAAGAAGAACATCTAGAGATTCCCCCACACGTCTGTACTACTTGCCACCTTGGTATATCTATCCTTCAAAAGGACCGATGATCAGGCCGTCGAGAGGGGCCTATAGATAAGAGACCAAAAAATGGTAAAAATGGAAAGGAAAAGTATGTGTGAGAGCCGTATGATGGACCACAATCAAGTTGCGCTTCCATCTATGCCCATGGTATTTTGAATGCGTACTTATGTACATGCGGTACATATGCCGCCATTTGGTCGGGACTGAGACGGAGGCCGAATTGCTAGTCGAGCTCCTGACGGGGTGGACTGTCCTGTTGCGGAGTAGTCCGGACTCGTTTGACAGTGTCCGGGAGCTTGGCAACCGAATTAAGGTTCTGCTGCTAGGGCCGCGGTGTGCTCCTCAGTACGGAGGGAGCCCTCCGTGGTTCCATTGACTGTTATGACACCGCGTGGTCCGGGCATCTTAAGTTTGAGATAAGCATATTGTGGCACTGCATTGAATGGAGCAAATGCGGTTTGTCCGAGTAGTGCGTGACAGCCACTGCGGAAGGGGACGATGTCGAAGATCAATTCTTCGCTTCGGGACTTGTCTGGGGATCCGAAGACAACTTCCAATGTGATTAAACCCGTGTAGTAGGCTTCTACACCTGGTATTACTCCTTTAAAGGTAGTTTTTGTGGGCTTGATCCTTGATGGATCGATGCCCATTTTGCGGATTGTATCCTGATAGAGCAGGTTGAGGCTGCTGCCACCATCATAAGGACTCGCGTGAGGTGGAATCCAGCAATGATTGGGTCGAGGACCAATGAGGCTGAACCGCCATGACGGATACTGGTCAGATGATCCCTGCGATTGAAGGTGATTAGACAGGACGACCATGGGTTGAATTTTGGGAGACTCGCTCTATCTCATAGACGTCCCTGAGCGCACTTTTGCGCTCCCTCTTGGGTAATATGGGTAGCGTACACTAATAGAAAAAGGGTCAAATGTGAAGCACATTAGTGCCGGTTTGAATTTGAGCCGGCACTAATGTGACCATTAGTGCCGGTTCGAGCGGCAAGGCGGGCGGACATCATTAGTACCGGTTCGGGGGCAACCTTTTGTACCGGTTCATGCCACGAACCGGTACTAATGAGGCCAGTGTGGCTGTGGTCAGGCTGGGGCCCCCACGAAGACCTTTAGTACCAGTTCATGGCATGAACCGGTACTAGAGTTTCTTAGTAAGCTCATTTTTAGTCCCACCTCGCCAAGGGAGAGGCAGTATGAGAGGTTTATAAGCCGTGAATACAGAGAAAATGACGAAGAGGCGCAATGCTCATCTGCACGTTGATTAGCTTCAAGCCTTTCGAAATAGCATAGATTGCACTGAGCTATGGGTAGTGCAATCTACACTATTCTGAAAGGCTTGAAGCAAATTAACCAGCATTGCACCTCTTTTTTATTTTTAATAACTTATTTGAACTTCGGACTTCTTGTGTGTTCAGTATGCAGCATTCAAAGTGACGTTATAAATTTCCAACATGTTCTGACTACATTTGCAGTTTTTCAGTCATTTACCTAATTGTTTAGAGAGCTAAATGACCGTAAAATTGAAAATCACTACAAAATGAACTGTGAAAATGTTGAAACTTGGCATGATATCATCATTTCACCCACATAACATGTGCGAAAGAGTAGAGAGGGTCACAGCAAAAACTGGATGCACTTCGTGTACACACTGGACAATCTCTTTCGGAGTATCAGGGTTTTAGACGAGAACTCATGTGTTACATGGGCACTTCAATGTTTTTTAAACTTATTTGAACTCCAGACTTCTTGTGTGTTTAGTATGAAGCATTCAAAGCAACGTCATCAATTTCCAACATGTTCTAACATCATTTGTTGTTTTTCAGTCATTTACCTAATTGTTTAGAGAGCTAAATGATCGTGAAATTGAAAATCACTACAAAATGAACTGTGAAAATGTTGAAACTTGGCATGGTATCATCATTTCACCCGCATAACATGTGCGAAAGAGTAGAGAGGGTCACGGCAAAAACTGGACGCATTTCGTGTACAAACTGAACAATCTCTTTCGGAGTATCAAGGTTTCGGATGAGAACTCATCTGTTACATGGGCACTTCAATGTTTTGTAAACTTACTTGAACTCCGGACTTCTTTTGCGTTTAGTACGCAGCATTCAAAGCGACGTCATCAATTTCCAACATGTTCTGACAACATTTGCTGTTTTCAGTCATTTACCTAATTGTTTAGAGAGCTAAATGACCATGAAATTGAAAATCACTACAAAATGAACTGTGAAAATGTTGAAACATGGCATGGTATCATCATTTCACCCGCATAGCATTTGCGAAAGAGTAGAGAGGGTCACGACAAAAATTGGACGCACTTCGCATACAAACTGGACAATCACTTTCGGAATATCAGGGTTTCTGTCGAGAACTCATCTGTTACATGGGCACTTCAATGTTTTTTAAACTTATTTGAACTCCGGACATCTTGTGTGTTCAGTATGCAGCATTCAAAGCGACATCATCAATTTCCAACATGTTGTGACATCATTTGTCGTTTTTCAGTCATTTACCTAATTGTTTAAAGAGCTAAATGACCGTGAAATTGAAAATAAATACAAAAATGAACTGTGAAAATGTTGAAAATTGGCATGGTATCATCATTTCACCTGCATAGCATGTGTAAAAGAGTAGAGAGGGTCACGGCAAAAACTGGACGCACTTCGTGTACAAACTGGACAATCTCTTTCGGAGTATCAGGGTTTCAGACGAGAACTCATCTGTTACAGTGGCACTTCAATGTTTTTTAAACTTATTTGAACTCCAGACTTCTTTTGTGTTCAGTATGCAGCATTCAAAGCGACGTCATCAATTTCCAACATGTCCTGACATCGTTTGCTGTTTTTTTAGTCATTTACCTAATTGTTTAGAGAGCTAAATGACCGTGACATTGAAAATCACTACGAAATGAACTGTGAAAATGTTGACTTGGCGTGGTATCATCATTTCACCCGCATAGCATGTGCAGAAGAGTAGAGAGGGTCACGACAAAAACTAGACGCACTTCATGTACAAACTGGACATTCTCTTTCGAAGTATCAGGGTTTCAGACGAGAACTCATCTGTTACATGGGCACTTCAATGTTTTTCAAACTTATTTGAACTCCGGACTTCTTTTGCGTTCAGTGTGCAGCATTCAAAGCGACGTCATCAATTTCCAACATGTTCTGACTACATTTGCTGTTTTTCAGTCATTTACCTAATTGTTTAGAGAGCTAAATGACCGTGAAATTGGAAACCACTATAAAAGGAACTGTGAAAATGTTGAAAATTGGCATGGTATCATCATTTCACCCGCATAGCATGTGTGAAAGAGTAGAGAGGGTCACGGCAAAAACTGGACGCACTTCGTGTACAAACTGGACAATCTCTTTCGGAGTTTCAGGGTTTCGGTCGAGAACTCATCTGTTACATGGGCACTTCAATGTTTTTTAAACTTATTTGAACTCCGGACTTCTTTTGCGTTCAGTATGCAGCATTCAAAGCGACGTCATCAATTTCCAACATGTTCTGACTACATTTGCTGTTTTTCAGTCATTTACCTAATTGTTTAGAGAGCTAAATGACCGTGAAATTGAAAATCATTACAAAATGAACTGTGAAAATGTTGAAACTTGGCATGGTATCATCATTTCACCCGCATAGCATGTGCGAAAGAGTAGAGAGGGTCACGGCAAAAACTGGACGCACTTCGTGTACAAACTGGACAATCTCATTCGGAGTATCAAGGTTTCGGATGAGAACTCATCTGTTACATGGGCACTTCAATGTTTTTTAAACTTACTTGAACTCCGGACTTCTTTTGCGTTTAGTACGCAGCATTGAAAGCGACGTCTTCAATTTCCAACACGTTCTGACTACATTTGCTGTTTTTCAGTCATTTACCTAATTGTTTATAGAGCTAAATGACCATGAAATTGAAAATCACTACAAAATGAACTGTGAAAATGTTGAAACATGGCATGGTATCATCATTTCACCCGCATAGCATGTGCGAAAGAGTAGAGAGGGTCATGCCAAAAACTGGACGCACTTCGCGTACAAACTGGACAATCACTTTCGGAATATCAGGGTTTCTGACGAGAACTCATCTGTTACATGGGCACTTCAATGTTTTTTAAACTTATTTGAACTCCGGACATCTTGTGTGTTCAGTATGCAGCATTCAAAGCGACGTCATCAATTTCCAACATGTTCTGACATCATTTGCTGTTTTACAGTCATTTACCTAATTGTTTAAAGAGCTAAATGACCGTGAAATTGAAAATCAATACAAAAATGAACTGTGAAAATGTTGAAAATTGGCATGGTATCATCATTTCACCCGAATAGCATGTGCCAAAGAGTAGAGAGGGTCACGGCAAAAACTGGACGCACTTCGTGTACAAACTGGACAATCTCTTTCGGAGTATCATGGTTTTTTAAACTTATTTGAACTCCGGACTTCTTTTGTGTTCAGTATGCAGCATTCAAAGCGGCATCATCAATTTCCAACATGTTCTGACATCATTTGCTGTTTTTTCAGTCATTTTTCTAATTGTTTAGAGAGCTAAATGACCGTGAAATTGAAAATCACTACGAAATGAATTGTGAAAATGTTGACTTGGCATGGTATCATCATTTCACCCGCATAGCATGTGCGGAAGAGTAGAGAGGGTCACGGCAAAAACTAGACGCACTTCATGTACAAACTGGACAATATCTTTCGGAGTATCAGGGTTTCGGACGAGAACTCATCTGTTACATGGGCACTTCAATGTTTTTTAAACTTATTTGAACTCCGGACTTCTTGTGTGTTCAGTATGCAGCATTCAAAGCGACGTCATCAATTTCCAACATGTTCTGACTACATTTGTAGTTTTTCGCTCATTTACCTAATTGTTTAGAGAGCTAAATGACCGTGAAATTGAAAATCACTACAAAATGAACTGTGAATATGTTGAAACTTGGCATGGTATCATCATTTCACCCGCATAGCATGTGCGAAAGAGTAGAGAGGGTCACGGCAAAAACTGGACGCACTTCGTGTACAAACTGGACAATCTCTTTCGGAGTATCAAGGTTCGGATGAGAACTCATCTGTTACATGGGCACTTCAATGTTTTTTAAACTTACTTGAACTCCGGACTTCTTTTGCGTTCAGTATGCAACATTCAAAGCGACGTCATCAATTTCCAACATGTTCTGACTACATTTGCTGTTTTTCAGTCATTTACCTAATTGTTTAGAGAGCTAAATGACCGTGAAATTGAAAATCATTACAAAATGAACTGTGAAAATGTTGAAACTTGGCATGGTATCATCATTTCACCCGCATAGCATGTGCGAAAGAGTAGAGAGGGTCACAGTAAAAACTGGACGCACTTCGTGTACAAATTGGACAATCTCTTTCGGAAAATCAGGGTTTCTGACGAGAACTCATCTGTTACATGGGCACTTCAATGTCTTTTAAACTTATTTGAACTACGGACTTCTTGTGTGTTCAGTATGCAGCATTCAAAGCGACGTCATCAATTTCCAACATGTTCTGACATCATTTGCTGTTTTTCAGTCATTTACCTAATTGTTTAAAGAGCTAAATGACCGTGAAATTGAAAATCAATACAAAAATGAACTGTGAAAATGTTGAAAATTGGCATGGTATCATCATTTCACCCGCATAGCATGTGTGAAAGAGTAGAGAGGGTCACGGCAAAAACTGGACGCACTTCGTGTACAAACTGGACAATCTCTTTCGGAGTATCAGGGTTTCGGACGAGAACTCATCTGTTACAGCGGCACTTCAATGTTTTTTAAACTTATTTGAACTCCAGAATTCTTTTGTGTTCAGTATGCAGCATTCAAAGCGGCATCATCAATTTCCAACATGTTCTGACATCATTTGCTGTTTTTTCAGTCATTTTTCTAATTGTTTAGAGAGCTAAATGACCGTGAAATTGAAAATCACTACGAAATGAATTGTGAAAATGTTGACTTGGCATGGTATCATCATTTCACCCGCATAGCATGTGCGGAAGAGTAGAGAGGGTCACGGCAAAAACTAGACGCACTTCATGTACAAACTGGACAATATCTTTCGGAGTATCAGGGTTTCGGACGAGAACTCATCTGTTACATGGGCACTTCAATGTTTTTTAAACTTATTTGAACTCCGGACTTCTTGTGTGTTCAGTATGCAGCATTCAAAGCGACGTCATCAATTTCCAACATGTTCTGACTACATTTGTAGTTTTTCGCTCATTTACCTAATTGTTTAGAGAGCTAAATGACCGTGAAATTGAAAATCACTACAAAATGAACTGTGAATATGTTGAAACTTGGCATGGTATCATCATTTCACCCGCATAGCATGTGCGAAAGAGTAGAGAGGGTCACGGCAAAAACTGGACGCACTTCGTGTACAAACTGGACAATCTCTTTCGGAGTATCAAGGTTCGGATGAGAACTCATCTGTTACATGGGCACTTCAATGTTTTTTAAATTTACTTGAACTCCAGACTTCTTTTGCGTTCAGTATGCAGCATTCAAAGCGACGTCATCAATTTCCAACATGTTCTGACTACATTTGCTGTTTTTCAGTCATTTACCTAATTGTTTAGAGAGCTAAATGACCGTGAAATTGAAAATCATTACAAAATGAACTGTGAAAATGTTGAAACTTGGCATGGTATCATCATTTCACCCGCATAGCATGTGCGAAAGAGTAGAGAGGGTCACAGTAAAAACTGGACGCACTTCGTGTACAAATTGGACAATCTGTTTCGGAAAATCAGGGTTTCTGACGAGAACTCATCTGTTACATGGGCACTTCAATGTCTTTTAAACTTATTTGAACTACGGACTTCTTGTGTGTTCAGTATGCAGCATTCAAAGCGACGTCATCAATTTCCAACATGTTCTGACATCATTTGCTGTTTTTCAGTCATTTACCTAATTGTTTAAAGAGCTAAATGACCGTGAAATTGAAAATCAATACAAAAATGAACTGTGAAAATGTTGAAAATTGGCATGGTATCATCATTTCACCCGCATAGCATGTGTGAAAGAGTAGAGAGGGTCACGGCAAAAACTGGACGCACTTCGTGTACAAACTGGACAATCTCTTTCGGAGTATCAGGGTTCCGGACGAGAACTCATCTGTTACAGCGGCACTTCAATGTTTTTTAAACTTATTTGAACTCCAGACTTCTTTTGTGTTCAGTATGCAGCATTCAAAGCGGCATCATCAATTTCCAACATGTTCTGACATCATTTGCTGTTTTTTCAGTCATTTTTCTAATTGTTTAGAGAGCTAAATGACCGTGAAATTGAAAATCACTACGAAATGAATTGTGAAAATGTTGACTTGGCATAGTATCATCATTTCACCCGCATAGCATGTGCGGAAGAGTAGAGAGGGTCACGGCAAAAACTAGACGCACTTCATGTACAAACTGGACAATATCTTTCGGAGTATCAGGGTTTCGGACGAGAACTCATCTGTTACATGGGCACTTCAATGTTTTTTAAACTTATTTGAACTCCGGACTTCTTGTGTGTTCAGTATGCAGCATTCAAAGCGACGTCATCAATTTCCAACATGTTCTGACTACATTTGTAGTTTTTCGCTCATTTACCTAATTGTTTAGAGAGCTAAATGACCGTGAAATTGAAAATCACTACAAAATGAACTGTGAATATGTTGAAACTTGGCATGGTATCATCATTTCACCCGCATAGCATGTGCGAAAGAGTAGAGAGGGTCACGGCAAAAACTGGACGCACTTCGTGTACAAACTGGACAATCTCTTTCGGAGTATCAAGGTTCGGATGAGAACTCATCTGTTACATGGGCACTTCAATGTTTTTTAAACTTACTTGAACTCCGGACTTCTTTTGCGTTCAGTATGCAGCATTCAAAGCGACGTCATCAATTTCCAACATGTTCTGACTACATTTGCTGTTTTTCAGTCATTTACCTAATTGTTTAGAGAGCTAAAAGACCGTGAAATTGAAAATCATTACAAAATGAACTGTGAAAATGTTGAAACTTGGCATGGTATCATCATTTCACCCGCATAGCATGTGCGAAAGAGTAGAGAGGGTCACAGTAAAAACTGGACGCACTTCGTGTACAAATTGGACAATCTCTTTCGGAAAATCAGGGTTTCTGACGAGAACTCATCTGTTACATGGGCACTTCAATGTCTTTTAAACTTATTTGAACTACGAATTCTTGTGTGTTCAGTATGCAGCATTCAAAGCAACGTCATCAATTTCCAACATGTTCTGACATCATTTGCTGTTTTTCAGTCATTTACCTAATTGTTTAAAGAGCTAAATGACCGTGAAATTGAAAATCAATACAAAAATGAACTGTGAAAATGTTGAAAATTGGCATGGTATCATCATTTCACCCGCATAGCATGTGTGAAAGAGTAGAGAGGGTCACGGCAAAAACTGGACGCACTTCGTGTACAAACTGGACAATCTCTTTCGGAGTATCAAGGTTTCAGATGAGAACTCATCTGTTACATGGGCACTTCAATGTTTTTTAAACTTACTTGAACTCCGGACTTCTTTTGTGTTCAGTATGCAGCATTCAAAGCGCCGTCATCAATTTCCAACATGTTCTGACTACATTTGCTGTTTTTCAGTCATTTACCTAATTGTTTAGAGAGCTAAATGACCGTGAAATTGAAAATCATTACAAAATGAACTGTGAAAATGTTGAAACTTGGCATGGTATCATCATTTCACCCGCATAGCATGTGCGAAAGAGTAGAGAGGGTCACGGTAAAAACTGGACGCACTTCGTGTACAAATTGGACAATCTCTTTCGGAAAATCAGGGTTTCTGACGAGAACTCATCTGTTACATGGGCACTTCAATGTCTTTTAAACTTATTTGAACTCCGGACTTCTTGTGTGTTCAGTATGCAGCATTCAAAGCAACGTCATCAATTTCCAACATGTTCTGACATCATTTGTTGTTTTTCAGTCATTTACCTGATTGTTTAGAGAGCTAAATGACGGTGAAATTGAAAATTAATACAAAATGAACTATGAAAATGTTGAAAATTGGCATGGTATCATCATTTCACCAGAATAGCATGTGCGAAAGAGTAGAGAGGGTCATGGCAAAATCTGTACGCACTTCGTGTACAAACTGGACAATATCTTTCGGAGTATCAGGGTTTCGGACGAGAACTCATTTGTTACATGGGCACTTCAATGTCTTCTAAACTTATTTGAACTCCGGACTTCTTGTGTGTTCAGTATGCAGCATTCAAAGCGACATCATCAATTTCCAACATGTTCTGACATCATTTGTTGTTTTTCAGTCATTTACCTAATTGTTTAGAGAGCTAAATGACCGTGAAATTGAAAATCACTACAAAATGAACTGTGAAAATGTTGAAAATTGGCATGGTATCATCATTTCACCCGAATAGCATGTGCGAAAGAGTAGAGAGGGTCACGGCAAAATCTGGACGCACTTCGTGTACAAACTGGACAATATCTTTCGGAGTATCAGGGTTTCGGACGAGAACTCATCTGTTACAGTGGCACTTCTATGTTTTTTAAACTTATTTGAACTCCAGACTTCTTTTTTGTTCAGTATGCAGCATTCAAAGCGACATCATCAATTTCCAACATGTTCTGACATCATTTGTTGTTTTTCAGTCATTTACCTAATTGTTTAGAGAGTTAAATGACCGTGAAATTGAAAATCACTACAAAACGAACTGTGAAAATGTTGAAACTTGGCATGGTGTCATCATTTCACCCGCATAGCATGTGTGAAAGAGTAGAGAGGGTCACGGAAAAAACTGGATGCACTTCGTGTACAAACTGGACAATCTCTTTCGGAGTATCAGGGTTTCGGACGAGAACTCATCTATTACATGGGCACTTCTATGTTTTTTAAACTTATTTGAACTCCGGACTTGTTGTGTGTTTAGTATGCAGCATTCAAAGTGACGTCATCAATTTCCAACATGTTCTGACATCATTTGCTGTTTTTCAGTCATTTACCTAATTGTTTAGAGAGCTAAATGACCATGAAATTGAAAATCACAGCAAAATGAATTGTGAAAATGTTGAAACTTGGCATGGTATCATCATTTCACCCGCATAGAAGGTGCGAAGGAGTAGAGAGGGTGACGGAAAAAACTGGACGCACTTCGTGTACAAACTGGACAATCTCTTTTAGAGTATCAGGGTTTCGGACGAGAACTCATCTGTTACATGGGCACTTCAATGTTTTTTAAACTTATTTGAACTCCGGACTTCTTTTGCGTTCAGTATGCAGCATTCAAAGCGAAGTTATCAATTTCCAACATGTTCTGACGACATTTGCTGTTTTTCAGTCATTTACCTAATTGTTTAGAGAGCTAAATGACCGTGAAATTGAAAATCACTACAAAATGAACTATGAAAATGTTGAAACTTGCCATGGTATCATCATTTCACCCGCATAGCATGTGCGAAAGAGTAGAGATGGTCACAGCAAAAACTGGACGCACTTTGTGTACAAACTGGACAATCTCTTTCGGAGTATCATGGTTTCGGACAAGAACTCATCAGTTACATGGGCATTTCAATGTTTTTAAAACTTATTTGAACTCCGGACTTATTGTGTGTTCAGTATGCAACATTCAAAGCGACGTCATCAATTTCCAACATGTTTTGACATCATTTGTTGTTTTTCAGTCATTTACCTAATTGTTTAGAGAGCTAAATGACCGTGAAATTGAAAATCAATACAAAATGAACTGTGAAAATGTTGAAACTTGGCATGGTATCATCATTTCACCCGCATAGCATGTGTGAAATAGTAGAGAGGGTCATGGCAAAAACTGGACGCACTTCGTGTACAAACTGGACAATCTCTTTCGGAGTATCAGGGTTTCGGACGAGAACTCATCTGTTACAGCGGCACTTCAATGTTTTTTAAACTTATTTGAACTCCAGACTTCTTTTGTGTTCAGTATGCAGCATTCAAAGCGACATTATCAATTTCCAACATGTTCTGACATCATTTGCTGTTTTTTCAGTCATTTTTCTAATTGTTTAGAGAGCTAAATGACCGTGAAATTGAAAATCACTACGAAATGAATTGTGAAAATGTTGACTTGGCATGGTATCATCATTTCACCCGCATAGCATGTGCGGAAGAGTAGAGAGGGTCACGGCAAAAACTAGACGCACTTCATGTACAAACTGGACAATATCTTTCGGAGTATCAGGGTTTCGGACGAGAACTCATCTGTTACATGGGCACTTCAATGTTTTTCAAACTTATTTGAACTCCGGACTTCTTTTGCGTTCAGTATGCAGCATTCAAAGCGACGTCATCAATTTCCAACATGTTTTGACTACATTTGCTGTTTTTCAGTCATTTACCTAATTGTTTAGAGAGCTAAATGACCGCGAAATTGGAAATCACTATAAAAGGAACTGTGAAAATGTTGAAACTTGGCATGGTATCATCACTTCACCCGCATAGCTTGTGCGAAAGAGTAGAGAGGGTCACGGCAAAATTGGACGCACTTCGTGTACAAACTGGACAATCTCTTTCGAAGTATCAGGGTTTCAGACGAGAACTCATCTGTTACATGGGCACTTCAATGTTTTTTAAACTTATTTGAACTCCGGACTTCTTGTGTGTTCAGTATGCAGCATTCAAAGCGACGTCAACAATTTCCAACATGTTCTGACTACATTTGTTGTTTTTCGCTCATTTACCTAATTCTTTAGAGAGCTAAATGACCGTGAAATTGAAAATCACTACAAAATGAACTGTGAAAATGTTGAAACTTGGCATGGTATCATCATTTCACCCGCATAGCATGTGCGAAAGAGTAGAGAGGGTCACGGCGAAAACTGGACGCACTTCGTGTACAAACTGGACAATCTCTTTCGGAGTATCAAGGTTTCGGATGAGAACTCATCTGTTACATGGGCACTTCAATGTTTTTTAAACTTACTTGAACTCCGGACTTCTTTTGCGTTCAGTATGCAGCATTCAAAGCGACGTCATCAATTTCCAACATGTTCTGACTACATTTGCTGTTTTTCAGTCATTTACCTAATTGTTTAGAGAGCTAAATGACCGTGAAATTGAAAATCATTACAAAATGAACTGTGAAAATGTTGAAACTTGGCATGGTATCATCATTTCACCCGCATAGCATGTGCGAAAGAGTAGAGAGGGTCACGGTAAAAACTGGACGCACTTCGTGTACAAATTGGACAATCTCTTTCGGAATATCAGGGTTTCTGACGAGAACTCATCTGTTACATGGGCAATTCAATGTCTTTTAAACTTATTTGAACTCTGGACTTCTTGTGTGTTCAGTATGCAGCATTCAAAGCGACGTCATCAATTTCCAACATGTTCTGACGTCATTTGTTGTTTTTCAGTCATTTACCTGATTGTTTAAAGAGCTAAATGACCGTGAAATTGAAAATTAATACAAAATGAACTGTGAAAATGTTGAAAATTGGCATGGTATCATCATTTCACCCGAATAGCATGTGCAAAAGAGTAGAGAGGGTCACGGCAAAATCTGGACGCACTTCGTGTACAAACTGGACAATATCTTTCGGAGTATCAGGGTTTCGGACGAGAACTCATCTGTTACAGTGGCACTTCTATGTTTTTTAAACTTATTTGAGCTCCGGACTTCTTTTTTGTTCAGTATGCAGCATTCAAAGCGACATCATCAATTTCCAACATGTTCTGACATCATTTGTTGTTTTTCAGTCATTTACCTAATTGTTTAGAGAGTTAAATGACCGTGAAATTGAAAATCACTACAAAACGAACTGTGAAAATGTTGAAACTTGGCATGGTATCATCATTTCACCCTCATAGCATGTGCGAAAGAGTAGAGAGGGTCAAGGAAAAAATTGGACGCACTTCGTGTACAAACTGGACAATCTCTTTCAGAGTATCAGGGTTTTGGACGAGAACTCATCTGGTACATGGGCACTTCAATGTTTTTTAAAATTATTTGAACTCTGGACTTCTTGTGTGTTCAGTATGCAACATTCAAAGCGACGTCATCAATTTCCAACATGTTCTGACATCATTTGCTATTTTTCAGTCATTTACCTAATTGTTTAGTGAGCTAAATGACCGTGAAATTGTAAATCACTACAAAATGAACTGTGAAAATGTTGAAACTTGGCATGGTATCATCATTTCACCCGCATAGCATGTGTGAAAGAGAAGAGAGGGTCATGGCAAAAACTGGACGCACTTCGTGTACAAACTGCACAATCTCTTTCGGAGTATCAGGGTTTCGGACGAGAACTCATCTGTTACAAGGGCACTTCAATGTTTTTTAAACTTATTTGAACTCCGGACTTGTTGTGTGTTTAGTATGCAGCATTGAAAGCGATGTCATCAATTTCCAACATGTTCTGACATTATTTGCTGTTTTTCAGTCATTTACCTAATTGTTTAGAGAGCTAAATGACCGTGAAATTGAAAATCACAACAAAATGAATTGTGAAAATGTTGAAACTTGGCATGGTATCATCATTTCACCCGCATAGCATGTGAGAAAGAGTAGAGAGGGTGACGGAAAAAACTGGACGCACTTCGTGTACAAACTGGACAATCTCTTTTAGAGTATCAGGGTTTCGGACGAGAACTCATCTGTTACATGGGCACTTCAATGTTTTTTAAACTTATTTGAACTCCGGACTTCTTCTGCATTCAGTATGCAGCATTCAAAGCGAAGTTATCAATTTCCAACATGTTCTGACGACATTTGCTGTTTTTCAGTCATTTACCTAATTGTTTAGAGAGCTAAATGACCGTGAAATTGAAAATCACTACAAAATGAACTATGAAAATATTGAAACTTGGCATGGTATCATCATTTCACCCGCATAGCATGTGCGAAAGAGTAGAGATGGTCACAGAAAAAACTGGACGCACTTTGTGTACAAACTGGACAATCTCTTTCGGAGTATCATGGTTTCGGACAAGAACTCATCAGTTACATGGGCACTTCAATGTTTTTAAAACTTATTTGAACTCCGGACTAATTGTGTGTTCAGTATGCAGCATTCAAAGCGACGTCATCAATTTCCAACATGTTTTGACATCATTTGTTGTTTTTCAGTCATTTACCTAATTGTTTAGAGAGCTAAATGACCGCGAAATTGAAAATCACTACAAAATGAACTGTGAAAATGTTGAAACTTGGCATGGTATCATCATTTCACCCGCATAGCATGTGCGAAAGAGTAGAGAGGGTCACGGCAAAAAGTGGACGCACTTCATGTACAAACTGGACAATCTCTTTCGGAGTATCAGGGTTTCGGACGATAACTCATCTGTTACATGGGCACTTCAATGTTTTTTAAACATATTTGAACTCCGGACTTCTTTTGCGTTCAGTATGCAGCATTCAAAGTGAAATTATCAATTTCCAATATGGTCTGACTACATTTGTTGTTTTTCAGTCATTTACCTCATTGTTTATAGAGCTAAATGACCATGAAATTGAAAATCACTACAAAATGAACTGTGAAAATATTGAAACTTGGCATGGTATCATCATTTCACCCTCATAGCATGTGCGAAAGAGTAGAGAGGGTCACGGCAAAAACTGGACGCACTTCGTGTAAAAACTGCACAATCTCTTTCGGAGTATCAGGGTTTCGGACGAGAACTCATCTGTTACATGGGCACTTCAATGTTTTTTAAACTTATTTGAACTCCGGACTTGTTGTGTGTTTAGTATGCAGCATTCAAAGCGACGTCATCAATTTCCAACATGTTCTGACATCATTTGCTGTTTTTCAGTCATTTACCTAATTGTTTAGAGAGCTAAATGACCGTGAAATTGAAAATCACAACAAAATGAATTGTGAAAATGTTGAAACTTGGCATGGTATCATCATTTCACCCGCATAGCATGTGCGAAAGAGTAGAGAGGGTGACGGAAAAAACTGGACGCACTTCGTGTACAAACTGGACAATCTCTTTTAGAGTATCAGGGTTTCGGACGAGAACTCATCTCTTACATGGGCACTTCAATGTTTTTTAAACTTATTTGAACTCCGGACTTCTTTTGTGTTCAGTATGCAGCATTCAAAGCGAAGTTATCAATTTCCAACATGTTTTGACGACATTTGCTGTTTTTCAGTCATTTACCTAATTGTTTAGAGAGCTAAATGACCGTGAAATTGAAAATCACTACAAAATGAACTATGAAAATGTTGAAACTTGGCATGGTATCATCATTTCACTCGCATAGCATGTGTGAAAGAGTAGAGATGGTCACAGAAAAAACTGGACGCACTTTGTGTACAAACTGGACAATCTCTTTCGGAGTATCATGGTTTCGGACAAGAACTCATCAGTTACATGGACACTTCAATGTTTTTAAAACTTATTTGAACTCCGGACTTATTGTGTGTTCAGTATGCAACATTCAAAGCGACGTCATCAATTTCCGACATGTTTTGACATCATTTGTTGTTTTTCAGTCATTTACCTAATTGTTTAGAGAGCTAAATGACCGTGAAATTGAAAATCACTACAAAATGAACTGTGAAAATGTTGAAACTTGGCATGGTATCATCATTTCACCTGCATAGCATGTGCGAAAGAGTAGAGAGGGTCACGGCAAAAAGTGGACGCACTTCATGTACAAACTGGACAATCTCTTTCGGAGTATCAGGGTTTCGGACGATAACTCATCTGTTACATGGGCACTTCAATGTTTTTTAAACATATTTGAACTCCGGACTTCTTTTGCGTTCAGTATGCAGCATTCAAAGTGAAGTTATCAATTTCCAATATGGTCTGACTACATTTGCTGTTTTCAGTCATTTACCTAATTGTTTATAGAGCTAAATGACCATGAAATTGAAAATCACTACAAAATGAACTGTGAAAATATAGAAACTTGGCATGGTATCATCATTTCACCCGCATAGCATGTGCGAAAGAGTAGAGAGGGTCACGGCAAAAACTGGACGCACTTCGTGTACAAACTGCACAATCTCTTTCGGAGTATCAGGGTTTCGGACGAGAACTCATCTGTTACATGGGCACTTCAATGTTTTTTAAACTTATTTGAACTCCGGACTTCTTTTGTGTTCAGTATGCAGCATTCAAAGCGAAGTTATCAATTTCCAACATGTTCTGACGACATTTGCTGTTTTTCAGTCATTTACCAAATTGTTTAGAGAGCTAAATGACCGTGAAATTGAAAATCACTACAAAATGAACTATGAAAATGTTGAAACTTGGCATGGTATCATCATTTCACCCGCATAGCATGTGCGAAAGAGTAGAGATGGTCACAGAAAAAACTGGACGCGCTTTGTGTACAAACTGGACAATCTCTTTCGGAGTATCATGGTATCGGACAAGAACTCATCAGTTACATGGGCACTTCAATGTTTTTAAAACTTATTTGAACTCCGGACTTATTGTGTGTTCAGTATGCAACATTCAAAGCGACGTCATCAATTTCCAACATGTTTTGACATCTTTTGTTGTTTTTCAGTCATTTCCGGAGTTCAAAAAGTGGACGCACTTCATGCACAAACTCTTTCGGAGTATCAGGGTTTCGGACGATAACTCATCTGTTACATGGGCACTTCAATGTTTTTTAAACTTATTTGAACTCCGGACTTCTTTTGCGTTCAGTATGCAGCATTCAAAGTGAAGTTATCAATTTCCAATATGGTCTGACTACATTTGCTGTTTTTCAGTCATTTACCTAATTGTTTATAGAGCTAAATGACCATGAAATTGAAAATCACTACAAAATGAACTGTGAAAATATTGAAACTTGGCATGGTATCATCATTTAACCCGCATAGCATGTGCGAAAGAGTAGAGAGGGTCACGGCAAAAACTGGACGCACTTCGTGTACGAACTGGACAATCTCTTTCGGAGTATCAAGGTTTCGGACGTGAACTCATCTGTTACATGGGCACTTTAATGTTTTTTAAACTTATTTGAACTCCGGACTTCATTTGTGTGCAGTATGCAGCATTCAAAGCGACGTCTTCAATTTATAACATGTTCTGACTACATTTGCTATTTTTTAGTCATTTACCTAATTGTTTAGAGAGCTAAATGACCGTGAAATTGAAAATCACTACAAAATGAATTGTGAAAATGTTCAAACTTGGCATGGTATCATCATTTCACCCACATAGCATGTGCGAAATAGTGGAGAGGGTCACGGCAAAAACTGGACGCACTTCGTGTACAAACTGGACAATCTCTTTCGGAGTATCAGGGTTTCGGACGAGAACTCATCTATTACATGGGCACTTCAATGGTTTTTTAAACTTATTTGAACTCCGGACTTCTTGTGTCTTCAGTATGCAACATTCAAAGCGACGTCATCAATTTCCAACATGTTTTGACATCATTTCTTGTTTTTCAGTCATTTACCTAATTTTTTAGAGAGCTAAATGACCATGAAATTGAATATCACTACAAAATGAACTGGGAAAATGTTGAAATTTGGCATGGTATCATCATTTCACCCGCATAGCATGTGCGAAAGAGTGGAGAGGGTTACGGCAAAAACTGCACGCACTTCGTGTACAAACTGGACAATCTCTTTCGGAGTATCAGGGTTTCGGAAGAGAACTCATCTGTTACATGGGCACTTCAATGTTTTTAAACTTATTTGAACTCCGGACTTCTTATGTGTTCAGTATGCAGCATTCAAAGCGACGTCATCAATTTCCAACATGTTTTGACATCATTTGCTATTTTTCAGTCATTTACCTAATTGTTTAGAGAGCTAAATGACCGTGAAATTGAAAATCACTACAAAATGATCTGTGAAAATGTTCGGACTTGGCATGGTATCATCATTTCACTCGCATAGCATATGCGAAATAGTAGAGAGGGCCATGGCGAAAAGTGGACGCACTTCGTGTATAAACTGGACAATCTCTTTCGGAGTATCAGGGTTTCGGACGAGAACTCATCTGTTAGATGGGCACTTCAATGTTTTTTAAACTTATTTGAACTCCGGGATTCTTGTGTGTTCAGTATGCAGCATTCAAAGCGACGTCATCAATTTCCAACATGTTCTGACATAATTTGTTGTTTTTCAGTCATTTACCTAATTGTTTAAAGAGCTAAATGACCGTGAAATTGATAATCAATACAAAATGAACTGTGAAAATGTTGAAAATTGGCATGGTATCATCATTTCACCTGCATAGCATGTGCGAAAGATTAGAGAGGGTCACGGCAAAAACTGGATGCACTTCGTGTACAAACTGGAAAATCTCTTTTTCAGAGTATGAGGGTTTCGGTCGAGAACTCATCTTTTACATCGGCACTTCAATGTTTTTTAAACTTATTTGAACTCCGGACTTCTTGTGTGTTCAGTATGCAGCATTCAAAGCGACGTCATCAATTTCCAACATGTTCTGACATCATTTGCTGTTTTTCAGTCATATACCTAATTGTTTAGAGAGCTAAATGACCGTGAAATTGAAAATCACTACAAAATGAACTGTTAAAGTGTTGAACCTTGGCATGGTATCATCATTTCACCCGCATAGCATGTGCGAAAGAGTAGAGAGGGTCAAGGAAAAAACTGGACGCACTTTGTGTACAAACTGGACAATCTCTTTCGGAGTATCAGGGTTTCGGACGAGAACTCATCTGGTACATGGGCACTTCAATGTTTTTTAAAATTATTTGAACTCTGGACTTCTTGTGTGTTCAGTATGCAGCATTCAAAGCGACGTCATCAATTTCCAACATGTTCTGACATCATTTGCTATTTTTCAGTCATTTACCTAATTGTTTAGTGAGCTAAATGACCGTGAAATTGAAAATCACTACAAAATGAACTGTGAAAATGTTGAAACTTGGCATGGTATCATCATTTCTTCCGCATAGCATGTGTGAAAGAGTAGAGAGGGTCACGGCAAAAACTGGACGCACTTCGTGTGCAAACTGCACAATCTCTTTCGGATTATCAGGGTTTTGGACGAGAACTCATCTGTTACATGGGCACTTCAATGTTTTCTAAACTTATTTGAACTCCGGACTTCTTGGGTGTTTAGTATGCAGCATTCAAAGCAACCTCATCAATTTCCAACATGTTCTGACACCATTTGTTGTTTTTCATTCATTTACCTAATTGATTAGAGAGCTAAATGACCGTGAAATTAAAAATCACTACAAAATGAACTATGAAAATGTTGAAACTTGGCATGGTATCATCATTTCACCCCCATAGCATGTGCAAAAGAGTAGAGAGGGTCACGGCAAAAACTGGACGCACTTCATGTACAAATTGGACAGTCTCTTTTAGAGTATCAGGGTTTTGGACAAGAACTGATCTGTTACATGCGCACTTCAATATTTTTTAAACTTATTTGAACTCCGGACTTCTTTTGCGTTCAGTATGCAGCATTCAAAGAGAAGTTATCAATTTCCAACATGTTCTGACTACATTTGCTGTTTTTCAGTCATTTACCTAATTGTTTAGAGAGCTAAATGACCGTGAAATTTAAAATCACTACAAAATGAAGTGTGAAAATGTTGAAACTTGGTACGGTATCATCATTTCACCCGCATAGCATGTGCGAAAGAGTAGATATGGTCACAGCAAAAACTGGACGCACTTTGTGTACAAACTGGACAATCTCTTTCGGAGTATCATGGTTTCGGACGAGAACTCATCTGTTACATGGGCACTTCAATGTTTTTTAAACTTATTTGAACTCCGGACTTCTTGTGTGTTCAGTATGCAACATTCAAAGTGACGTCATCAATTTCCAACATGTTCTGACATCATTTGTTGTTTTTCAGTCATTTACCTAATTGTTTAGAGAGCTAAATGACCGTGAAATTAAAAATCACTACAAAATGAACTGTGAAAATGTTGAAACTTGGCATGGTATCATCATTTCGCCCGCATAACATGTGCGAAAGAGTAGAGAGGGTCATGGAAAAAACTGGACGCACTTCGTGTACAAACTGGACAATCTCTTTCGGAGTATTAGGGTTTCGGACGATAACTCATCTGTTAAATGGGCACTTCAATGTTTTTTAAACTTATTTGAACAGCGGACATCTTCTGTGTTCAGTATGCAGCATTCAAAGCGACATCATCAATTTCCAACATGTTCTGGCATCATTTGCTGTTTTTTCAGTGATTTACCTAATTGTTTAGAGATCTAAATGACCGTGAAATTGAAAATCACTACAAAATGAACTGTGAAAATGTTGACTTCGCATGGTATCATCATTTCACCCGCATAGCATGTGCGAAAGAGTAGAGAGGGTCACGGCAAAAACTAGACGCACTTCGTGTATAAACTAGACAATCTCTTTCGGAGAATCAGGGTTTCGGATGAGAACTCATCTGTTACATGGGCACTTGAATGTTTTTTAAACTTATTTGAACTCCGGACATCTTGTGTGTTCAGTATGCAGCATTCAAAGTGACGTCATCAATTTCCAACATGTTCTGACTACATTTGCTATTTTTCAGTCATTGTTTAGAGAGCTAAATGACCGTGAAATTGAAAATCACTACAAAATGAACTATGAAAATGTTGAAACTTGGCATGGTATCATCATTTCACCCGCATAGCATGTGCGAAAGAGTAGAGAGGGTCACGACAAAAACTGGACGCACTTCATGTACAAACTGGACAATCTCTTTCAGAGTATCAGGGTTTCGGACGAGAACTCATCTGTTACATGGGCACTTCAATGTTTTTTAAACTTATTTGAACTCCGGACTTCTTTTGCATTCAGTATGCAGCATTCAAAGTGAAGTTATCAATTTCCAACATGTTCTGACTACATTTGCTGTTTTTCAGTCATTTACCTAATTGTTTAGAGAGCTAAATGACCCTGAAATTGAAAATCACTACAAAATGAAGTGTGAAAATGTTGAAACTTGGCATGGTATCATCATTTCACCCGCATAGCATGTGCGAAAGAGTAGAGATGGTCACAGCAAAAACTGGACGCACTTTGTCTACAAACTGGACAATCTCTTTCGGAGTATCATGGTTTCGGACGAGAACTCATCTGTTACATGGGCACTTCAATGTTTTTTAAACTTATTTGAACTCCGGACTTCTTGTGTGTTCAGTATGCAACATTCAAAGCGACGTCATCAATTTCCAACATGTTCTGACATCATTTGTTGTTTTTCAGTCATTTACCTAATTGTTTAGAGAGCTAAATGACCGTGAAATTGAAAATCACTACAAAATGAACAGTGAAAATGTTGAAACTTGGCATGGTATCATCATTTCACCCGCATAGCATGTGCGGAAGAGTAGAGAGGGTCACGAAAAAAACTGGACGCACTTCATGTACAAACTGGACAATCTCTTTTAGAGTATCAGGGTTTCGGACGAGAACTCATCTGTTACATGGGCACTTCAATGTTTTTTAAACTTATTTGAACTCCGGACTTCTTTTGCATTCAGTATGCAACATTGAAAGCGAAGTTATCAATTTCCAACATGTTCTGACTACATTTGCTATTTTTCAGTCATTTACCTAATTGTTTGGAGAGATAAATGACCCTGAAATTGAAAATCACTACAAAATGAAGTGTGAAAATGTTGAAACTTGGCATGGTATCATCATTTCACCCGCATAGCATGTGCGAAGGAGTAGAGATGGTCACAGCAAAAATTGGACGCACTTTGTGTACAAACTGGACAATCTCTTTCGGAGTATCATGGTTTCGGATGAGAACTCATCTGTTACATGGGCACTTCAATGTTTTTGAAACTTATTTGAACTCCAGACTTCTTGTGTGTTCTGTATGCAACATTTAAAGTGACGTCATCAATTTCCAACATGTTCTGACTACATTTGCTATTTTTCAGTCATTGTTTAGAGAGCTAAATGACCGTGAAATTAAAAATCACTACAAAATGAACTATGAAAATGTTGAAACTTGGCATGGTATCATCATTTCACCCGCATAGCATGTGCGAAAGAGTAGAGAGGGTCACGACAAAAACTGGACGCACTTCATGTACAAACTGGACAATCTCTTTCAGAGTATCAGGGTTTCGGACGAGAACTCATCGGTTACATGGGCACTTCAATGTTTTTTAAACTTATTTGAACTCCGGACTTCTTTTGCATTCAGTATGCAGCATTCAAAGTGAAGTTATCAATTTCCAACATGTTCTGACTACATTTGCTGTATTTCAGTCATTTACCTAATTGTTTAGAGAGCTAAATGACCCTGAAATTGAAAATCACTACAAAATGAAGTGTGAAAATGTTGAAACTTGGCATGGTATCATCATTTCACCCGCATAGCATGTGCGAAAGAGTAGAGATGGTCACAGCAAAAACTGGACGCACTTTGTTTACAAACTGGACAATCTCTTTCGGAGTATCATGGTTTCGGACGAGAACTCATCTGTTACATGGGCACTTCAATGTTTTTTAAACTTATTTGAACTTCGGACTTCTTGTGTGTTCAGTATGCAACATTCAAAGCGACGTCATCAATTTCCAACATGTTCTGACATCATTTGTTGTTTTTCAGTCATTTACCTAATTGTTTAGAGAGCTAAATGACCGTGAAATTGAAAATCACTACAAAATGAACAGTGAAAATGTTGAAACTTGGCATGGTATCATCATTTCACCCGCATAGCATGTGCGGAAGAGTAGAGAGGGTCACGGCAAAAACTGGACGCACTTCATGTACAAATTGGACAATCTCTTTTAGAGTATCAGGGTTTCAAACAAGAACTCATCTGTTACATGGGCACTTCAATGTTTTTTAAACTTATTTGAACTCCGGACTTCTTTTGCATTCAGTATGCAGCATTGAAAGCGAAGTTATCAATTTCCAACATGTTCTGACTACATTTGCTATTTTTCAGTCATTTACCTAATTGTTTGGAGAGCTAAATGACCCTGAAATTGAAAATCACTATAAAATGAAGTGTGAAAATGTTGAAACTTGGCATGGTATCATCATTTCACCCGCATAGCATGTGCGAAAGAGTAGAGATGGTCACAGCAAAAATTGGACGCACTTTGTGTACAAACTAGACAATCTCTTTCGGAGTATCATGGTTTCGGATGAGAACTCATCTGTTACATGGGCACTTCAATGTTTTTGAAACTTATTTGAACTCCGGACTTCTTGTGTGTTCTGTATGCAACATTCAGAGCGACGTCATCATTTTCCAACATGTTCTGACATCATTTGTTGTTTTTGAGTCATTTACCTAAATGTTTAGAGAGCTAAATGACCGTGAAATTGAAAATCACAACAAAATGAACAGTGAAAATGTTGAAACTTGGCATGGTATCGTCATTTCACCCGCATAACATGTGCGAAAGAGTAGAGAGGGTCACGGCAAAAACTGGACGCATTTCGTGTACAAACTGGACAATCTCTTTCGGAGTATCAGGGCTTCGGACGATAACTCATCTGTTACATGGGCACTTCAATGTTTTTTAAACTTATTTGAACAGCGGACTTCTTATGTGTTCAGTAGGCAGCATTCAAAGCAACATCATCAATTTCCAACATGTTCTGACATCATTTGCTGTTTTTTCAGTCATTTACCAAATTGTTTACAGAGCTAAATGACCGTGAAATTGAAAATCACTACAAAATGAACTGTGAAAATGCTGACTTCGCATGGTATCATCATTTCAGCCGCATAGCATGTGCGAAAGAGTAGAGAGGGTCACGGCAAAAACTAGATGCACTTCGTGTATAATCTGGACAATCTCTTTCGGAGAATCAGGGTTTCGGATGAGAACTCATCTGTTACATGGGCACTTTAATGTTTTTTAAACTTATTTGAACTCCGGACATCTTTTGTGTTCAGTATGCAGCATTCAAAGTGACGTCATCTATTTCCAACATGTTCTGACTACATTTGCTATTTTTCAGTCATTGTTTAGAGAGCTAAATGACCGTGAAATTGAAAATCACTACAAAATGAACTATGAAAATGTTGAAACTTGGCATGGTATCATCATTTCACCCGCATAGCATGTGCGAAAGAGTAGAGAGGGTCACGACAAAAACTGGACGCACTTCATGTACAAACTGGACAATCTCTTTCAGAGTATCAGGGTTTTGGACGAGAACTCATCTGTTACATGGGCACTTCAATGTTTTTTAAACTTATTTGAACTCCGAACTTCTTTTGCATTCAGTATGCAGCATTCAAAGTGAAGTTATCAATTTCCAAAATGTTCTGACTACATTTGCTGTTTTTCAGTCATTTACCTAATTTTTTAGAGAGCTAAATGACCCTGAAATTGAAAATCACTACAAAATGAAGTGTGAAAATGTTGAAACTTGGCATGGTATCATCATTTCACCCGCATAGCATGTGCGAAAGAGTAGAGATGGTCACAGCAAAAACTGGACGCACTTTGTGTACAAACTGGACAATCTCTTTCGGAGTATCATGGTTTCGGACGAGAACTCATCTGTTACATGGGCACTTCAATGTTTTTTAAACTTATTTGAACTCCGGACTTCTTGTGTGCTCAGTATGCAACATTCAAAGCGACGTCATCAATTTCCAACATGTTCTGACATCATTTGTTGTTTTTCAGTCATTTACCTAATTGTTTAGAGAGCTAAATGACCGTGAAATTGAAAATCACCACAAAATGAACAGTGAAAATGTTGAAACTTGGCATGGTATCATCATTTCACCCGCATAGCATGTGCGGAAGAGTAGAGAGGGTCACGGCAAAAACTGGACGCACTTCATGTACAAACTGGACAATCTCTTTTAGAGTATCAGGGTTTCGGACGAGAACTCATCTGTTACATGGGCACTTCAATGTTTTTTAAACTTATTTGAACTCCGGACTTCTTTTGCATTCAGTATGCAGCATTGAAAGCGAAGTTATCAATTTCCAACATGTTCTGACTACATTTGCTATTTTTCAGTCATTTACCTAATTGTTTGGAGAGCAAAATGACCCTGAAATTGAAAATCACTACAAAATGAAGTGTGAAAATGTTGAAACTTGGCATGGTATCATCATTTCACCCGCATAGCATGTGCGAAAGAGTAGAGATGGTCACAGCAAAAATTGGACGCACTTTGTGTACAAACTGGACAATCTCTTTCGGAGTATCATGGTTTCGGATGAGAACTCATCTGTTACATGGGCACTTCAATGTTTTTTAAACTTATTTGAACTCCGGACTTCTTGTGTGTTCAATATGCAACATTCAAAGCGACGTCATCATTTTCCAACATGTTCTGACATCATTTGTTGTTTTTGAGTCATTTACCTAATTGTTTAGAGAGCTAAATGACCGTGAAATTGAAAATCACAACAAAATGAACAGTGAAAATGTTGAAACTTGGCATGGTATCATCATTTCACCCGCATAACATGTGCGAAAGAGTAGAGAGGGTCACGGAAAAAACTGGATGCATTTCGTGTACAAACTGGACAATCTCTTTCGGAGTATCAGGGTTTCGGACGATAACTCATCTGTTACATGGGCACTTCAATGTTTTTAAACTTATTTGAAGAGCAGACTTCTTATGTGTTCAGTATGCAGCATTCAAAGCGACATCATCAATTTCCAACATGTTCTGACTACATTTGCTGTTTTTCAGTCATTTACCTAATTTTTTAGAGAGCTAAATGACCCTGAAATTGAAAATCACTACAAAATGAAGTGTGAAAATGTTGAAACTTGGCATGGTATCATCATTTCACCCGCATAGCATGTGCGAAAGAGTAGAGATGGTCACAGCAAAAACTGGACGCACTTTGTG
>NC_041380.1:172197658-172203886 GCF_002162155.2 Triticum dicoccoides
TGTGTGTTCAATATGCAACATTCAAAGCGACGTCATCATTTTCCAACATGTTCTGACATCATTTGTTGTTTTTGAGTCATTTACCTAATTGTTTAGAGAGCTAAATGACCGTGAAATTGAAAATCACAACAAAATGAACAGTGAAAATGTTGAAACTTGGCATGGTATCATCATTTCACCCGCATAACATGGGCGAAAGAGTAGAGAGGGTCACGGCAAAAACTGGATGCATTTCGTGTACAAACTGGACAATCTCTTTCGGAGTATCAGGGTTTCGGACGAGAACTCATCTCTTACATGGGCACTTCAATGTTTTTTAAACTTATTTGAACTCCGGACTTCTTGTGTGTTCAATATGCAACATTCAAAGTGATGTCATCAATTTCCAACATGTTCTGACATCATTTGCTATTTTTTCAGTCATTTACCGAATTGTTTACAGAGCTAAATGACCGTGAAATTGAAAATCACTACAAAATGAACTGTGAAAATGCTGACTTCGCATGGAATCATCATTTTAGCCGCATAGCATGTGCGAAAGAGTAGAGAGGGTCACGGCAAAAACGAGACGCACTTCGTGTACAAACTGGACAATCTCTTTCGGAGTATCAGGGTTTCGGACAAGAACTCATCTGTTACATGGGCACTTTAATGTTTTTTAAACTTATTTGAACTCCGGACTTCTTTTGTGTTCAGTATGCAACATTGAAGCGACGTCATCAATTCCCAACATGTTCTGACTACATTTGCTATTTTTCTGTCATTGTTTAGAGAGCTAAATGACCGTGAAATTGAAAATCACTACAAAATGAACTGTGAAAATGTTGAAACTTGGCATGGTATCATCATTTCACCCGCATAGCATGTGCGAAAGAGTAGAGAGGGTCACGGTAAAAACTGGACGCACTTCGTGTACAAACTGGACAATCTCTTTCAGAGTATCAGGGTTTCGGACGAGAACTCATCTGCTACATGGGCACTTCAATGTTTTATAAACTTATTTGAACTCCGGACTTCTTTTGCATTCAGTATGCAGCATTCAAAGCGAAGTTATCAATTTCCAACATGTTCTGACTACATTTGCTATTTTTAGTCATTTACCTAATTGTTTAGAGAGCTAAATGACCGTGAAATTGAAAATCACTACAAAATGAACTGTGAAAATGTTGAAACTTGGCATGGTATCATCATTTCACCCGCATAGCATGTGCGAAAGAGTAGAGAGGGTCACGGCAAAAACTGGACGCACTTCGTGTACAAACTGGACAATCTCTTTCAAAGTATCAGGGTTTCGGACGAGAACTCATCTGTTACATGGGCACTTCAATGTTTTTTAAACTTACTTGAACTCCGGACTTCTTTTGCGTTCAGTATGCAGCATTCAAAGCGACGTCATCAATTTCCAACATGTTCTGACTACATTTGTTGTTTTTCAGTCATTTACCTAATTGTTTAGATAGCTAAATGACCCTGAAATTGCAAATCACTACAAAATGAACAGTGAAAATGTTGAAACTTGGCATGGTATCATCATTTCACCCGCATAGCATGTGCGGAAGAGTAGAGAGGGTCACGGCAAAAACTGGATGCATTCCGTGTACAAACTGGACAATCTCTTTCGGAGTATCAGGGTTTCGGACGATAACTCATCTGTTACATGGGCACTTCAATGTTTTTTAAACTTATTTGAATAGCAGACTTCTTATGTGTTCAGTATGCAGCATTCAAAGCGACATCATCAATTTCCAACATGTTCTGACATCATTTGCTGTTTTTTCAGTCATTTACCGAATTGTTTACAGAGCTAAATGACCGTGAAATTGAAAATCACTACAAAATGAACTGTGAAAATGCTGACTTCGCATGGAATCATCATTTCAGCCACATAGCATGTGCGAAAGAGTAGAGAGGGTCACGGCAAAAACTAGACGCACTTCGTGTACAAACTGGACAATCTTTTTCGGAGTATCAGGGTTTCGGACGAGAACTCATCTGTTACATGGGCACTTTAATGTTTTTTAAACTTATTTGAACTCCGGACTTCTTTTGTGTTCAGTATCCAGCATTGAAAGCGACGTCATCAATTCCCAACATGTTCTGACTACATTTGCTATTTTTCAGTCATTGTTTAGAGAGCTAAATGACCGTGAAATTGAAAATCACTACAAAATGAACTGTGAAAATGTTGAAACATGGCATGGTATCATCATTTCACCCGCATAGCATGTGCGAAAGAGTAGAGAGGGTCACGGCAAAAACTGGACGCACTTCGTGTTCAAACTGGACAATCTCTTTCAGAGTATCAGGGTTTCGGACGAGAACTCATCTGCTACATGGGCACTTCAATGTTTTATAAACTTATTTGAACTCCGGACTTCTTTTGCATTCAGTATGCAGCATTTAAACCGAAGTTATCAATTTCCAACATGTTCTGACTACATTTGCTATTTTTAGTCATTTACCTAATTGTTTAGAGAGCTAAATGACCGTGAAATTGAAAATCACTACAAAATGAACTGTGAAAATGTTGAAACTTGGCATGGTATCATCATTTCACCCGCATAGCATGTGCGAAAGAGTAGAGAGGGTCACGGCAAAAACTGGACGCACTCCATGTACAAACTGGACAATCTCTTTCAGAGTATCAGGGTTTCGGACGAGAACTCATCTGTTACATGGGCACTTCAATGTTTTTTAAACTTACTTGAACTCCGGACTTCTTTTGCGTTCAGTATGCAGCATTCAAAGCGACGTCATCAATTTCCAACATGTTCTGACTACATTTGTTGTTTTTCAGTCATTTACGTAATTGTTTAGATAGCTAAATGACCCTGAAATTGAAAATCACTACAAAATGAACTGTGAAAATGTTGAAACTTGGCATGGTATCATTATTTCACCCGCATAGCATGTGCGAAAGAGTAGAGAGGGTCACGGCAAAAACTGGACGCACCTCGTGTACAAACTGGACAATCTCTTTCAGAGTATCAGGGTTTCGGACGAGAACTCATCTGTTACATTGGCACTTCAATGTTTTTAAATTTTATTTGAACTCCGGACTTCTTTTGCATTCAGTATGCAGCATTCAATACAACATGTTCTGACTACATTTGCTGTTTTTCAGTCATTTACCTAATTGTTTAGAGAGCTAACTGACCGTGAAATTGAAAATCACTACAAATGAACTGTGAAAATGTTGAAACTTGGCATGGTATCATCATTTCACCCGCATAGCATGTGCGGAAGAGTAGAGATGGTCACAACAAAAACTGGACGCACTTCGTGTACAAACTGGACAATCTCTTTCGGAGTATCAGGGTTTCGGACGAGAACTCATCTGGTACATGGGCACTTCAATGTTTTTTAAAATTATTTGAACTCCAGACTTCTTGTGTGTTCAGTATGCAGCATTCAAAGCGACGTCATCAATTTCCAACATGTTCTGACATCATTCGCTATTTTTCAGTCATTTACCTAATTGTTTAGTGAGCTAAATGACCGTGAAATTGAAAATCACTACAAAATGAACTGTGAAAATGTTGAAACTTCGCATGGTATCATCATTTCACCCGCATAGCATGTGTGAGAGAGTAGAGAGGGTCACGGCAAAAACTGGACGCACTTCGTGTACAAACTCGACAATCTCTTTCGGAGTATCAGGGTTACGGACGAGAACTCATCTGTTACATGGGCACTTCAATGTTTTTTAAACTTATTTGAACTCCGGACTTCTTTTTCGTTCAGTATGCAGCATTCAAAGTGAAGTTATCAATTTCCAACATGTTCTGACTACATTTGTTGTTTTTCAGTCATTTACCTAATTGTTTAGAGAGCTAAATGACCGTGAAATTGAAAATCACTACAAACTGAACTGTGAAAATGTTGAAACTTGGCATGGTATCATCATTTCACCCGCATAGCATGTGCGAAAGAGTAGAGAGGGTCACGGCAAAAACTGGACGCACTTCGTGTACAAACTGGACAATCTCTTTCGGAGTATCAGGGTTCCGGACGAGAACTCATCTGTTACATGGGCACTTTAATGTTTTTTAAACTTATTTAAACTTCGCACTTCATTTGTGTGCAGTATGCAGCATTCAAAGCGACGTCATCAATTTCCAACATGTTCTGACTACATTTGTTATTTTTCAGTCATTTACCTAATTGTTTAGAGAGCTAAATGACTGTGAAATTGAAAATCACTACAAAATGAACTGTGAAAATGTTCAAACTTGGCATGGTATCATCATTTCACCCGCATAGCATGTGCGAAAGAGTGGAGAGGGTCACAGCAAAAACTGGACGCACTTCGTGTACAAACTGGACAATCTCTTTCGGAGTATCAGGGTTTCGGACGAGAACTCATCTGTTACATGGGCACTTCAATGTTTTTTAAACTTATTTGAACTCCGGACTTCTTGTGTGTTTAGTATGGAACATTCAAAGGGACATCATCAATTTCCAACATGTTCTGACATCATTTCTTGTTTTTCAGTCATTTACCTAATTGTTTAGAGAGCTAAATGACCGTGAAAGTGAAAATCACAACAAAATGAAATGTGAAAATGTTGAAACTTGGCATGGTATCATCATTTCACCCGCATAGCATGTGCGAAAGAGTGGAGAGGGTCACAGCAAAAACTGTACGCACTTCGTGTACAAACTGGACAATCTCTTTCGGAGTATCAATGTTTCGGACGAGAACTCATCTGTTACATGGGCACTTCAATGTTTTTTAAACTTATTTGAACTCCAGACTTCTTGTGTGTTCAATATGCAGCTTTCAAAGCGACGTCATCAATTTCCAACATGTTCTGACATCATTTGTCGTTTTTCAGTCATTTACCTAATTGTTTAAAGAGCTAAATGACCGTGAAATTGAAAATCAATACAAAATGAACTGTGAAAATGTTGAAAATTGGCATGGTATCATCATTTCACCTTCATAGCATGTGCGACAGAGTAGAGAGAGTCACGGCAAAAACTGGATGCACTTCGTGTATAAAATGGAAAATCTCTTTCGGAGTATCAGGGTTTCGGTCGAGAACTCATCTTTTACATGGGCACTTCAATGTTTTTTAAACTTATTTGAACTCTGGACTTCTTGTGTGTTCAGTATGCAGCATTCAAAGTGATGTCAACAATTTCCAACATGTTCTGACATCATTTGCTGTTTTTCAGTCATTTACCTAATGGTTTAGAGAGCTAAATGACCGTGAAATTGAAAATCACTACAAAATGAACTATGAAAATGTTCAGACTTGGCCTGGTATCATCATTTCACCCGCATAGCATGTGCAAAATAGTAGAGAGGGTCACGGCAAAAACTGGACGCACTTCCTGTACAAACTGGACAATCTCTTTCGGAGTATCAGGGTTTCGGTCGAGAACTCATCTTTTACATGGGCACTAAATGTTTTTTAAACTTATTTGAACTCTGGACTTCTTGTGTGTTCAGTATGCAGCATTCAAAGCGATGTCATCAATTTCCAACATGTTCTTTCATCATTAGCTGTTTTTCAGTCATTTACCTAATTGTTTAGAGAGCTAAATGACCGTGAAATTGAAAATCACTACAAAATGAACTGTGAAAATGTTGAAACTAGGCATGGTATCATCATTTCACCCGCATAGCATGTGCGAAAGAGTAGAGGGGGTCAAGGAAAAAACTGGACGCACTTCGTGTACAAACTAGACAATCTCTTTCGGAGTATCAGGGTTTCGGACGAGAAATCATCTGGTACATGGGCACTTCAATGTTTTTTAAAATTATTTGAACTATGGACTTCTTGTGTGTTCAGTATGCAGCATTCAAAGCGACGTCATCAATTTCCAACATGTTCTGACATCATTTGCTATTTTTCAGTCATTTACCTAATTGCTTATTGAGCTAAATGACCGTGAAATTGAAAATCACTACAAAATGAATTGTGAAAATGTTGAAACTTGGCATGGTATCATCATTTCACCCGCATAGCATGTGTGAAAGAGTAGAGAGGGTCACGGCAAAAACTGGACGCACTTCGTGTACAAACTGCACAATCTCTTTCAGAGTATCAGGGTTTCGGACGAGAACTCATCTGTTACATGGGCACTTCAATGTTTTTTAAACTTATTTGAACTCCGGACTTCTTGTGTGTTTAGTATGCAGCATTCAAAGCGACGTCATCAATTTCCTACATGTTCTGACATCATTTGCTGTTTTTCAGTCATTTACCTAATTGTTTA
>NC_041380.1:172204805-172211071 GCF_002162155.2 Triticum dicoccoides
ACAATCTCTTTCGGAGTACCAGGGTTTCGGACGAGAACTCATCTATTACAGTGGCACTTCAATGTTTTTTAAACTTATTTGAACTGAGGACTTCTTGTGTGTTCAGTATGCAGCATTCAAAGCGACATCATCAATTTCCAACATGTTCTGACATCATTTGCTATTTTTTCAATCATTTATCTAATTGTTTAAAGAGCTAAATGACCGTCAAATTGAAAATCACTACAAAATGAACTGTGAAAATGTTGACTTCGCATGGTATCATCATTTCACCCGCATAGCATGTGCGAAAGAGTAGAGAGGGTCACGGCAAAAACTGGACGAACTTCGTGTACAAACTTGACAATCTCTTTCGGAGTATCAGGGTTTCGGACGAGAACTCATCTGTTACATGGGCACTTTAATGTTTTTTAAACTTATTTGAACTCCGGACTTCTTTTGTGTTTGGTATGCAGCATTCAAAGTGACGTCATCAATTTCCTACATGTTCTGCCTACATTTGCTATTTTTCAGTCATTGTTTAGAGAGCTAAATGACCGTGAAATTGAAAATCACTACAAATGAACTGTGAAAATGTTGAAACTTGGCATGGTATCATCATTTAACCCGCATAGCATGTGCGAAAGAGTAGAGATGGTCACCGCAGAAACTGGACGCACTTTGTGTACAAACTGGACAATCTCTTTCGCAGTATCATGGTTTCGGACGAGAAATCATCTGTTACGTAGGCACTTCAATGTTTTTAAAACTTATTTGAACTCCGGACTTCTTGTGTGTTCAGTATGTAACATTCAAAGCGACGTCCTCAATTTCCAACATGTTCTGACTTCATTTGTTGTTTTTCAGTCATTTACCTAATTGTTTAGAGAGCTAAATGACCGTGAAATTGAAAATCACTACAAAATGAACTGTAAATATGTTGAGACTTGGCATGGTATCATCATTGCACCCACATAGCATGTGCGAAATAGTAGAGAGGGTCACGGCAAAAACTGGACGCACTTCGTGTACAAACTCGACAATCTGTTTCGCAGTATCAGGGTTTCGGACGAGAACTCATCTGTTACATGGGCACTTCAATGTTTTTTAAACTTATTTGAACTCCGGACTTCTTGTGTCATCAGTATGCAGCATTCAAAGCGATGTCATCAATTTCCAACATGTTCTGACATCATTTGTTATTTTTCAGTCATTTACCTAATTGTATAAAGAGCTAAATGATCGTGAAATTGAAAATCAATACAAAATGAACTGTGAAAATGTTGAAAATTGGCATGATATCATCATTTCACCCGCATAGCATGTGCGAAAGAGTAGAGAGGGTCACGGCAAAAACTGGACGCACTTCGTGTACAAACTGGACAATCTCTTTCGGAGTACCAGGGTTTCGGACGAGAACTCATCTATTACAGTGGCACTTCAATGTTTTTTAAACTTATTTGAACTGAGGACTTCTTGTGTGTTCAGTATGCAGCATTCAAAGCGACATCATCAATTTCCAACATGTTCTGACATCATTTGCTATTTTTTCAATCATTTATCTAATTGTTTAGAGAGCTGAATGACCGTGAAATTGAAAATCACTACAAAATGAACTGTGAAAATGTTGACTTCGCATGGTATCATCATTTCACCCGTATAGCATGTGCGGAAGAGTAGAGAGGGTCACGGCAAAAACTGGATGCACTTCGTGTACAAACTGGACAATCTCTTTCGGAGTATCAGGGTTTCAGACGAGAACTCATCTGTTACATGGGCACTTCAATGTTTTTCAAACTTATTTGAACTCCGGACTTATTTTGCGTTCAGTATGCAGCATTCAAAGCGACGTCATTAATTTCCAACATGTTCTGACTACATTTGTTGTTTTTCAGTCATTTACCTAATTGTTTAGAGAGCTAAATGACCGTGAAATTGGAAATCACTACAAAAGGAACTGTGAAAACGTTGAAACTTGGCATGGTATCATCATTTCACCTGCATAGCATGTGCGAAAGAGAAGAGAAGGTCACGGCAAAAACTGGACGAACTTCGTGTACACACTGGACAATCTCTTTCGGAGTATGAGTGTTTCGGTCGAGAACTCATCTGTTACATGGGCACTTTAATATTTTTAAACTTATTTGAACTCCAGACTTCTTGTGTGTTTAGTATGCAGCATTCAAAGTGATGTCATCAATATCCAACATGTTCTCACATCATTTGCTGTTTTCAGTCATTTACCTAATTGTTTAGAGAGCTAAATGACCGTGAAATTGAAAATCACTACAAAATGAACTATGAAAATGTTGAAACTTGGCATGGTATCATCATTTCACACGCATAGCATGTGCAAAAGAGTAGAGAGGGTCACAGAAAAAACTGGACGCACTTCATGTACAAACTGGACAATCTCTTTTGGAGTATCAGGGTTTCAGATGAGAACTCATCTGGTACATGGGCATTTCAATGTTTTTCAAAATTATTTGAACTTCGGACTTCTTGTGTGTTTAGTATGCAGCATTCAAAGCGACGTCATCAATTTCCAACAATTTCTGACATCATTTGCTATTTTTCAGTCATTTACCTAATTGTTTAGAGAGCTAAATGACCGTGAAAGTGAAAATCACTACAAAATGAACTGTGAAAATGTTGAAACTTGGCATGGTATCATCATGTCACCCGCATAGCATGTGCGAAAGAGTAGAGAGGGTCACGGCAAAAACTGGACGCACTTCGTGTATAAACTGGACAATCTCTTTCAGAGTATCAGGGTTTCAGACGAGAACTCATCTGTTACATGGGCACTTCAATGTTTTTTAAACTTATTTGAACTCCGGACTTCTTTTGCGTTCAGTATGCAGCATTCAAAGCGAAGTTATCAATTTCCAACATGTTCTGACTACTTTTCCTATTTTCAGTCATTTACCTAATTGTTTAGAGAGCTAAATGACCATGAAATTGAAAATCACTACAAAATGAACTGTGAAAATGTTGAAACTTGGCATGGTATCATCATTTCACTCGCATAGCATGTGCGAAAGAGTTGAGAAGGTCACAGCAAAAACTGGACGCACTTCGTGTACAAACTGGACAATCTCTTTCGGAGTATCAGGGTTTCGGTCGAGAACTCATTTATTACATGGGCACTTCAATGTTTTTTAAACATATTTGAACTCCGGACTTCTTGTGTGTTCAGTATGCAACATTCAAAGCGACGTCATCAATTTCCAACATGTTCTGACATCATTTACTGTTTTTCAGTCATTTACCTAATTGTTTAGAGAGCTAAATGACCGTGAAATTGAAAATTACTACAAAATGAACTGTGAAAATGTTGAAACTTGGCATGGTATTATCATTTCACCCGCACAGCATGTGAGAAAGAGTAGAGAGGGTCACGGAAAAAACTGGACGCACTTCGTGTACAAACTGGACATTCTCTTTTGGAGTATCAGGGTTTCGGACGAGAACTCATCTGGTACATGGGCACTTCAATGTTTTTTAAAATTATTTGAACTCTGGACTTCTTGTGTGTTCAGTATGCAGCATTCAAAGCAACGTCATCAATTTGTAACATGATCTGACATCATTTGTTGTTTTTCAGTCATTTACCTAATTGTTTAGAGAGCTAAATGACCGTGAAATTGAAAATCACTACAAAATGAACTGTGAAAATGTTGAAACTTGGCATGGTATCATCATTTCACCAGCATAGCATGTGCGAAAGAGTAGAGAAGGTCCCAGCAAAAACTGGACGCACTTCATGTACAAACTAGACAATCTCTTTTGGAGTATCAGGGTTTTGGTCGAGAACTCATCTATTACATGGGCACTTCAATGTTTTTTAAACTTATTTGAACTCCGGACTTCTTGTGTGTTCAGTGTGCAACATTCAAAGCAACGTCATCAATTTCCAACATGTTCTCACATCATTTACTGTTTTTCAGTCATTTACCTAATTGTTTAGAGAGCTAAATGACCGTCAAAATGAAAATCACTACAAAATGAACTGTGAAAATGTTGAAACTTGGCATGGTATCATCATTTCACCCGCATAGCATGTGAGAAATAGTAGAGAGGGTCACGGAAAAAACTGGACGCACTTCGTCTACAAACTGGACAATCTCTTTTGGTGTATCAGGGTTTAGGATGAGAACTCATCTGGTACATGGGCACTTCAATGTTTTTTTAAAATTATTTGAACTCTAGACTTCTTGTGTGTTCAGTATGCAGCATTCAAAGCGACGTCATCGATTTCCGACATGTTCTGACATCATTTGCTGTTTTTTAGTCATTTACCTAATTGTTAAGAGAGCTAAATGACCGTGAAATTGAAAATCACTACAAAATGAACTGTGAAAATGTTGAAACTTGGCATGGTATCATCATTTCACCCGCATAGCATGTGCGAAAGAGTAGAGAGGGTCATGGCAAAAACTGGACGCACTTCGTGTACAAACTGGACAATCTCTTTCGGACTATCAGGGTTTCGGTCGAGAACTCATCTATTACATGGGCACTTCAATGTTTTTTAAACTTATTTGAACTCCGGACCTCTTGTGTGTTCAGTATGCAACATTCAAAGCGACGTCATCAATTTCCAACATGTTCTCACATCATTTGCTATTTTTCAGTCATTTACCTAATTGTTTAGAGAGCTAAATGACCGTGAAATTGAAAATCACTACAAAATGAACTGTGAAAATGTTGAGACATGGCATTGTATCATCATTTCACCCGCATAGCATGTGAGAAAGAGTAGAGAGGGTCACGGAAAAAACTGGACGCACTTCATGTACAAACTGGACAATCTCTTTTGGAGTATCAGGGTTTCGGACGAGAACTCATCTGGTACATGGGCACTTCAATGTTTTTTAAAATTATTTGAAATCTGGACTTCTTGTGTGTTTAGTATGCAGCATTCAAAGCGACGTCATCAACTTCCAACATGTTCTGACATCATTTGCTGTTTTTCAGTCATTTACCTAATTGTTTAGAGAGCTAAATGACCGTGAAATTGAAAATCACTACAAAATGAACTGTGAAAATGTTGACTTCGCATGGTATCATCATTTCACCCGCATAGTATGTGCGAAAGAGTAGAGAGGGTCACGGAAAAAACTGGACGCAGTTCATGTACAAACTTGACAATCTCTTTCGGAGTATCAGGGTTTCAGACGATAACTCATCTGTTACATGGACACTTTAATGTTTTTTAAACTTATTTGAACTCTGGACTTCTTTTGTGTTCAGTATGCAGCATTCAAAGCGACATCATCAATTTCCTACATGTTCTGACTACATTTGCTATTTTTCATTCATTGTTTAGAGAGCTAAATGACCGTGAAATTGAAAATCACTACAAAATGAACTGTGAAAATGTTGAAACTTGGCATGGTATCATCATTTCACCCGCATAGCATGTGCGAAAGAGTAGAGAGGGTCACGGGAAAAACTGGACGCACTTCGTGTACAAACTGGACAATCTCTTTCAGAGTATCAGGGTTTCGGACGAGAACTCATCTGTTACATGGGCACTTCAATGTTTTTTAAACTTATTTGAACTGCGGACTTCTTTTGCATTCAGTATGCAGTATTCAAAGCGAAGTTCTCAATTTCCAACATGTTCTGACTACATTTGCTGTTTTTCAGTCATTTACCTAATTGTTTAGAGAGCTAAATGACCGTGAAATTGAAAATCACTACAAATGAACTGTGAAAATGTTGAAACTTGGCATGGTATCATCATTTAACCTGCATAGCATGTGCGAAAGAGTAGAGATGGTCACAGCAAAAACTGGACGCATTTTGTGTACAAACTGGACAATCTCTCTCGGAGTATCATGGTTTCGGACGAGAACTCATCTGTTACATGGGCACTTCAATGTTTTTGAAACTTATTTGAACTCCGGACTTCTTGTGTGTTCTGTATGCAACATTCAAAGTGACGTCATCAATTTCCAACATGTTCTGACTACATTTGCTATTTTTCAGTCATTGTTTAGAGAGCTAAATGACCGTGAACTTGAAAATCACTACAAAATGAACTATGAAAATGTTGAAACTTGGCATGGTATCATCATTTCACCCGCATAGCATGTGCAAAAGAGTAGAGAGGGTCACGACAAAAACTGGACGCACTTCATGTACAAACTAGACAATCTCTTTCAGAGTATCAGGGTTTCGGGCGAGAACTCATCGGTTACATGGGCACTTTAATGTTTTTTTAAACTTATTTGAACTCTGGACTTCTTTTGTGTTCAGTATGCAGCATTCAAAGCGAC
>NC_041380.1:172211437-172216635 GCF_002162155.2 Triticum dicoccoides
TCATCAATTTCCAACATGTTCTGACTTCATTTGCTGTTTTTCAGTCATTTACCTAATTGTTTAGAGAGCTAAATGACCGTGAAATTGAAAATCACTACAAAATGAACTGTAAAAATGTTGAGACTTGGCATGGCATCATCATTGCACCCACATAGCATGTGCGAAATAGTAGAGAGGGTCACGGCAAAAACTGGACGCACTTCATGTACAAACTGGACAATCTCTTTCGGAGTATCAGGGTTTCGGACAAGAACTCATCTGTTACATGGGCACTTCAATGTTTTTTAAACTTATTTGAACTCCGGACTTCTTGTGTCTTCAGTATGCAGCATTCAAAGCGATGTCATCAATTTCCAACATGTTTTGACATCATTTGTTATTTTTCAGTCATTTACCTAATTGTTTAAAGAGCTAAATGATCGTGAAATTGAAAATCAATACAAAATGAACTGTGAAAATTTTGAAAATTGGCATGGTATCATCATTTCACCCGCATAGCATGTGCGAAAGAGTAGAGAGGGTCACGGCAAAAATTGCACGCACTTCATGTACAAACTGGACAATCTCTTTCGGAGTACCAGGGTTTCGGACGAGAACTCATCTATTACAGTGGCACTTCAATGTTTTTTAAACTTATTTGAACTGCGGACTTCTTGTGTGTTCAGTATACAGCATTCAAAGCAACATCATCAATTTCCAACATGTTCTGACATCATTTGTTGTTTTTTCAGTCATTTATCTAATTGTTTAGAGAGCTAAATGACCGTGAAATTGAAAATCACTACAAAATGAACTGTGAAAATGTTGACTTCGTATGGTATCATCATTTCACCCGCATAGCATGTGCGGAAGAGTAGAGAGGGTCACGGCAAAAATTGGACGCACTTCGTGTACAAACTGGACAATCTCTTTCGGAGTATCAGGGTTTCGGACGAGAACTCATCTGTTACATGGGCACTTCAATGTTTTTCAAACTTATTTGAACTACGGACTTATTTTGCGTTCAGTATGCAGCATTCAAAGCGACGTCATCAATTTTCAACATGTTCTGACTACATTTGTTGTTTTTCAGTCATTTACCTAATTGTTTAGAGAGCTAAATGACCGTGAAATTGGAAATCACTACAAAAGGAACTGTGAAAATGTTGAAACTTGGCATGGTATCGTCATTTCACCCGCATAGCATGTGCAAAAGAGTAGAGAGGGTCACGGCAAAAACTGGACGCACTTCGTGTACACACTGGACAATCTCTTTCGGAGTATCAGGGTTTCGGTCAAGAACTCATCTGTTACATGGGCACTTCAATGTTTTTCAAACTTCTTTGAACTACGGACTTATTTTGCATTCAGTATGCAGCATTCAAAGGGATGTCATCAATATCCAACATGTTCTGACATCATTTACTGTTTTACAATCATTTACCTAATTGTTTAGAGAGCTAAATGACCGTGAAATTGAAAATCACTACGAAATGAACTGTGAAAATGTTGAAACTCGCATGGTATCATCATTTCACCCGCATAGCATGTGAGAAAGAGTAGAGAGGGTCACGGAAAAAACTGGACGCACTTCGTGTACAAACTGGACAATCTCTTTTGGAGTATCAGGGTTTCGGACGAGAACTCATCTGGTACATGGGCACTTCAATGTTTTTTAAAATTATTTGAACTCTAGACTTCTTGTGTGTTCAGTATGCAGCATTCAAAGCGACGTCATCAATTTCCAACATGTTTTGACATCATTTGCTGTTTTTCAGTCATTTACCTAATTGTTTAGAGCGCTAAATGACCTTGAAATTGAAAATCACTACAAAATGAACTGTGAAAATGTTGAAAGTTGGCATGGTGTCATCATTTCACCCGCATAGCATGTGCGAAAGAGTAGAGAAGGTCACGGCAAAAACTGGATGCACTTCATGTACAAACTGGACAATCTCTTTCGGAGTATCAGGGTTTCGGTCGAGAACTCATCTGTTACATGGGCACTTCAATGTTTTTTAAACTTATTTGAACTCCGGACTTCTTGTGTGTTCAGTATGCAACATTCAAAGTGACGTCATCAATTTCCAATATGTTCTAACATCATTTACTATTTTTCAGTCATTTACCTAATTGTTTAGAGAGCTAAATGACCGTGAAATAGAAAATCACTACAAAATTAACTATGAAAATGTTGAAACTTGGCATGGTATCATCATTTCACCCGCATAGCATGTGCAAAAGAGTAGAGAGGGTCACAGCAAAAACTGGACGCACTTCGTGTACAAACTGGACAATCTCTTTCGGAGTACCAGGGTTTCGAACGAGAACTCATCTATTACAGTGGCACTTCAATGTTTTTTAAACTTATTTGAACTGCGGACTTCTTGTGTGTTCAGTATGCAGCATTCAAAGCGACATCATTAATTTCCAACATGTTCTGACATCATTTGCTGTTTTTTCAGTCATTTATCTAATTGTTTAGGGAGCTAAATGACCGTGAAATTGAAAATCACTACAAAATGAACTGTGAAAATGTTGACTTCGCATGGTATCATCATTTCACCCGCATAGCTTGTGCGGAAGAGTAGAGAGGGTCACGGTACAAATTGGACAATCTCTTTCAGAGTATCAGGGTTTCGGACGAGAACTCATCTGTTACATGGGCACTTCAATGTTTTTCAAACTTATTTGAACTCCAAACTTATTTTGCGTTCAGTATGCAGCATTCAAAGCAACGTCATCAATTTCCAACGTGTTCTGACTACATTTATTGTTTTTCAGTCATTTACCTAATTGTTTAGAGAGCTAAATGAACGTGAAATTGGAAATCACTACAAAAGGAACTGTGAAAATTTTGAAACTTGGCATGGTATCATCATTTCACCCGCATAGCATGTGCGAAAGAGTAGAGAGGGTCACGGCAAAAACTGGACGCACTTCGTGTACACACTGGACAATCTCTTTTGGAGTATTAGGGTTTCGGATGAGAACTCATCTGGTACATGGGCACTTCAATGTTTTTCAAAATTATTTGAACTTCGGACTTCTTGTGTGTTCAGTATGCAGCATTCAAAGCGACGTCATCAATTTCCAACAATTTCTAACATCATTTTCTATTTTTCAGTCATTTACCTAATTGTTTAGAGAGCTAAATGACCATGAAAGTGAAAATCACTACAAAATGAACTGTGAAAATGTTGAAACTTGGCATGGTATTATCATGTCACCCGCATAGCATGTGCGAAAGAGTAGAGAAGGTCACGGTAAAAACTGGACGCACTTCGTGTACAAACTGGACGCACTTCGTGTACAAACTGGACAATCTCTTTCAGAGTATCAGGGTTTCGGACGAGAACTCATCTGTTACATGGTCACTTAAATGTTTTTTAAACTTTTTTGAACTCTGGACTTCTTTTGCGTTTAGTATGTAGCATTCAAAGCGAAGTTATCAATTTCTAACATGTTATTTTCAGTCATTTACCTCATTGTTTAGAGAGCTAAATGACCGTGAAATTGAAAATCACTACAAAATGAACTGTGAAAATGTTGAAACTTGGCATGGTATCATCATTTCACCCGCATAGCATGTGCGAAAGAGTTGACAAGGTCACGGCAAAAACTGGACGCACTTCGTGTACAAACTGGACAATCTCTTTCGGAGTATCAGAGTTTCGGTCGAGAACTCATCTATTACATGGGCACTTCAATGTTTTTTAAACTTATTTGAACTCCGGACTTCTTGTGTGTTCAGTATGCAACATTCAAAGTGACGTCATCAATTTCCAACATGTTCTGACATCATTTACTATTTTTCAGTCATTTACCTAATTGTTTAGAGAGCTAAATGACCGTGAAATTGAAAATTACTACAAAATGAACTGTGAAAATGTTGAAACTTGGCATGGTATCATCATTTCACCCGCACAGCATGTGAGAAAGAGTAGAGAGGGTCACGGAAAAAACTGGACGCACTTCATGTACAAACTGGACAATCTCTTTTGGAGTCCCAGGATTTCGGACGAGAACTCATCTGGTACATGGGCACTTCAATGTTTTTTAAAATTATTTGAACTCTGGACTTCTTGTGTGTTCAGTATGCAGCATTCAAAGCGACGTCATCAATTTCCAACATGTTCTGACATGATTTGCTGTTTTTCAGTAATTTACCTAATTGTTTAGAGAGCTAAATGACCGTGAAATTGAAAATCACTAGAAAATGAACTGTGAAAATGTTGAAACTTGGCATGGTATCATCATTTCACCCGCATAGCATGTGTGAAAGAGTAGAGAGGGTCACGGCAAAAACTGGACGCACTTCGTGTACAAACTGCACAATCTCTTTCGGAGTATCAGGGTTTCGGACGAGAACTCATCTGTTAGATGGGCACTTCAATGTTTTTTAAACTTATTTCAACTCCGAACTTCTTGTGTGTTCAGTATGCAGTATTCAAAGCGACTCATCAATTTCCAACATGTTCTCACATCATTTGCTGATTTTCAGTCATTTACCTAATTGTTTAGAGAGCTAAATGACCGTGAAACAGAAAATCACTACAAAATAAACTGTGGAAATGTTGAAACTTGGCATGGTATCATCAATTCACCCGCATAGCATGTGCGAAAGAGTAGAGACGGTTACGGAAAAACTAGACGCACTTTGTGTACAAACTAGACAATCTCTTTCGGAGCATCAGGGTTTCGGACGAGAACTCATCTGTTACTTGGGCACTTCAATGTTTTTTAAACTTATTTGAACTTCGGACTTCTTGTGTGTTCAGTATGCAACATTCAAAGTGACGTCATCAATTTCCAACATGTTCTGACATCATTTACTGTTTTTCAGTCATTTACCTAATTGTTTAGAGAGCTAAATGACCGTGAAATTGAAAATCACTACAAAATGAACAGTGAAAATGTTGAAACTTGGCATGGAATCATCATTTCACCCGCATAGCATGTGAGAAAGAGTAGAGAGGGTCACGGAAAAAACTGGACGCACTTCGTGTACAAACTGGACAATCTCTTTTGGAGTATCAGGGTTTCGGACGAGAACTCATCTGGTACATGGGCACTTCAATGTTTTTTAAAATTATTTGAACTCTGGACTTCTTGTGTGTTCAGTATGCAGCATTCAAAGCGACGTCATCAATTTCCAACATGTTCTGACATCATTTGCTGTTTTTCAGTCATTTACCTAATTGTTTAGAGAGCTAAAT
>NC_041380.1:172216838-172220217 GCF_002162155.2 Triticum dicoccoides
CTATTTCGGAGTATCAGGGTTTCGGACAAGAACTCATCTGTTACATGGGCACTTCAATGTTTTTTAAAATTATTTGAACTCTGGACTTCTTGTGTGTTCAGTATGCAACATTCAAAGCGACGTCATCAATTTCCAACATGTTCTAACATCATTTGTTGTTTTTCAGTCATTAACCTAATTGTTTAGAGAGCTAAATGACCGTGAAATTGAAAATCACTACAAAATGAACTGTGAAAATGTTGAAACTTGGCATGGTATCATCATTTCACCCGCATAGCATGTGCAAAAGAGTAGAGAGGGTCACGGCAAAAACTGGACGCACTTCGTGTACACAATGGACAATCTCTTTCGGAGTATCAGGGTTTCGGTCAAGAACTCATCTGTTACATGGGCACTTCAATATTTTTTAAACTTATTTGAACTCCAGACTTCTTGTGTGTTCAGTATGCAGCATTCAAAGGGATGTCATCAATATCCAACATGTTCTGACATCATTTACTGTTTTACAGTCATTTACCTAATTGTTTAGAGAGCTAAATGACCGTGAAATTGAAAATCACTACGAAATGAACTGTGAAAATGTTGAAACTCGGCATGGTATCATCATTTCACCCGCATAGCATGTGAGAAAGAGTAGAGAGGGTCACGGAAAAAACTGGACGCACTTCGTGTACAAACTGGACAATCTCTTTTGGAGTATCAGGGTTTCGGACGAGAACTCATCTGGTACATGGGCACTTCAATGTTTTTTAAAATTATTTGAACTCTAGACTTCTTGTGTGTTCAGTATGCAGCATTCAAAGCGACGCTGTCAGGACCCCGACTCAATGCCACATCGATCTAGCATGTAACACCTCATATCACTTTGCGGCCTCACGCACGGTATTCCCACGGGTGTCGCCTTACCTTTGCCCGGGACCGTTTGCGCCTTTTGGCACACGTATATGACAGTGTCGCTAGCATCCATATGATAAGGAGCCCGGGCTGACATGGCTAGTCGTAAACCCAAAGCGGCACAGACTTACAGGGACAGGCATTCATGACCCAGCATCGAACGTGTCGGTCATCAGCGAGTGAATCCAGGCTGTAGCACTGGGCTAGCAGGACTCCGGTGAACCGGGCTGTAGCGGGCTAACAGGACTCCGGTATTCACCGCGTGACATTTCCCCGAAGGGACAGACACAGGAACGAAGAAGGACACATGCCGGCCAGCCTAAGTGTTCCGGAGCAGTAGCAAGCTACCATGGCTCGGTGGAAACACTAGGAGACATTTCCCCATAAGAGAGGCTACTAAAGATAAACAACTAGATGGTCAGATCCCACACATACCAAGCATTTCAATAACATACACACAATATGCTCGATATGTGCAAATACAACATGGCATCACAACATGACTCTATGACTCAAGTAATCTATTCAATAGGCTCCGAGGAGCGAGATATTACAAACATGGGTCTCACGACCCAACAATCAGAGCATACAAGTCAAAGCACAAGCGGAAGCTATCATGTCTGGGTACAGACATCTATAAATGAAAAAGGCCGAGAAGCCTGACTATCTATCAGATCCTGCCGAGGGCACAAGATCGTAGCTGAGGTAACAAGCTAAACGTCGAAGTCCACGTGGAACTACTAGTGAGACTGAAGTCTCTCTGCAAAAACATAAAATAGGCAAACGTGAGTACAAATGTACCCAGCAAGACTTACATCAGAACTAACTACATATGCATCATTTTCAACAAAGGGGATGGTGGGGTTTAACTGCAGCAAGCCAGCTTTGACTCGGTGGCTATCCTAAACTACGACTGCAAGCGACTCTTTTGAGGTGGCGCACACGAGTCCACATATTCACCATATCAATACACCACTATGGATCCGCTCCCGTCTCCCTACGAGAACGCCATCCATAGCACTCACGCTTATCTTGCGCATTTTAAAGTATCCACTTTCACTTGTCTATGAACTGATATAAGCAACCCAGAAGTCCTTTTCCGCGGACACGGCTATTCGAATAGATGATATTAACCCTGCAGGGGTGTACTTCTTCATACATGTTTCCACCACTTAGCGTCTGCACACGACATGTGCTCGGCAGACTTCAAGCGAAAGCCGACGTGGGTGTAGACCACGACCTACCTAAACACTCAAGTCTCTAATCCAGGTTTATCGCCTATTCGGGTTCCATCCATGAGGAGATCCGGCCGGAGTTTCGCTCACAGCCCCAAACGATGTGAACAGGGTTCCGTGACACCAAACGGGCGCCCGGTATACCCGGCCACGTGCCTACCGCATCACAGCCCACCCCTACGGTCAGCGCTGTCCACGGCCTCCAGCATACTACAAACACCAGAAACTACTTGCAACTCCTGGACAGAGGACAAGGGTGAATAAGAAGTCGAGCGGGGTCATATTTCAGGGCCCAATGTATGGTAGTAGCTGAATCATGGATCACAAACACAGAACTCAGTTCCTGAGGACGGCTGCAATGAGACAACCCACCATGTACTCCTACATGGCCTCTCACCGCTACCTTTACCAAATCGTGTTCACACACTTAGCTCACACACAGTAGGACATGTTCAAACGCCTCTGATTCATCCCCGATGAATCAGACCTGACTCAACTCTAAGCAGTAGCAGGCATGACAAACAAGCATGAATGAGTAGGCACAACAGGGCTCAAACAATTCCTACTCATACTAGTGGGTTTCATCTATTTACTGTGGAATGACAGGTCATGCAAAGGATAAAGGGGTTCAGCTACCGCAGCAGGTAACAGATGAATCGTTGTTGTCCTAATGCAGTAAAGAGAGCAGGAGCGAGAGAGTAGGATTGTATCGGAATGAACAAGGTGGTTTTGCTTGCCTGGCACTTCTGAAGATAACATTGAGTCTTCATCAGTGTCAACGATCACATCATCAGTATCATGTCTATCGAGAGGGGACAAATACCGGCAACACAGAAGGGAACACAATCAATGCAATGCACAATATGATGCATGATCATGACATGGCAAAATGAATGTGTTTTGAGCTAATGCAACTAGCAATAGATTAAATGAAGTTGGTTTGAATACAAGATTCAAATTTAAACTCCATATGTGATTATTCAAATGCCATTTAATTGATTTGTGCTAAACAGCAGCTATAAGTTGTTCTAACATGCATGAAAATGGTACAGATGGATTCCTTGAATTTTTCTGATAATTTTTCATATATAAATTATTTAATTTGGAGTTACGGTTAATTTTCTATGAATTATTGAAGTTTATACAATTTTCTGGAATTTCCTGATTATTAATAAATCCAGTAATTGAATTAATGCGCCAGCCTGACGTCATAGTGACGTCAGCAGGTCAACGGGCTGGTCCGGGTCAAA
>NC_041380.1:172220227-172220764 GCF_002162155.2 Triticum dicoccoides
GACGAGAACTCATCTGGTACATGGGCACTTCAATGTTTTTTAAAATTATTTGAACTCTGGACTTCTTGTGTGTTCAGTATGCAGCATTCAAAGCGACGTCATCAATTTCCAACATGTTCTGACATCATTTGCTGTTTTTCAGTCATTTACCTAATTGTTTAGAGAGCTAAATGACCGTGAAATTGAAAATCACTACAAAATGAACTGTGAAAATGTTGAAACTTGGCATGGTATCATCATTTCACCCGCATAGCATGTGCGAAAGAGTAGAGAGGGTCACGGCAAAAACTGGACGCACTTCTTGTACAAACTGCAGAATCTATTTCGGAGTATCAGGGTTTCGGACAAGAACTCATCTGTTACATGGGCACTTCAATGTTTTTTAAAATTATTTAAACTCTGGACTTCTTGTGTGTTCAGTATGCAACATTCAAAGCGACGTCATCAATTTCCAACATGTTCTAACATCATTTGTTGTTTTTCAGTCATTAACCTAATTGTTTAGAGAGCTAAATGACCGTGAAATTGAAAATCACT
>NC_041380.1:172221203-172222491 GCF_002162155.2 Triticum dicoccoides
TTATAAAATATTTCAGGGGGTATTTGAAATTATATTCTAATTATATGAATATAATTCAAATTCAAATAGCTAATGAATTAAATCCAAAGTCCCAAAAATAAATCCTTAAAAATGTTCAATATTTTGGTTGGGACCAGAACCCTTACCAAAAATTATCAAACATTTAAGAAGAGCCTTTTGGAGCAATGAATGAGATTTCTAGGGTTTTTGCCCCTCTTTTATTTAGGGTTTTGAGGCTTCCAATATTCCTCAATTCAAGTTTCAAAAATATAGACATGATGCACACATGAAGCTAGCCTAGAGCAATGCCAGAAGCTAGGGATGTGACAACTCACCCCCACTAAACAAGAATCTCGTCTCGAGATTCAAGCGTAGGGTAGGATGAAGGGGAAACGCAAACTAGTACAATCTTCACGATCCAGGGTGCACTTCAGTTGAATGTTGATTCATTCACCATCATTGTCTTGATGTCTTGTTCTGAGAACTCCAGTTATTATGACAATGAGAGGAGAAGGAGACTCTAGAAGGATCGATCTTCTTGAAGGTCGAACAACTCAGGATTAACTCACAGAATGAGACATAGCAACATCTCTCGAGCTGAGAAACGAAGCACGCACCCATAGGAATGGAGTGAAGCAGATGACAAGGGTTCACTAGGTAGACAACAATTCCACACCTAAGAGGGTGGTGAACGGTTGTCAACGTAGCGAGGAGTTGAGTTGCCATGATACCACAACGAGACACCTTCGGAACCGTGACTCGTAAATATCTCCCCTTAAGTGGCAAAAGAATTACCTTTGATTCAGAGATCATTGAAACTCTTTATACCAGCTTAAGGCAAATCATAATCGATCATTTAGAGGGGTTCGGTAGAATGGCATACTCAAACTTGGATGATGTGGATTACCTTGTTGAAGACAACGTAATGGATGAATTTTGCTTATCACCGGAAATGGAAGAGACCCATGGTAGAATGGCACATTGGCGGTGCAAGCTGGGAACAAAATGCAAATGCTAGGAATGATTCTGGTAACTGGGGAAGAACCCAACAATAGAGAGTGAATTCACTGTTTGAAAAGGTCATAGCATTTGCCGAGGAAACTGAGAGGAATCCCAGTTAGAGATGATGATAACACGTAACGCTTGTGCGTGCTCTCAAGAACTTGAGCATTTCCATATTCATCAAGGTTTTACCAACATCCGTGTCAAGGATCCTGGCAACACAACTTGCTACCATAATGAATGGTGATGGAGGATGCAGATGCAAAGGAAGATAACACCTTCTCAG
>NC_041380.1:172222501-172223276 GCF_002162155.2 Triticum dicoccoides
GTCAGCGTCAGGGGGGGTTTATTTTAGTTTAATTAAGGATTAAGACACTAGGGCCCACATGTCAGTGTCAGCAGGGGGGTAATTAAATTAAAATAAACTAACTAATTAACAGGGGGGCTGGCCCCACCTGTCATCGACCCAGGGGGGGTCAAACCCCTGGTCAGCAGGGCCTAACCCGCCGGCGGCTCGTCGCCGGTGGCAACAGGCGCGGCGGAGGGCGCGGGCTCGCTCCTCCGGCGTCCAAATGGACGGAGGAGAGCGGCTACGGGGAGCTGGATCTCACCCGCGCCCATTTCAGCAAGCAGCAGCAGCTAGGGCGGCCGGAGACGATGGCCTCGAGCTCGGCAGCGGTGGCCGGAGCTCGGGCGTGCTCGGTTTCAGCGTTACACGGCACGGCGGGCGCGGCCGATGGGCTCTACGGGATGCTGGGGTCACCAGGAACACCCGGAGGCAACGAACGCAGGCGGAGAAGCTCGGGAGCACGGAGCTCACCGGCCATGGCGGACGGCGGCTTCGGTGCTCGTGGGGCGGCGGCTATAGGGCGCAATCGAAGGGGGAAAGAGGGAGGGGAGGCGTAGGAGCTCACAGCGGTGCCGTAGGGATGGTTAGCCGGCTCGGGGGCGCGCCGGAGTGGCCGAATCGACGGAGAAGATCCTCGGCGGCCGGCGAGGGGAAAACGTCGGGGGTGGCGTTCCGGGGCTCTTCTGGTCGCGTGACACGGCGAGGAGGTCGAGGGAGGACCGGCGGAGCTTCCTGGGGCGTCGGTGAGGCTAGG
>NC_041380.1:172268349-172300617 GCF_002162155.2 Triticum dicoccoides
TTTTATTTCTATTTCAGTTCTGTTTTCTTTTTTTTAATTCTTTTGCCACTGTTTTGAATTAAAATAATAATTCAAACAATGCCAAAGCTCCTCTGAATATTTTATATTGCTAGATGGACTTTTCCAAAAGCTTATAAAATATTTCAGGGGGTATTTGAAATTATATTCTAATTATATGAATATAATTCAAATTCAAATAGCTAATGAATTAAATCCAAAGTCCCAAAAATAAATCCTTAAAATTGTTCAATATTTTGGTTGGGACCAGAACCCTTACCAAAAATTATCAAACATTTAAGAAGAGCCTTTTGGAGCAATGAATGAGATTTCTAGGGTTTTGCCCCTCTTTTATTTAGGGTTTTGAGGCTTCCAATATTCCTCAATTCAAGTTTCAAAAATATAGACATGATGCACACATGAAGCTAGCCTAGAGCAATGCCAGAAGCTAGGGATGTGACAGACGTCATCAATTTCCAACATGTTCTAACATCATTTGCTATTTTTAAGTCATTTACCTAATTGTTTAGAGAGCTAAATGACCGTGAAATTGAAAATCACTACAAAATGAACTGTGAAAATGTTGCAACTTGGCATGGTATCATCAATTCACCCGCATAGCATGTGCGAAAGAGTAGAGACGGTTACGGAAAAACTGGACGCACTTTATGTACAAACTGGACAATCTCTTTCGGAGCATCAGGGTTTCGGACGAGAACTCATCTGTTACATGGGCACTTCAATGTTTTTTAAACTTATTTGAACTCCGGACTTCTTGTGTGTTTAGTATGCAGTATTCAAAGCGACGTTATCAATTTCCAACATGTACTGACATCATTTGCTGTTTTTCAGTCATTTACCTAATTGTTTAGAGAGCTAAATGACCGTGAAATTGAAAATCACTACAAAATGAACTGTGAAAATGTTGAAACTTGGCATGGTATCATCATTTCACCTGCATAGCATGTGCGAAAGAGTAGAGATGGTCACAGCAAAAACTGGGTGCACTTTGTGTACAAACTGGACAATCTCTTTCGGAGTATCATGGTTTCGGACGAGAACTCATCTGTTACATGGGCACTTCAATGTTTTTTAAACTTATTTGAACTCCGAACTTCTTGTGTGTTCAGTATGCAACATTCAAAGCGACGTCATCAATTTCCAACATGTTGTAACATCATTTGTTGTTTTTCAGTCATTAACCTAATTGTTTAGAGAGCTAAATGGCCGTGAAATTGAAAATCACTACAAAATGAACTGTGATGTCAGGACCCCGACTCAATGCCACATCGATCTAGCATGTAACACCTCATATCACTTTGCGGCCTCACGCACGGTATTCCCACGGGTGTCGCCTTACCTTTGCCCGGGACCGTTTGCGTCTTTTGGCACACGTATATGATAGTGTCGCTAGCATCCATATGGTAAGGAGCCCGGGCTGACATGGCTAGTCGTAAACCCAAAGTGGCACAAACTTACAGGGACAGGCATCCATGACCCAGCATCGAACGTGTCGGTCATCAGCGAGTGAATCCAGGCTGTACCACTGGGCTAGCAGGACTCCGGTGAACCGGGCTGTAGCGGGCTAAAGAGGACTCCGGTATTTATTGCGTGACATTTCCCCGAAGGGACAGACACAGGAACGAAGAAGGACACATGCCGGCCAGCCTAAGTGTTCCGAAGCAGTAGCAAGCTACCATGGCTCAGTGGAAACACTAGGAGACATTTCCCGGTAAGAGAGGCTACTAAGGATAAACAACTAGATAGTCAGATCCCACACATAACAAGCATTTCAATAACATACACACAATATGCTCGATATGTGCAAACACAACATGGCATCACAACATGACTCTACGACTCAAATATTTATTAGGCTCCGAGGAGCGAGATATTACAAACATGGGTCTCATGACCCAACAATCAGAGCATACAAGTCAAAGCACATGCGGAAGCTTAACATGTCTGGGTACAGACATCTATAAATGAAAAGGCTGAGAAGCCTGACTATCTACCAGATCCTGCCGAGGGCACAAGATCGTAGTTGAGGTAACAAGCTAAACATCGAAGTTCACGCGGAACTACTAGTGAGACTGAAGTCTCTCTGCAAAAACATAAAATAGGCAAACGAGAGTACAAATGTACCCAGCAAGACTTACATCAGATCTATCTACATATGCATCATTATCAACAAAGGGGGTGGTGGAGTTTAACTGCAGCAAGCCAGCTTTGACTCGGTGGCTAACCTGAACTACGACTGCAAGTAACTCTTTTGAGGTGGCGCACACGAGTCCACATATTCACCATATCAATACACCACTATGGATCCGCTCTCGTCTCCCTACGAGAACGCCATCCATAGCACTCACGCTTATCTTGCGTATTTTAGAGTATCCACTTTCACTTGTCTATGAACTATGCAAGGGGTCCAAGTTTCCATATCCGAGGAATTCGGCTATTCGAATAGATAATGATAACCCTGCAGGGGTGTACTTCTTCACACACGCTTTCGCCACTTATCGCCCTGTACACGTCATGTACCTCGGCAACCTTCAAGCGGAAGCCGGGCGAGGGAGTCAGCCACGACCTGACTAACCGAACAAGTCTCTAGTCCAGGTTTATCGCCTATTCGGGTTCCATCCGCAAGGAGATCCAGCCGGGGTGTCGCTCACGGCCCCAAACGATGTGAGCAGGGTTCCCAAGCCCACCTCGACGGGTGGATCTACGCTTGGTACACCGTGCCACTGTGCCTAGTCTGTCCCAAGCCCACCTATACCGGGTGCCACTTGGTAGACTACTAACACTACCTACAAACACCAGAAACTAGTTCCAACTCCTGGACAGAGATCAAGTTGATTAATAAGTCAAGAGAGCTTGGAGCGCCCGGAGCCCAATGTGTGGTAGTAACTGATCATGGATCACAAACACAGAACTCAGTTCCTGAGGTCGGCTGCAATGAGACAACCCACCATGTACTCCTACATGGCCTCTCACCGCTACCTTTACCAAATCATGTTCACACACTTAGCTCACACACAGTAGGACATGTTCACACACCTCTGATTCATCCCCGATGAATCAGACCTGACTCAACTCTAAGCAGTAGCAGGCATGACAAACAAGCATGAATGAGTAGGCACAATAGGGCTCAAACAACTCCTACTCATGCTAGTGGGTTTCATCTATTTACTGTGGCAATGACAGGTCATGCAAAGGATAAAGGGGTTCAGCTACCGCAGCATGTAACAAATATGTCGTTGTTGTCCTAATGCAGTAAAAGAGAGCAGGAGCGGGAGAGTGGGATTTTATTGGAATGAACAAGGGGGTTTTGCTTGCCTGGCACTTCTGAAGATAATATAGCTCTTCATCGGTGTCATCGATCACATCGTCGGTATCACGTCTATCGAAAGGGGGAAATCACCGGCAAACAAGGAAAAACACAATCAATGCAATGCGACAATATGATGCATGCTATGACATGGCAATATGAATGGGTTTTGGGCTAATGCACTTAGCTATGATTTAAATGAAGTTGGTTTGAATACATGATTCAAATTCCAACTCCATATATGGTTATTTAAATGCCCTTTATTTGTTTTGTCCAAAACAGAGCACAAACATTGTTCAAACATGCATGAAAATGGTACAGATGGATTCCTTGAATTTTTCTGATAATTTTTCATATATAAATTATTTAATTTGGAGTTACGGTTGAATTTCTATGATTTTTAGAAGTTCATACAATTTTCCGGAATTTCCTGAATTAAATTAAATCCAGAAAATGATTTATGGCGTCAGCACCACGTCACTGTGACGTCAGCAGAGTCAAATGGGCGCCCCAGGTCAAACCTGACCAGTGGGGTCCACTGGTCAGTGACACAGTGCTGACTAGTGTCGTTGACAGGTGGGGCCAGGTCAACGGCCACGTCAGCAGAGTCAATGCTGACGGGTGGGTCCCACTGCTTATGAACTAATCTAAACAGAAAATAAAACTAACCTAAACAGGTGCAAGGGCCCACATGGCAGTGGCTTTAGGGGGGGTTAGTTAGTGCGTCATTAGCGCTAATGGTGGTGCCACGTCAGCGTCGCCGGATTAAGCACCGGCGACCACATCTCGCGGCGGAGGCTCGCCGGAGTTGCTCGGGCTCGCGCTACAGGCGGCGGTTTGCGACGCGGTTGGGTCCTACGGAGAGCTGGGCTCGTGCGCAACCAATGGAGCAAGCCAGAAGAGCTGGGGTTAGCTGTGGCATCGGCAGCGGTGAGGGAGGCGGCGGCCGGAGTTCGGCCAACGGCGGGTTAGGCAAAGCAGGGCGCTAGGGGAGGCGTTGGTGCGTGCTACGTGCTCCTGGTGAGGTATGGAGCACGGTGGTGTGCCCGGCTTCGAGCCACAGTGGCTCTGGCCACGACGGCGATGAGGCACGGCGGTGGCGAGCTTCGGCCGTGGTGGAAGATGGAGCTAGGGGACGGGAACAGAGGGAGCGAGCAAAGAGGAGGCAGCAGGAGCTCACAGGGAGAACGATGAGGTGGTCAGCGAGCTCGAGGGCGTCTTCGGTGCTGCGAATCGAACGGCGGCGATCGCCGGCCGTGGCGATGAAGATGGCGGTGATGGCGTGGCTTCAGGGCACCCGGCGTCGCGTGCATCGTGGTAGAGTTTCCCGGATCCAAGGCGGAGCTCGTGGCCTAACTGGCTGGGCGTGGGGATGCTGGTGGCTCCGGTGGTGCTCGTCGGCGGTCTCGGGTGCGTCCGGGGATGAGCGAGGGAGAGAGACAGAGGAGGGAGAGGGGATGCAGCGGGTGAGAGAAAAGAGCGAGGGGACACGGGGCGTCGTCGTGGCGTTGCTTGGAGGGCCGGGGAAGCAGCAGGTGGCCGGGGCGGCGTCGGCGCTCGCCACCGAGCTGCTTCGGTGCGAGGGGAGGAAGACGACAGGGGGGAAAGCGGCGGTGGGCTGGGCCGCTGGAGGAGCTGGGCCGGCTGGGCTGCCAGGTGAGCAACAGGTAGGTCTTCTGCTCTTTTTTAGCTTTTCTTCTGTTTTGTTTAATTTACTTCCTTTTGCCACTGTTTCTAAATAAAACAAATTCAAAGACAGTGACAAAATTCCCCTGAACATTTTATTTAGCACAATGGAATTATACCAAAGCACATAAAAATGTTTCAGTTATTTGAACATATATTCAGTAATATTTGGATATAAGTTCAAATTCAAAATAGTATTGATTTAAATTCAAAGTCCCAAAATAATTCCTTAAAAATGTTCCTAAATTTTGGTTTGATATATAGCTCTTGCCAAAATTCTCAAACATTGCAAAAGGACATCTTGGAACATAGAATGAGATTTCTAGGGATCTTTGCCCTACTTTTAATTAAGTTTTTGAGGCTTTCAAAATTCCTCAATTCAAGTTTCAAAAATATAGACATGATGCACACATGAAGCAAGCATAGGTCAGGCCAGAACTAGGGATGTGACAACTCAACCCCACTAAACAAGAATCTCGACCCGAGATTCAAGTGTAGGGTAAGATGAAGGGGAAACGCAAACTAGTATAATCTTCTCGATCCAGGGTGTACTTCATAAAAGCGTTGATTCGATCACCATCTTGTCTTGAAGTCTTGCTCTGAGAAATCCTGCCAACATGACATGGAGAGAAGAAGGAGACTCTAGAAGGGTCGATCTTCTCGAAGATCGAACAACTCAGGATTAACTCACGGAATGAGACATAGCAACCTCTCTTGAGCTGAGAGACGAAGCACACATCTAGAGGGATGGAGTGAAACGGATGACGAAGGTTTACTAGGTAGGAAACAATTCCACACCTAAGAGGGTGGTGAACGGTTGTCAACGTAGCGAGGAGTTAAGTTGACATGACACCATAATGATGCACCTTAGGGAAGGTGACTCGAAGATATATCCCCTTAAGTGGCAAAAAGAATTACCTTTGATTCAAAGATCATTGAAACTCTTCATACCAGCCTAAGGCAAATCACAGCAATCGATTGGCGGGGGTCGGTAGAATGGCATACTCGGACTTGGATGATGTGGATTACCTTGTTGAAGACAACGTAATGGATGAATTTTCTTATCACCGGAAATGGAAGAGACCCATGGTAGAACGGCACATTGGCGGTGCAAGCTGGGAACAAAATGCAAATGCTGGGAATGATTCTGGTAACTAGGGAAGAACCCAACAACAGAGAGTGAATTCACTGTTTGAAAAGGTCATAGCATTGCCGAGGAAACTGAGAGCAAACCCAGTTAGTGCTGATGATAACACCTAGCGCTTGTGCGTGCTCTCAAGAACTTGAGCATTTCCATAATCATCAAGGTTTTACCAATATCCGTGTCAGGGATCCTGGCAACACAACATACTACCATGATGGCTAATGATGGATGATACAGACGCAAAGGAAGATAACACTTTCTCAGATTTCACCTTAGCGAGGCCAATGAAGCAAAATCTGGATGATCGACCGAGAGACATTTAGCACTCCGCTTCTAATGTTCTCCTTGATGTGCTAGTGTGTCCCATTCATAGATATGGTTTGATAACTAGAACATCAAGTAAAAGGTCGGACTTCGGGAGCTCAAGAATCCATAAGGGGTAACTTATTGGAGTAAAACCCTACGAAATCCTTATGGGGAGGTGGCCAACTTCTTCAATCAAGATACTACAATAATAGGTCTTCCGGCTGGGTGTGTTGGCCATGACATCCACTTAACCGGTTTCAGAGAGACCATTATTATAGTTCTTGGGAAATGTTCCAACAATCATATCTGCCTGAGATTCAGATCTAGTTGGTGTTAGGATATTCCAGACTCATCGAGTCTAGGAAGAAAAAGAAAGTTTGCAACACTATTCGACGAGATGACGTTGCGAGAATCTCGGGAGATGAACTACGATAGCAAGCTCCAAAACATGAGCTGGTTCTGCTACACACATGTGAACATGTTGTCTCAGTCAAACATGATCACATGGTAGTCTTACAATAAAACACTACCGAGTTCGGGGGGGAACCATCTTCGAGGATATCGAAGTCTTGTGCACTTAAATTAGACTTCTTTACCTAGAACAAGTCAATCAGTGGCTTGGTGTGCTAAGAACACATATGGAATGGAGGCGGCCAACCTACCAAACCATAGAATACTTCGCACATATGCATGACCAACTTGGGATGATTCCAGAGGAGCAAAAACAAACCTTTCTCAAACCCACGGTGGCAACTTGCACCAAATGCACATGAATTAGAGGAAGTCACTTCTTTCATCGAAACATATGCTTCATGCACGGAACATGAAGATAATGCTTATAGAAGTTTCCAATAATAGCTTAATGTTCAACAAAATCATGGAGCAGATAAGGATGTTGTCAATGGGCTCAACAACAATTCATCCGGGTTCCCTTTTTAAAAGGAATTCCATAGTTAAGTGAACACGGCGATAGCATTGGTCAGACCAAAGAATATAATGGTGTATGCTCGAGGAAAAACCACGAGTAAGACAACATTACGAGCATCGTTGGTTCTGATTTGATTTGACGATAGCCCACACTCAAATCAAAGGATTGATAAGACAATAGGTCCAGCAACTGATCACAGGGACCAATCGATGAAGATATCATCTTTCTTCAACACACACTACACAAGAATATCCCTTTGGACCGAACTAATTCAGGCAAGCTTTTATCTTCCAACTCTCCAAGTTGTTGTCTAGCTTAACCAACTAGCTCGGGGATATCTAACACCGATTCTTGGAGAGAAGGTGGTTCATAAGAAACCAACTTGATCACGAGCTCAACATAACGGTCAGGTGACGACCTGGTGATACTTCCGAGAAGACATTCAGAAAATCACGAACCACCGGTATGTTACTAAGCTCGAGAACAAACTCGCTTTTGAGGGCAAGACGATATGATCAAATGAGCGAGGACTTGACAAAATCCTAACTCATCAATCAAAGAGTGCACCAGGGAATAAGGACTAGGTAGCACAATCTATCTTAGAATGGTGATTCAATAACCAACATGCTAAGAATGAGAATATTGTCCTTTAACTACCAAGCAACAAGGTTGCTAGGAGTATTCATTTCACACATCACGATTCACTTGTCGACATTCCGGTTACAATAACACAGGAACCGAGGAATGAACAATGATGGCAAGAAGTATCACTGTACCAAGAGTTCATAGGGTGGTGTGCAATTCTCATGACAATTCTGACATTAAGGGGGTAACACTCCAAGGTAGAACAGAACAAAGCTGAATTGGCATTTTGATCTGCGGAATACAACTGCTTTGACCCAATCCTCGATATGGATGAAGCACTGGAGTTTGTTTCTCCTAGTCATTCCGGAATGGAATGGCTTAACAGACCACAGAGATAATAGGGCATCGATGAACACAAATGCACATATACTCTTGGTTATCAACTGATAGAGGATGGTCGGGATACGACTAAAGAGAGCAGCTCAAGGGAACATATAACTTTTCGAGTTGTGGAGGCATGGATTAGCATGTCGAACGATTTCAACATAGTTCTTCCGGATAACCCATGCAGAAAGGTTGAGCTGGCAGAGTCACAATATCGCATGGAGAACTCATCGAGAGCACTCTTGCTGTCATCTATTGGTTCAGAAGAACTCCTGCCAAGAATGGTTCATGGTAATTGGAAGAAGGATGTACCACGAACCTCGAGGACTATCGCAAGTTACTAATATCCTAAAGGAACTAGCAAGCACTATCAACATGAAGTAAGTAGAGTGAATCTCGGGTTCAAAACCCAGGAATAGAATACCTACTACTATGTAGCATCACGGGATGCTTCCGAGAATAAAGGCCAGAATCATCACACTGGGAACACAAATCATGGCTAGACCACTAGATAATCCCCTGAGACATCTAGGGTCATAATAATAACTCCAACATAAATGTCAAGGCAATGGGATACCTCAACTCAACAATTAGTGTGATTGAGCTGGCATAAAGGAACATCGAAACCAGAGGGAAAGGATTTGCAAATGCATCAGACTCTTTGGAGACCTGGGATGACTCGGACAGCATAACGGCTGTAAATGCTCAAAAAGATTTGAGACATTCACAAAAATGGTGGCATAACCACTCAGAAGCACAATATCAAGGTTTCGAGATCAACAATTAACATACGGAAGTAGTAGGAACTGAACTGAGACTTAAATCCAACAATCCTATAAGTCTACGGATTAGTAACACGTCATCCTGATAGATAGATGAGAAGACCTAGTTCCTTAACCCCGTAGGAAAGATAAGATGACTCAGATCAGAAGGGCATGAGGTATAAGGAGTAAAAAGAGCCTTACGTTCCATCCCACAATCAATTCCCTTATATAACTAAAGAATTTCTAGACTCAACTTCGACCAGTTTGGCTTGGTAATCCTACAGGCAGTCAAGCTCTGATACCAACGCTGTCAGGACCCCGACTCAATGCCACATCGATCTAGCATGTAACACCTCATATCACTTTGCGGCCTCACGCACGGTATTCCCACGGGTGTCGCCTTACCTTTGCCCGGGACCATTTGCGTCTTTTGGCACACGTATATGATAGTGTCGCTAGCATCCATATGGTAAGGAGCCCGGGCTGACATGGCTAGTCGTAAACCCAAAGTGGCACAAACTTACAGGGACAGGCATCCATGACCCAGCATCGAACGTGTCGGTCATCAGCGAGTGAATCCAGGCTGTAGCACTGGGCTAGCAGGACTCCGGTGAACCGGGCTGTAGCGGGCTAACAGGACTCCGGTATTCATCGCGTGACATTTCCCCGAAGGGACAGACACAGGAACGAAGAAGGACACATGCCGGCCAGCCTAAGTGTTCCGGAGCAGTAGCAAGCTACCATGGCTCAGTGGAAACACTAGGAGACATTTCCCGGTAAGAGAGGCTACTAAGGATAAACAACTAGATAGTCAGATCCCACACATACCAAGCATTTCAATAACATACACACAATATGCTCGATATGTGCAAACACAACATGGCATCACAACATGACTCTACGACTCAAATATTTATTAGGCTCCGAGGAACGAGATATTACAAACATGGGTCTCATGACCCAACAATCAGAGCATACAAGTCAAAGCACATGCGGAAGCTTAACATGTCTGGGTACAGACATCTATAAATGAAAAGGCTGAGAAGCCTGACTATCTACCAGATCCTGCCGAGGGCACAAGATCGTAGCTGAGGTAACAAGCTAAACATCGAAGTTCACGCGGAACTACTAGTGAGACTGAAGTCTCTCTGCAAAAACATAAAATAGGCAAACGTGAGTACAAATGTACCCAGCAAGACTTACATGAGATCTATCTACATATGCATCATTATCAACAAAGGGGGTGGTGGAGTTTAACTGCAGCAAGCCAGCTTTGACTCGGTGGCTAACCTGAACTACGACTGCAAGTAACTCTTTTGAGGTGGCGCACACGAGTCCACATATTCACCATATCAATACACCACTATGGATCCGCTCTCGTCTCCCTACGAGAACGCCATCCATAGCACTCACGCTTATCTTGCGTATTTTAGAGTATCCACTTTCACTTGTCTATGAACTATGCAAGGGGTCCAAGTTTCCATATCCGAGGAATCCGGCTATTCGAATAGATAATGATAACCCTGCAGGGGTGTACTTCTTCACACACGCTTTCGCCACTTATCGCCCTGTACACGTCATGTACCTCGGCAACCTTCAACCGGAAGCCGGGCGAGGGAGTCAGCCACGACCTGACTAACCGAACAAGTCTCTAGTCCAGGTTTATCGCCTATTCGGGTTCCATCCGCAAGGAGATCCGACCGGGGTGTCGCTCACGGCCCCAAACGATGTGAGCAGGGTTCCAAAGCCCACCTCGATGGGTGGATCTACGCTTGGTACACCGTGCCACTGTGCCTAGTCTGTCCCAAGCCCACCTGTACCGGGTGCCACTTGGTAGACTACTAACACTACCTACAAACACCAGAAACTAGTTGCAACTCCTGGACAGAGATCAATTTGATTAATAAGTCGAGAGAGCTTGGAGCGCCCGGAGCCCAATGTGTGGTAGTAACTGATCATGGATCACAAACACAGAACTCAGTTCCTGAGGTCGGCTGCAATGAGACAACCCACCATGTACTCCTACATGGCCTCTCACCGCTACCTTTACCAAATCGTGTTCACACACTTAGCTCACACACAGTAGGACATGTTCACACACCTCTGATTCATCCCCGATGAATCAGACCTGACTCAACTCTAAGCAGTAGCAGGCATGACAAACAAGCATGAATGAGTAGGCACAATAGGGCTCAAACAACTCCTACTCATGCTAGTGGGTTTCATCTATTTACTGTGGCAATGACAGGTCATGCAAAGGATAAAGGGGTTCAGCTACCGCAGCATGTAACAAATATGTCATTGTTGTCCTAATGCAGTAAAAGAGAGCAGGAGCGGGAGAGTGGGATTTTATCGGAATGAACAAGGGGGTTTTGCTTGCCTGGCACTTCTGAAGATAATATAGCTCTTCATCGGTGTCATCGATCACATCGTCGGTATCACATCTATCGAAAGGGGGCAATCACCGGCAAACAAGGAAAAACACAATCAATGCAATGCGACAATATGATGCATGCTATGACATGGCAATATGAATGGGTTTTGGGCTAATGCACTTAGCTATGATTTAAATGAAGTTGGTTTGAATACATGATTCAAATTCCAACTCCATATATGGTTATTTAAATGCCCTTTATTTGTTTTGTCCAAAACATAGGACAAACATTGTTCAAACATGCATGAAAATGGTACAGATGGATTCCTTGAATTTTTCTGATAATTTTTCATATATAAATTATTTAATTTGGAGTTACGGTTGAATTTCTATGATTTTTAGAGGTTTATACAATTTTCTGGAATTTCCTGAATTAAATTAAATCCAGAAAATGATTTATGGCGTCAGCACCACGTCACTGTGACGTCAGCAGAGTCAATTGGGCGCCCCAGGTCAAACCTGACCAGTGGGGTCCACTGGTCAGTGACACAGTGCTGACTAGTGTCGTTGACAAGTGGGGCCAGGTCAACGGCCACGTCAGCAGAGTCAATGCTGACGGGTGGGTCCCACTGCTTATGAACTAATCTAAACAGAAAATAAAACTAACCTAAACAGGTGCAAGGGCCCACATGGCAGTGTCTTTAGGGGGGGTTAGTTAGTGCGTCATTAGCGCTAATGGTGGTGCCACGTCAGCGTCGCCGGATTAAGCACCGGCGACCACATCTCGCGGCGGAGGCTCGCCGGAGTTGCTCGGGCTCGCGCTATAGGCGGCGGTTTGCGACGCGGTTGGGTCCTACGGAGAGCTGGGCTCGTGCGCAACCAATGGAGCAAGCCAGATGAGCTGGGGTTAGCTGTGGCATCGGCAGCGGCGAGGGAGGCGGCGGCCGGAGTTCGGCCAACGGCGGGTTAGGCGATGGAGGGCGCTAGGGGAGGCGTTGGTGCGTGCTACGTGCTCCTGGTGAGGTGTGGAGCACGGTGGTGTGCCCGGCTTCGAGCCACAGTGGCTCTGGCCACGACGGCGATGAGGCACGGCGGCGGCGAGCTTCGGCCGTGGTGGAAGATGGAGCTAGGGGACGGGAACAGAGGGAGCGAGCAAAGAGGAGGCAGCAGGAGCTCACAGGGAGAACGATGAGGTGGTCAGCGAGCTTGGGGGCGTCTTCGGTGCTGCGAATCGAATGGCGGCGATCGCCTGCCGTGGCGATGAAGATAGCGGTGATGGCGTGGCTTCAGGGCACCCGGCGTCGCGTGCGTCGTGGTAGAGCTTCCCGGATCCAAGGCGGAGCTCGTGGCCTAACTGGCTGGGCGTGGGGATGCTGGTGGCTCCGGTGGTGCTCGTCGGCGGTCTCGGGTGCGTCCGGGGATGAGCGAGGGAGAGAGACAGAGGAGGGAGAGGGGATGCAGCAGGTGAGGGAAAAGAGCGAGGGGACACGGGGCGTCGTCGTGGCGTTGCTAGGAGGGCCGGGGAAGCAGGAGGTGGCCGGGGCGGCGTCAGCGCTCGCCACCGAGTTGCTTCGGTGAGAGGGGAGGAAGACGACAGGGGGGAAAGCGGCGGTGGGCTGGGCCGCTGGAGGAGCTGGGCCGGCTGGGCTGCCAGGTGAGCAATAGGTAGGTCTTCTGCTCTTTTTTAGCTTTTCTTCTGTTTTGTTTAATTTACTTCCTTTTGCCACTGTTTCTAAATAAAACAAATTCAAAGACAGTGACAAAATTCCCCTGAACATTTTATTTAGCACAATGGAATTATACCAAAGCACATAAAAATGTTTCAGTTATTTGAACATATATTCAGTAATATTTGGATATAAGTTCAAATTCAAAATAGTATTGATTTAAATTCAAAGTCCCAAAATAATTCCTTAAAAATGTTCCTAAATTTTGGTTTGATATATAGCTCTTGCCAAAATTCTCAAACATTGCAAAAGGACATCTTGGAACATAGAATGAGATTTCTAGGGATCTTTGCCCTGCTTTTAATTAAGTTTTTGAGGCTTTCAAAATTCCTCAATTCAAGTTTCAAAAATATAGATATGATGCACACCTGAAGCAAGGATAGGTCAGGCCAGAACTAGGGATGTGACAACTCACCCCCACTAAACAAGAATCTTGACCCGAGATTCAAGTGTAGGGTAAGATGAAGGGGAAACGCAAACTAGTATAATCTTCTCGATCTAGGGTGCACTTCATAAAAGTGTTGATTCAATCACCATCTTGTCTTGAAGTCTTGCTCTGAGAAATCCTGCCAACATGACATGGAGAGAAGAAGGAGACTCTAGAAGGGTCGATCTTCTCGAAGATCGAACAACTCAGGATTAACTCACGGAATGAGACATAGCAACCTCTCTTGAGCTGAGAGACGAAGCACACATCTAGAGGGATGGAGTGAAACGGATGACGAAGGTTTACTAGGTAGGCAACAATTCCACACCTAAGAGGGTGGTGAACGGTTGTCAACGTAGCGAGGAGTTAAGTTGACATGACACCATAATGATGCACCTTAGGGAAGGTGACTCGAAGATATATCCCCTTAAGTGGCAAAAAGAATTACCTTTGATTCAAAGATCATTGAAACTCTTCATACCGGCCTAAGGCAAATCACAGCAATCGATTGGCGGGGGTCGGTAGAATGGCATACTCGGACTTGGATGATGTGGATTACCTTGTTGAAGACAACGTAATGGATGAATTTTCTTATCACCGGAAATGGAAGAGACCCATGGTAGAATGGCACATTGGCGGTGCAAGCTGGGAACAAAATGCAAATGCTGGGAATGATTCTGGTAACTAGGGAAGAACCCAACAACAGAGAGTGAATTCACTGTTTGAAAAGGTCATAGCATTGCCGAGGAAACTGAGAGCAAACCCAGTTAGTGCTGATGATAACACCTAGCGCTTGTGCGTGCTCTCAAGAACTTGAGCATTTCCATAATCATCAAGGTTTTACCAATATCCGTGTCAGGGATCCTGGCAACACAACATACTACCATGATGGCTAATGATGGATGATACAGACGCAAAGGAAGATAACACTTTCTCAGATTTCACCTTAGCGAGGCCAATGAAGCAAAATCTGGATGATCGACCGAGAGACATTTAGCACTCCGCTTCTAATGTTCTCCTTGATGTGCTAGTGTGTCCCATTCATAGATATGGTTTGATAACTAGAACATCAAGTAAAAGGTCGGACTTCGGGAGCTCAAGAATCCATAAGGGGTAACTTATTGGAGTAAAACCCTACGAAATCCTTATGGGGAGGTGGCCAATTTCTTCAATCAAGATACTACAATAATAGGTCTTCCGGCTGGGTGTGTTGGCCATGACATCCACTTAACCGGTTTCAGAGAGACCATTATTATAGTTCTTGGGAAATGTTCCAACAATCATATCTGCCTGAGATTCAGATCTAGTTGGTGTTAGGATATTCCAGACTCATCGAGTCTAGGAAGAAAAATAAAGTTTGCAACACAATTCGACGAGATGACGTTGCGAGAATCTCGGGAGATGAACTACGATAGCAAGCTCCAAAACATGAGCTGGTTCTGCTACACACATGTGAACATGTTGTCTCAGTCAAACATGATCACATGGTAGTCTTACAATAAAACACTACCGAGTTCGGGGGGTAACCATCTTCGAGGATATCGAAGTCTTGTGCACTTAAATTAGACTTCTTTACCTAGAACAAGTCAATTAGTGGCTTGGTGTGCTAAGAAAACATATGGAATGGAGGCGGCCAACCTACCAAACCATAGAATACTTCGCACATATGCATGACCAACTTGGGATGATTCCAGAGGAGCAAAAACAAACCTTTCTCAAACCCACGGCGGCAACTTGCACCAAATGCACATGAATTAGAGGAAGTCACTTCTTTCATCGAAACATATGCTTCATGCACGGAACATGAAGATAATGCTTATAGAAGTTTCCAATAATAGCTTAATGTTCAACAAAATCATGGAGGAGATAAGGATGTTGTCAATGGGCTCAACAACAATTCATCCGGGTTCCCTTTTTAAAAGGAATTCCATAGTTAAGTGAACACGGCGATAGCATTGGTCAGACCAAAGAATATAATGGTGTATGCTCGAGGAAAAACCACGAGTAAGACAACATTACGAGCATGGTTGGTTCTGATTTGATTTGACGATAGCCCACACTCAAATCAAAGGATTGATAAGACAATAGGTCCAGCAACTGATCACAGGGACCAATCGATGAAGATATCATCTTTCTTCAACACACACTACACAAGAATATCCCTTTGGAACGAACTAAGTCTGGCAAGCTTTTATCTTCCAACTCTCCAAGTTGTTGTCTAGCTTAACTAACTAGCTCGGGGATATCTAACACCGATTCTTGGAGAGAAGGTGGTTCATAAGAAACCAACTTGATCACGAGCTCAACATAACGGTCAGGTGACGACCTGGTGATATTTCCGAGAAGACATTCAGAAAATCACGAACCACCGGTATGTTACTAAGCTCGAGAACAATCTCGCTTTTGAGGGCAAGATGATATGATCAAATGAGCGAGGACTTGACAAAATCCTAACTCATCAATCAAAGAGTGCACCAGGGAATAAGGACTAGGTAGCACAATCTATCTTAAAATGGTGATTCAATAACCAACATGCTAAGAATGAGAATATTGTCCTTTAACTACCAAGCAACAAGGTTGCTAGGAGTATTGATTTCACACATCACGATTCACTTGTCGACATTCCGGTTACAATAACACAGGAACCAAGGAATGAACAATGATGGCAAGAAGTATCACTGTACCAAGAGTTCATAGGGTGGTGTGCAATTCTCATGACAATTCTGACATAAAGGGGGTAACACTCCAAGGTAGAACAGAACAAAGCTGAATTGGCATTTTGATATGCGGAATACAACTGCTTTGACCCAATCCTCGATATGGATGAGGCACTGGAGTTTGTTTCTCCTAGTCATTCCGGAATGGAATGACTTAACAGACCACAGAGATAATAGGGCATCGATGAACACAAATGCACATATACTCTTGGTTATCAACTGATAGAGGATGGTCGGGATACGACTAAAGAGAGCAACTCAAGCGAACATATAACTTTTCGAGTTGTGGAGGCATGGATTAGCATGTCGAACGATTTCAACATAGTTCTTCCAGATAACCCATGCTGAAAGGTTGAGCTGGCAGAGTCACAGTATCGCATGGAGAACTCATCGAGAGCACTCTTGCTGTCATCTATTGGTTCAGAAGAACTCCTGCCAAGAATGGTTCATGGTAATTGGAAGAAGGATGTACCACGAACCTCGAGGACTATCGCAAGTTACTAATATCCTAAAGGAACTAGCAAACACTATCAACATGAAGTAAGTAGAGTGAATCTCGGGTTCAAAACCCAGGAATAGAATACCTACTACTATGTAGCATCACGGGATGCTTCCGAGAATAAAGGCCAGAATCATCACACTGGGAACACAAATCATGGCTAGACCACTAGATAATCCCCTGAGACACCTAGGGTCATAATAATAACTCCAACATAAATGTCAAGGCAATGGGATACCTCAACTCAACAATTAGTGTGATTGAGCTGGCATAAAGGAACATCGAAACCAGATGGAAAGGATTTGCAAATGCATCAGACTCTTTGGAGACCTAGGATGACTCGGACAGCATAACGGCTGTAAATGCTCAAAAAGATTTGAGACATTCACAAAAATGGTGGCATAACCACTCAGAAGCACAATATCAAGGTTTCGAGATCAACAATTAACATACGGAAGTAGTAGGAACTGAACTGAGACTTAAATCCAACAATCCTATAAGTCTACGGATTAGTAACACGTCATCCTGATAGATAGATGAGAAGACCTAGTTCCTTAACCCCGTAGGAAAGATAAGATGACTCAGATCAGAAGGGCATAAGGTATAAGGAGTAAAAAGAGCCTTACGTTCCATCCCACAATCAATTCCCTTATATAACTAAAGAATTTCTAGACTCAACTTCGACCAGTTTGGCTTGGTAATCCTACAGGCAGTCAAGCTCTGATACCAACGCTGTCAGGACCCCGACTCAATGCCACATCGATCTAGCATGTAACACCTCATATCACTTTGCGGCCTCACGCACGGTATTCCCACGGGTGTCGCCTTACCTTTGCCCGGGACCGTTTGCGTCTTTTGGCACACGTATATGATAGTGTCGCTAGCATCCATATGGTAAGGAGCCCGGGCTGACATGGCTAGTCGTAAACCCAAAGTGGCACAAACTTACAGGGACAGGCATCCATGACCCATCATCGAACGTGTCGGTCATCAACGAGTGAATCCAGGCTGTAGCACTGGGCTAGCAGGACTCCGGTGAACCGGGCTGTAGCGGGCTAACAGGACTCCGGTATTCATCACGTGACATTTCCCCGAAGGGACAGACACAGGAACGAAGAAGGACACATGCCGGCCAGCCTAAGTGTTCCGGAGCATTAGCAAGCTACCATGGCTCAGTGGAAACACTAGGAGACATTTCCCGGTAAGAGAGGCTACTAAGGATAAACAACTAGATAGTCAGATCCCACACATACCAAGCATTTCAATAACATACACACAATATGCTCGATATGTGCAAACACAACATGGCATCACAACATGACTCTACGACTCAAATATTTATTAGGCTCCGAGGAGCGAGATATTACAAACATGGGTGTCATGACCCAACAATCAGAGCATACAAGTCAAAGCACATGCGGAAGCTTAACATGTCTGGGTACAGACATCTATAAATGAAAAGGCTGAGAAGCCTGACTATCTACCAGATCCTGCCGAGGGCACAAGATCGTAGCTAAGGTAACAAGCTAAACATCGAAGTTCACGCGGAACTACTAGTGAGACTGAAGTCTCTCTGCAAAAACATAAAATAGGCAAACGTGAGTACAAATGTACCCAGCAAGACTTACATCAGATCTATCTACATATGCATCATTATCAACAAAGGGGGTGGTGGAGTTTAACTGCAGCAAGCCAGCTTTGACTCGATGGCTAACCTGAACTACGACTGCAAGTAACTCTTTTGAGGTGGCGCACACGAGTCCACATATTCACCATATCAATACACCACTATGGATCCGCTCTTGTCTCCCTACGAGAACGCCATCCATAGCACTCACGCTTATCTTGCGTATTTTAGAGTATCCACTTTCACTTGTCTATGAACTATGCAAGGGGTCCAAGTTTCCATATCCGAGGAATCCGGCTATTCGAATAGATAATGATAACCCTGCAGGGGTGTACTTCTTCACACACGCTTTCGCCACTTATCGCCATGTACACGTCATGTACCTCGGCAACCTTCAAGCGGAAGCCGGGCGAGGGAGTCAGCCACGACCTGACTAACCGAACAAGTCTCTAGTCCAGGTTTATCGCCTATTCGGGTTCCATCCGCAAGGAGATCCGGCCGGGGTGTCGCTCACGGCCCCAAACGATGTGAGCAGGGTTCCCAATCCCACCTCGACGGGTGGATCTATGCTTGGTACACCGTGCCACTGTGCCTAGTCTGTGCCTAGCCCACCTGTACCGGGTGCCACTTGGTAGACTACTAACACTACCTACAAACACCAGAAACTAGTTGCAACTCCTGGACAGAGATCAAGTTGATTAATAAGTCGAGAGAGCTTGGAGCGCCCAGAGCCCGATGTGTGGTAGTAACTGATCATGGATCACAAACATAGAACTCAGTTCCTGAGGTCGGCTGCAATGAGACAACCCACCATGTACTCCTACATGGCCTCTCACCGCTACCTTTACCAAATCGTGTTCACACACTTAGCTCACACACAGTAGGACATGTTCACACACCTCTGATTCATCCCCGATGAATCAGACCTGACTCAACTCTAAGCAGTAGCAGGCATGACAAACAAGCATGAATGAGTAGGCACAATAGGGCTCAAACAACTCCTACTCATGCTAGTGGGTTTCATCTATTTACTATGGCAATGACAGGTCATGCAAAGGATAAAGGGGTTCAGCTACCGCAGCATGTAACAAATATGTTGTTGTTGTCCTAATGCAGTAAAAGAGAGCAGGAGCGGGAGAGTGGGATTTTATCGGAATGAACAAGGGGGTTTTGCTTGCCTGGCACTTCTGAAGATAATATAGCTCTTCATCGGTGTCATCGATCACATCGTCGGTATCACGTCTATCGAAAGGGGGCAATCACCGGCAAACAAGGAAAAACACAATGAATGCAATGCGACAATATGATGCATGCTATGACATGGCAATATGAATGGGTTTTGGGTAATGCACTTAGCTATGATTTAAATGAAGTTGGTTTGAATACATGATTCAAATTCCAACTCCATGTATGGTTATTTAAATGCCCTTTATTTGTTTTGTGCAAAACAGAGGACAAACATTGTTCAAACATGCATGAAAATGGTACAGATGGATTCCTTGAATTTTTCTGATAATTTTTCATATATAAATTATTCAATTTGGAGTTACGGTTGAATTTCTATGATTTTTAGAGGTTTATACAATTTTCTGGAATTTCTTGAATTAAATTAAATCCAGAAAATGATTTATGGCGTCAGCACCACGTCACTGTGACATCAGCAGAGTCAACTGGGCGCCCCAGGTCAAACCTGACCAGTGGGGTCCATTGGTCAGTGACACAGTGCTGACTAGTGTCGTTGAAAGGTGGGGCCAGGTCAACGGCCACGTCAGCAGAGTCAATGCTGACGGGTGGGTCCCACTGCTTATGAACTAATCTAAACAGAAAATAAAACTAACCTAAACAGGTGCAAGGGCCCACATGGCAGTGGCTTTAGGGGGGGTTAGTTAGTGCGTCATTAGCGCTAATGGTGGTGCCACGTCAGCGTCGCCGGATTAAGCACCGGCGACCACATCTCGCGGCGGAGGCTCGCCGGAGTTGCTCGGGCTCGCGCTACAGGCGGCGGTTTGTGACGCGGTTGGGTCCTATGGAGAGCTGGGCTCGTGCGCAACCAATGGAGCAAGCCAGATGAGCTGGGGTTAGTTGTGGCATCGGCAGCGGCGAGGGAGGCGGCGGCCGGAGTTCGGCCAACGGCGGGTTAGGCGATGCAGGGCGCTAGGGGAGGCGTTGGTGCGTGCTACGTGCTCCTGGTGAGGTGTGGAGCACGGTGGTGTGCCCGGCTTCGAGCCACAGTGGCTCTGGCCACGACGGTGACGAGGCACGGCGGTGGTGAGCTTCGGCCGTGGTGGAAGATGGAGCTAGGGGACGAGAACAGAGGGAGCGAGCAAAGAGGAGGCAGCAGGAGCTCACAGGGAGAACGATGAGGTGGTCAGCGAGCTCGAGGGCGTCTTCGGTGCTGCGAATCGAATGGCGGCGATCGCCGGCCGTGGCGATGAAGATGGAGGTGATGGCGTGGCTTCAGGGCACCCGGCGTCGCATGCGTCGTGGTAGAGCTTCCCGGATCCAAGGCGGAGCTCGTGGCCTAACTGGCTGGGCGTGGGGATGCTGGTGGCTCCGGTGGTGCTCGTTGGCGGTCTCGGGTGCGTCCGGGGATGAGCGAGGGAGAGAGACAGAGGAGGGAGAGGGGATGCAGCGGGTGAGGGAAAAGAGCGAGGGGACACGGGGCGTCGTCGTGGCGTTGCTAGGAGGGCCGGGGAAGCAGGAGGTGGCCGGGGCGGCGTTGGCGCTCGCCACCGAGCTGCTTCGGTGCGAGGGGAGGAAGACGACAGGGGGGAAAGCGGCGGTGGGCTGGGCCGCTGGAGAAGCTGGGCCGGCTGGGCTGCCAGGTGAGCAACAGGTAGGTCTTCTGCTCTTTTTTAGCTTTTCTTCTGGTTTGTTTAATTTACTTCCTTTTGCCACTGTTTCTAAATAAAACAAATTCAAAGACAGTGACAAAATTCCCCTGAACATTTTATTTAGCACAATGGAATTATACCAAAGCACATAAAAATGTTTCAGTTATTTGAACATATATTCAGTAATATTTGGATATAAGTTCAAATTCAAAATAGTATTGATTTAAATTCAAAGTCCCAAAATAATTCCTTAAAAATGTTCCTAAATTTTGGTTTGATATATAGCTCTTGCCAAAATTCTCAAACATTGCAAAAGGACATCTTGGAACATAGAATGAGATTTCTAGGGATCTTTGCCCTGCTTTTAATTAAGTTTTTGAGGCTTTCAAAATTCCTCAATTCAAGTTTCAAAAATATAGACATGATGCACACATGAAGCAAGCATAGGTCAGGCCAGAACTAGGGATGTGACATGTGAAAATGTTGAAACTTGGCATGGTATCATCATTTCACCCGCATCGCATGTGCGAAAGAGTAGAGATGGTTACAGCAAAAACTGGACACACTTTGTGTACAAACTGGACAATCTCTTTCGGAGTATCAGGGTTTCGGACGAGAACTCATCTGTTACATGGGCACTTCAATGTTTTTAAATTATTTGAACTCCGAACTTCTTGTGTGTTCAGTATGTAGTATTCAAAGCATCGTCATCAATTTCCAACATGTTCTCACATCATTTGCTGTTTTTCAGTCATTTACCTAATTGTTTAGAGAGCTAAATGACCGTGAAATTGAAAATCACTACAAAATGAACTGTGAAAATATTGAGACTTGGCATGGTATCATCATTTCACCCGTGTAGCATCTGCGAAATAGTAGAGAGGGTCACGACAAAAACTGGACGCTCTTCGTGTACGAACTGGACAATCTCTTTCGGAGTATCAGGGTTTCGGACGAGAACTCGTCTGTTACATGGGCACTTCAATGTTTTTTAAACTTATTTGAACTCCGGACTTCTTGTGTGTTCAATATGCAGCATTCAAAGGATGTCATCAATTTCCAACATGTTCTGACATCATTTGCTACTTTTCAGTCATTTACCTAATTGTTTAGAGAGCTAAATGACCGTGAAAGTGAAAATCACTACAAAATGAACTGTGAAAATGTTGAAACTTGGCATGGTATCATCATGTCACCCGCATTGCATGTGCGAAACAGTAGAGAGGATCACGGCAAAAACTGGATGCACTTCGTGTACAAACTGGACAACCTCTTTCAGAGTATCAGGGTTTCGGACGAGAACTCATCTGTTACATGGGCACTTCAATGTTTTTTAAACTTATTTGAACTCCGGACTTCTTTTGCATTCAGTATGCAGCATTCAAAGCGAAGTTATCAATTTCCAACATGTTCTGACTACATTTGCTATTTTCAGTCATTTACCTAATTGTTTAGAGAGCTAAATGACCGTGAAATTGAAAATCACTACAAAATGAACTGTGAAAATGTTGAAACTTGGCATGGTATCATCATTTCACCCACATAGCATGTGCGAAAGAGTTGAGAAGGGAACGGCAAAAACTGGACGCACTTCGTGTACAAACTAGACAATCTCTTTCGGAGTATCAGGGTTTCGGTCGAGAACTCATCTATTACATGGGCACTTCAATGTTTTTTAAACTTATTTGAATTCCGGACCTCTTGTGTGTTCAGTATGCAACATTCAAAGAGACGTCATCAATTTCCAACATGCTCTGACATCATTTACAGTTTTTCAGTCATTTACCTAATTGTTTAGAGAGCTAAATGACCGTGAAATTGAAAATCACTACAAAATGAACTTTGAAAATGTTGAAACTTGGCATGGTATCATCATTTCACCCGCATAGCATGTGAGAAAGAGTAGAGAGGGTCACAGAAAAAACTGGACGCACTTCGTGTACAAACTGCACAATCTCTTTCGGAGTATCAGGGTTTCGGACGAGAACTCATCTGTTACATGGGCACTTCAATGTTTTTTAAACTTATTTCAACTCCGGACTTCTTGTGTGTTTAGTATGCAGTATTCAAAGCGACGTCATCAATTTCCAACATGTTCTGACATCATTTGCTGTTTTTCAGTCATTTACCTAATTGTTTAGAGAGCTACATGACCGTGAAATTGAAAAATCACTACAAAATGAACTATGAAAATGTTGAAACTTGGCATGGTATCATCATTTCACCCGCATAGCATGTGCGAAAGAGTAGAGAGGGTCACGGCAAAAACTGGACGCACTTCTTGTACAAACTGCAGGATCTATTTCGAAGTATCAGGGTTTCGGACAAGAACTCATCTGTTACATGGGCACTTCAATGTTTTTTAAACTTATTTGGACTCCGGACTTCTTGTGTGTTCAATATGCAGTATTCAGAGCAACGTCATCAATTTCCAACATGTTCTCACATCATTTGTTGTTTTTCATTCATTTACCTAATTGTTTACAGAGCTAAATGACCGTGAAATTGAAAATCACTACAAAATGAACTGTGAAAATGTTGAGACTTGGCATGGTATCATCATTTGACCCGCGTAGCATGTGCGAAATAGTAGAGAGGGTCACGGCAAAAACTGGACGCTCTTCGTGTACGAACTGGACTATCTCTTTCAGAGCATCAGGGTTTCGGACGAGAACTCATCTGTTACATAGGCACTTCAATGTTTTTTAAACTTATTTGAACTTCGGACTTCTTGTGTGTTCAGTATGCAGTATTCAAAGCGACGTCATCAATTTCCAACATGTTCTGATATCATTTGCTGTTTTTCAGTCATTTACCTAATTGTTTAGAGAGCTAAATGACCGTGAAAGTGAAAATCACTACAAAATGAACTGTGAAAATGTTGAAACTTGGCATGGTATCATCATGTCACCCGCATAGCATGTGCGAAAGAGTTGAGAGGGTCACGGCAAAAACTGGACGCACTTCGTGTACAAACTGGACAGCCTCTTTCAGAGTATCAAGGTTTCAGACGAGAACTCATCTATTACATGGGCACTTCAATGTTTTTTAAACTTATTTGAACTCCGGACCTCTTGTGTGAGTATGCAACATTCAAAGAGACGTCATCAATTTCCAACATGTTCTGACATCATTTACTGTTTTTCAGTCATTTACCTAATTGTTTAGAGAGCTAAATGACCGTGAAATTGAAAATCACTACAAAATGAACTGTGAAAATGTTGAAACTTGGCATGGTATCATCATTTCCCCCGCATACCATGTGAGAAAGAGTACAGAGGGTCATGGAAAAAACTGGACGCACTTCGTGTACAAACTGCACAATCTCTTTCGGAGTATCAGGGTTTCGGACGAGAACTCATCTGTTACATGGGCACTTCAATGTTTTTTAAACTTATTTGAACTCTGGACTTCTTGTGTGCTCAATATGCAGCATTCAAAGCGACGTCATCAATTTCCAACATGTTCTGACATCATTTGCTATTTTCCAGTCATTTACCTAATTGTTTAGAGAGCTAAATGACCGTGAAAGTGAAAATCACTACAAAATGAACTGTGAAAATGTTGAAACTTGGCATGGTATCATCATGTCACCCGCATAGCATGTGCGAAATAGTAGAGAGGGTCACGGCAAAAACTGGACGATCTTCGTGTACAAACTGGACAATCTCTTTTGGAGTATCAGGGTTTCAGATGAGAACTCATCTGGTACATGGGCACTTCATTGTTTTTTAAAATTATTTGAACTCTGGACTTCTTGTGTGTTCAGTATGCAGCATTCAAAGCGACGTCATCAATTTCCAACATGTTCTGACAACATTTGCTGTTTTTCAGTCATTTACCTAATTGTTTAGAGAGCTAAATGACCGTGAAATTGAAAATCACTACAAAATGAACTATGAAAATGTTGAAACTTGGCATGGTACCATCATTTCACCCGCATAGCATGTGCGAAAGCGTAGAGAGGGTCACGGCAAAAACTGGACGCACTTCTTGTACAAACTGCAGAATCTATTTCGGAGTATCAGGGTTTCGGACAAGAACACATCTGTTACATGGGCACTTCAATGTTTTTTAACCTTATTTGAACTCCGGACTTCTTGTGTGTTCATTATGCAGTATTCAAAGCAACGTCATCAATTTCCAACATGTTCTCACATGATTTGTTGTTTTTCAATCATTTACCTAATTGTTTACAGACCTAAATGACCGTGAAATTGAAAATCACTACAAAATGAACTGTGAAAATGTTGAGACTTGGCATGGTATCATCATTTTACCCGCGTAGCATGTGCGAAATAGTAGAGAGGGTCACAGCAAAAACTGGACGCTCTTCGTGTATGAACTGGACAATCTCTTTCGGAGCATCAGGGTTTCGGACGAGAACTCATCTGTTACATGGGCACTACAATGTTTTTTAAACTTATTTGAACTCCGACCTTCTTGTGTGTTCAGTCTGTAGTATTCAAAGCGACGTCATCAATTTCCAACATGTTCTGACATCATTTACTGTTTTTCAGTCATTTACCTAATTGTTTAGAGAGCTAAATGACCGTGAAATTGAAAATCACTACAAAATGAACTGTGAAAATGTTGAAACTTGGCATGGTATCATCATTTCACCCGCATAGCATGTGAGAAAGAGTAGAGAAGGTCACGGAAAAAACTGGATGCACTTCGTGTACAAACTGCACAATCTCTTTCGGAGTATCAGGGTTTCAGACGAGAACTCATCTGTTACATGGGCAGTTTAATGTTTTTTAAACTTATTTCAACTCCGGACTTCTTGTGTGTTCAGTATGCAGTATTCAAAGCGACGTCATCAATTTCCAACATGTTTTCACATCATTTGCTGTTTTTCAGTCATTTACCTAATTATTTAGAGAGCTAAATGACCGTGAAATTGAAAATCACTACAAAATGAACTGTGAAAATGTTGAGACTTGGCATGGTATCATCATTTCACCCGCGTAGCATGTGCGAAATAGTTGAGAGGGTCATGGCAAAAACTGGACGATCTTCGTGTACAAACTGGACAATCTCTTTCGGAGTATCAGGGTTTTGGACGAGAACTCATCTGGTACATGGGCACTTCAATGTTTTTTAAAATTATTTGAACTCCGGACTTCCTGTGTGTTCAGTATGTAGCATTCAAAGCGACGTCATCAATTTCCAACATGTTCTGACATCATTTGCTGTTTTTCAGTCATTTACCTAATTGTTTAGAGAGCTAAATGACCGTGAATGTGAAAATCAGTACAAAATGAACTGTGAAAATGTTGAAACTTGGCATGGTATCATCATGTCACCCGCATAGCATGTGCGAAAGAGTAGAGAGGGTCACGGCAAAAATTGGACGCACTTCGTGTACAAACTGGACAACCTCTTTCAGAGTATCAGGGTTTCAGACGAGAACTCATCTGTTACATGGGCACTTCAATGTTTTTTAAACTTATTTGAACTCCGGACTTCTTTTGCGTTCAGTATACAGCGTTCAAAGCGAAGTTATCAATTTCCAACATGTTCTGACTACATTTGCTATTTTCAGTCATTTACCTAATTGTTTAGAGAGCTAAATGACCGTGAAATTGAAAATCACTACAAAATGAACTGTGAAAATGTTGAAACTTGGCATGGTATCATCATTTCACCCGCATAGCATGTGCGAAAGAGTTGAGAAGGTCACGGCAAAAACTGGACCACTTCGTGTACAAACTGGACAATCTCTTTCGGAGTATCAGGGTTTCGGTCGAGAACTCATCTATTACATGGGGACTTCAATGTTTTTTAAACTTATTTGAATTCCGGACCTCTTGTGTGTTCAGTATGCAACATTCAAAGAGACGTCATCAATTTCCAACATGCTCCGACATCATTTACAGTTTTTCAGTCATTTACCTAATTGTTTAGAGAGCTAAATGACCGTGAAATTGAAAATCACTACAAAATGAACTTTGAAAATGTTAAAACTTGGCATGGTATCATCATTTCACCCGCATAGCATGTGAGAAAGAGTAGAGAGGGTCACAGAAAAAACTGGACGCACTTCGTGTACAAACTGCACAATCTCTTTCGGAGTATCAGGGTTTCGGACGAGAACTCATCTGTTACATGGGCACTTCAATGTTTTTTAAACTTATTTCAACTCCGGACTTCTTGTGTGTTCAGTATGCAGTATTCAAAGCGACGTCATCAATTTCCAACATGTTCTGACATCATTTGCTGTTTTTCAGTCATTTACCTAATTGTTTAGAGAGCTACATGACCGTGAAATTGAAAAATCACTACAAAAAATGAACTATGAAAATGTTGAAACTTGGCATGGTATCATCATTTCACCCGCATAGCATGTGCGAAAGAGTAGAGAGGGTCACGGCAAAAACTGGACGCACTTCTTGTACAAACTGCAGGATCTATTTCGAAGTATCAGGGTTTCGGACAAGAACTCATCTGTTACATGGGCACTTCAATGTTTTTTAAACTTATTTGGACTCCGGACTTCTTGTGTGTTCAATATGCAGTATTCAGAGCAACGTCATCAATTTCCAACATGTTCTCACATCATTTGTTGTTTTTCATTCATTTACCTAATTGTTTACAGAGCTAAATGACCGTGAAATTGAAAATCAGTACAAAATGAACTGTGAAAATGTTGAGACTTGGCATGGTATCATCATTTCACCCGCGTAGCATGTGCGAAATAGTAGAGAGGGTCACGGCAAAAACTGGACGCTCTTCGTGTACGAACTGGACTATCTCTTTCAGAGCATCAGGGTTTCGGACGAGAACTCATCTGTTACATAGGCACTTCAATGTTTTTTAAACTTATTTGAACTCCGGACTTCTTGTGTGTTCAGTATGCAGTATTCAAAGCGACGTCATCAATTTCCAACATGTTCTGATATTATTTGCTGTTTTTCAGTCATTTACCTAATTGTTTAGAGAGCTAAATGACCGTGAAATTGAAAATCACTACAAAATGAACTTTGAAAATGTTGAAACTTGGCATGGTATCATCATTTCACCCGCATAGCATGTGAGAAAGAGTAGAGAGGGTCACAGAAAAAACTGGACGCACTTCGTGTACAAACTGCACAATCTCTTTCGGAGTATCAGGGTTTCGGACGAGAACTCATCTGTTACATGGGCACTTCAATGTTTTTTAAACTTATTTGAACTCCGGACTTCTTGTGTGTTCAGTATGCAGTATTCAAAGCGACGTCATCAATTTCCAACATGTTCTGATATCATTTGCTGTTTTTCAGTCATTTACCTAATTGTTTAGAGAGCTAAATGACCGTGAAATCGAAAATCACTACAAAATGAACTGTGAAAATGTTGAAACTTGGCATGGTATCATCATGTCACCCGCATAGCATGTGCGAAAGAGTAGAGAGGGTCACGGCAAAAACTGGACGCACTTCGTGTACAAACTGGACAGCCTCTTTCAGAGTATCAGGGTTTCAGACGAGAACTCATCTGTTACATGGGCACTTCAATGTTTTTTAAACTTATTTGAACTCCGGACTTCTTTTGCGTTCAGTATGCAGCATTCAAAGCGAAGTCATCAATTTCCAACATGTTCTGACTACATTTGCTATTTTCAGTCATTTACCTAATTGTTTAGAGAGCTAAATGACCATGAAATTGACAATCACTACAAAATGAACTGTGAAAATGTTGAAACTTGGCATGGTATCATCATTTCACCCGCATAGCATGTGCGAAAGAGTTGAGAAGGTCACGGCAAAAACTGGACGCACTTCGTGTACAAACTGGACAATCTCTTTCGGAGTATCAGGGTTTCGGTCGAGAACTCATCTATTACATGGGCACTTCAATGTTTTTTAAACTTATTTGAACTCCGGACCTCTTGTGTGTTCAGTATGCAACATTCAAAGAGACGTCATCAATTTCCAACATGTTCTGACATCATTTACTGTTTTTCAGTCATTTACCTAATTGTTTAGAGAGCTAAATGACCGTGAAATTGAAAATCACTACAAAATGAACTGTGAAAATGTTGAAACTTGGCATGGTATCATCATTTCACCCGCATAGCATGTGCGAAAGAGTGGAGATAGTTACGGCAAAAACTGGATGCACTTTGTGTACAAACTGGACAATCTCTTTCGGAGTATCAGGGTTTCGGACGAGAACTCATCTGTTACATGGGCACTTCAATGTTTTTAAAACTTATTTGAACTCTGGACTTCTTGTGTGCTCAATATGCAGCATTCAAAGCGATGTCATCAATTTCCAACATGTTCTGACATCATTTGCTATTTTCCAGTCATTTACCTAATTGTTTAGAGAGCTAAATGACCGTGAAAGTGAAAATCACTACAAAATGAACTGTGAAAATGTTGAAACTTGGCATGGTATCATCATGTCACCCGCATAGCATGTGCAAAATAGTAGAGAGGGTCACGGCAAAAACTGGACGATCTTCGTGTACAAACTGGACAATCTCTTTTGGAGTATCAGGGTTTCAGACGAGAACTCATCTAGTACATGGGCACTTCATTGTTTTTTAAAATTATTTGAACTCTGGACTTCTTGTGTGTTCAGTATGCAGCATGCAAAGCGACGTCATCAATTTCCAACATGTTCTGACAACATTTGCTGTTTTTCAGTCATTTACCTAATTGTTTAGAGAGCTAAATGACCGTGAAATTGAAAATCACTACAAAATGAACTATGAAAATGTTGAAACTTGGCATGGTACCATCATTTCACCCGCATAGCATGTGCGAAAGAGTAGAGAGGGTCACGGCAAAAACTGGACGCACTTCTTGTACAAACTGCAGAATCTATTTCGGAGTATCAGGGTTTCGGACAAGAACTCATCTGTTACATGGGCACTTCAATGTTTTTTAACCTTATTTGAACTCCGGACTTCTTGTGTGTTCATTATGCAGTATTCAAAGCAACGTCATCAATTTCCAACATGTTCTGACATGATTTGTTGTTTTTCAATCATTTACCTAATTGTTTAGAGACCTAAATGACCGTGAAATTCAAAAATCACTACAAAATGAACTGTGAAAATGTTGAGACTTGGCATGGTATCATCATTTTACCCGCGTAGCGTGTGCGAAATAGTAGAGAGGGTCACAGCAAAAACTGGACGCTCTTCGTGTATGAACTGGACAATCTCTTTCGGAGCATCAGGGTTTCGGACGAGAACTCATCTGTTACATGGGCACTACAATGTTTTTTAAACTTATTTGAACTCCGAACTTCTTGTGTGTTCAGTCTGTAGTATTCAAAGCGACGTCATCAATTTCCAACATGTTCTGACATCATTTGCTGTTTTTCATTCATTTACCTAATTGTTTAGAGAGCTAAATGACCGTGAAATTGAAAATCACTACAAAATGAACTGTGAAAATGTTGAAACTTGGCATGGTATCATCATTTCACCCGCATAGCATGTGCGAAAGAGTAGAGATGGTCACAGCAAAAACTGGATGCCCTTTGTGTACAAACTGGACAATCTCTTTCGGAGTATCATGGTTTGGGACGAGAACTCATCTGTTACATGGGCACTTCAATGTTTTTTAAACTTATTTGAACTCTGGACTTCTTGTGTGCTCAATATGCAGCATTCAAAGCGACGTCATCAATTTCCAACATGTTCTGACATCGTTTGCTATTTTCCAGTCATTTACCTAATTGTTTAGAGAGCTAAATGACCGTGAAAGTGAAAATCACTACAAAATGAACTGTGAAAATGTTGAAACTTGGCATGGTATCATCATGTCACCCGCATAGCATGTGCGAAATAGTAGAGAGGGTCACGGCAAAAACTGGCCGATCTTCGTGTACAAACTGGACAATCTCTTTTGGAGTATCAGGGTTTCAGACGAGAACTCATCTGGTACATGGGCACTTCATTGTTTTTTAAAATTATTTGAACTCTGGACTTCTTGTGTGTTCAGTATGCAGCACTCAAAGCGACGTCATCAATTTCCAACATGTTCTGACAACATTTGCTGTTTTTCAGTCATTTACCTAATTGTTTAGAGAGCTAAATGACCGTGAAATTGAAAATCACTACAAAATGAACTATGAAAATGTTGAAACTTGGCATGGTACCATCATTTCACCCGCATAGCATGTGCGAAAGAGTAGAGAGGGTCACGGCAAAAACTGGACGCACTTCTTGTACAAACTGCAGAATCTATTTCGGAGTATCAGGGTTTCAGACAAGAACTCATCTGTTACATGGGCACTTCAATGTTTTTTAACCTTATTTGAACTCCGGAATTCTTGTGTGTTCATTATGCAGTATTCAAAGCAACGTCATCAATTTCCAACATGTTCTCACATGATTTGTTGTTTTTCAATCATTTACATAATTGTTTAGAGACCTAAATGACCGTGAAATTGAAAATCACTACAAAATGAACTGTGAAAATGTTGAGACTTGGCATGGTATCATCATTTTACCCGCGTAGCATGTGCGAAATAGTAGAGAGGGTCACAGCAAAAACTGGACGCTCTTCGTGTATGAACTGGACAATCTCTTTCGGAGCATCAGGGTTTCAGACGAGAACTCATCTGTTACATGGGCACTACAATGTTTTTTAAACTTATTTGAACTCCGAACTTCTTGTGTGTTCAGTCTGTAGTATTCAAAGCGACGTCATCAATTTCCAACATGTTCTGACATCATTTGCAGTTTTTCAGTCATTTACCTAATTGTTTAGAGAGCTAAATGACCGTGAAATTGAAAATCACTACAAAATGAACTGTGAAAATGTTGAAACTTGGCATGGTATCATCATTTCACCCGCATAGCATGTGCGAAAGAGTAGAGATGGTCACAGCAAAAACTGGATGCCCTTTGTGTACAAACTGGACAATCTCTTTCGGAGAATCATGGTTTCGGACGAGAACTCATCTGTTACATGGGCACTTCAATGTTTTTTAAAC
>NC_041380.1:172300691-172301538 GCF_002162155.2 Triticum dicoccoides
CCGTGAAATTGAAAATCACTACAAAATGAACTATGAAAATTTTGAAACTTGGCATGGTATCATCATTTCACCAACATAGCATGTGCGAAAGAGTAGAGAGGGTCACAGAAAAAACTGGACGCACTTCGTGTACAAACTAGACAATCTCTTTTGGAGCACCAGGGTTTCGGATGAGAACTCATCTGATACATGGGCACTTCAATGTTTTTTAAACTTATTTGAACTCCGGACTTCTTGTGTGTTCAGTATGCAGCATTCAAAGCGACGTCATCAATTTCCAACATGTTCTGACATCATTTGCTGTTTTTCAATCATTTACCTAATTGTTTAGAGAGCTAAATGACCGTGAAATTGAAAATCACTACAAAATGAACTGTGAAAATGTTGAAACTTGGCATGGTATCATCATTTCACCCGCATAGCATGTGCGAAAGAGTAGAGATGGTCACAGCAAAAACTAGATGCACTTTGTGTACAAACTGGACAATCTCTTTCGGAGTATCGTGGTTTCGGACGAGAACTCATCTGTTACAGGGGCACTTCAATGTTTTTTAAACTTATTTGAACTCCGGACTTCTTGTGTGTTCAGTATGCAGCATTCAAAGTGACGTCATCAATTTCCAACATGTTCTAACATCATTTGTTGTTTTTCAGTTAGTAACCTAATTTTTTAGAGAGCTAAATGACCGTGAAATTGAAAATCACTACAAAATGAACTGTGAAAATGTTGAAACTTGGCATGGTATCATCATTTCACCCGCATAGCATGTGCAAAATAGTAGAGATGGTTACGACAAAAACTGGACGCACTTTGTGTACAAACTGGACAATCTCTGTCGGAGTATCA
>NC_041380.1:172301548-172308045 GCF_002162155.2 Triticum dicoccoides
AACATTCAAAGTGACGTCATCAATTTCCAACATGTTCTAACATCATTTGTTGTTTTTCAGTCATTAACCTAATTGTTTAGAGAGCTAAATGACCGTGAAATTGAAAATCACTACAAAATGAACTGTGAAAATGTTGAGACTTGGCATGGTATCATCATTTCACCCGCGTAGCATGTGCGAAATAGTAGAGAGGGTCACAGCAAAAACTGGACGCTCTTCGTGTATGAACTGGACAATCTCTTTCGGAGCATCAGGGTTTCGGACGAGAACTCATCTGTTACATGGGCACTTCAATGTTTTTTAAACTTATTTGAACTCCGGACTTCTTGTGTGTTCAGTATGCAGTATTCAAAGCGACATCATCAATTTCCAACATGTTCTGGCATCATTTGCTATTTTTCAGTCATTTACCTAATTGTTTAGAGAGCTAAATGACCGTGAAATTGAAAATCACTACAAAATGAACTGTGAAAATGTTGAAGCTTGGCATGGTATCATCATTTCACCCGCATAGCATGTGCGAAAGAGTAGAGATGGTCACAGCAAAAACTGGATGCACTTTGTGTACAAACTGGACAATCTCTTTCGGAGTATCATGGTTTCGGACGAGAACTCATCTGTTACATGGGCACTTCAATATTTTTTAAACTTATTTGAACTCCGGACTTCTTGTGTGTTCAGTATGCAACATTCAAAGTGACGTCATCAATTTCCAACATGCTCTAACATCATTTGTTGTTTTTCAGTCATTAACCTAATTGTTTAGAGAGCTAAATGACCGTGAAATTGAAAATCACTACAAAATGAACTGTGAAAATGTTGAAACTTGGCATGGTATCCTCATTTCACCCGCATAGCATGTGAGAAAGAGTAGAGAGGGTCACGGAAAAAACTGGACGCACTTCGTGTACAAACTGCACAATCTCTTTCGGAGTATCAGGGTTTCGGACGAGAACTCATCTGTTACATGGGCACTTCAATGTTTTTTAAACTTATTTGAACTCTGGACTTCTTGTGTGCTCAATATGCAGTATTCAAAGCGACGTCATCAATTTCCAACATGTTCTGACATCATTTGCTATTTTACAGTCATTTACCTAATTGTTTAGAGAGCTAAATGACCGTGAAAGTGAAAATCACTACAAAATGAACTGTGAAAATGTTGAAACTTGGCATGGTATCATCATGTCACCCGCATAGCATGTGCGAAATAGTAGAGAGGGTCACGGCAAAAACTGGACGATCTTCATGTACAAACTGGACAATCTCTTTTGGAGTATCAGGGTTTCGGACGAGAACTCATCTGGTACATGGGCACTTCAATGTTTTTTAAAATTATTTGAACTCTGGACTTCTTGTGTGTTCAGTACGCAGCATTCAAAGCGACGTCATCAATTTACAACATGTTCTGACATCATTTGCTGTTTTTCAGTCATTTACCTAATTGTTTAGAGAGCTAAATGACCGTGAAATTGAAAATCACTACAAAATGAACTGTGAAAATGTTGAAACTTGGCATGGTATCATCATTTCACCCGCATAGCATGTGCGAAAGAGTGGAGATAGTTACGGCAAAAACTGGATGCACTTTGTGTACAAACTGGACAATCTCTTTCGGAGTATCAGGGTTTCGGACGAGAACTCATCTGTTACATGGGCACTTCAATGTTTTTTAAACTTATTTGAACTCCGGACTTCTTGTGTGTTCAGTATGCAGTATTCAAAGCAACGTCATCCATTTCCAACATGTTCTCACATCATTTGCTGTTTTTCAGTCATTTACCGAATTGTTTAGAGAGCTAAATGACCGTGAAATTGAAAATCACTACAAAATGAACTGTGAAAATATAGAGACTTGGCATGGTATCATCATTTTTCCCGTGTAGCATCTGCGAAATAGTAGAGAGGGTCACGGCAAACACTGGACGCCCTTCGTGTACGAACTGGACAATCTCTTTCGGAGTATCAGGGTTTCGGACGAGAACTCATCTGTTACATGGGCACTTCAATATTTTTAAAACTTATTTGATCTCCGGACTTCTTGTGTGTTCAATATGCAGCATTCAAAGTGATGTCATCAATTTCCAACATGTTCTGACATCATTTGCTATTTTTCAGTCATTTACCTAAGTATTTAGAGAGCTAAATGACCGTGAAAGTGAAAATCACTACAAAATGAACTGTGAAAATGTTGAAACTTGGCATGGTATCATCATGTCACCCGCATAGCGTGTGCGAAAGAGTAGAGATGGTCACGACAAAAACTAGACGCACTTCATGTACAAACTGGACAACCTCTTTCAGAGTATCAGGGTTTCAGACGAGAACTCATGTATTACATGGGCACTTCAATGTTTTTTAAACTTATTTGAACTCCGGACTTCTTTTGCGTTCAGTATGCAGCATTAAGAGCAAAGTTATCAATTTCCAACATGTTCTGACTACATTTGCTATTTTTAGTCATTTACCTAATTGTTTAGAGAGCTAAATGACCGTGAAATTGAAAATCACTACAAAATGAACTGTGAAAATGTTGAAACTTGGCATAGTATCATCATTTCACCCGCATAGCATGTGCGAAAGAGTTGAGAAGGTCACGACAAAAACTGGACGCATTTTGTGTACAAACTAGACAATCTCTTTCGGACTATCAGGGTTTCGGTCGAGAACTCATCTATTACATGGGCACTTCAATGTTTTTTAAACTTATTTGAACTCCGGACCTCTTGTGTGTTCAGTATGCAACATTCAAAGCGACGTCATCAATTTCCAACATGTTCTGACATCATTTACTGTTTTTCAGTCATTTACCTAATTGTTTAGAGGGCTAAATGACCGTGAAATTGAAAATCACTACAAAATGAACTGTGAAAATGTTGAAACTTGGCATTGTATCATCATTTCACCCGCATAGCATGTGAGAAAGAGTAGAGAGGGTCACGGAAAAAACTGGACGCACTTCATGTACAAACTGGACAATCTCTTTTGGAGTATCAGGGTTTCGGACGAGAACTCATCTGGTACATGGGCACTTCAATGTTTTTAAAAAATATTTGAACTCTGGACTTCTTGTGTGTTCAGTATGCAGCATTCAAAGCGACGTCATCAATTTCCAACATGTTCTGACATCATTTGCTATTTTTCAGTCATTTACCTAATTGTTTAGAGGGCTAAATGACCGTGAAATTGAAAATCACTACAAAATGAACTGTGAAAATGTTGAAACTTGGAATGGTATCATCATTTCACCCGCATAGCATGTGCGAAAGAGTAGAGAGGGTCACGGCAAAAACTGGACGCACTTCTTGTACAAACTGCAGAATCTATTTCGGAGTATCAGGGTTTCGGACAAGAACTCATCTGTTACATGGGCACTTCAATGTTTTTTAAAATTATTTGAACTCTGGACTTCTTGTGTGTTCAGTATGCAACATTCAAAGCGACGTCATCAATTTCCAACATGTTCTAACATCATTTGTTGTTTTTCAGTCATTAACCTAATTGTTTAGAGAGCTAAATGACCGTGAAATTGAAAATCACTACAAAATGAACTGTGAAAATGTTGAAACTTGGCATGGTATCATCATTTCACCCGCATAGCATGTACGAAAGAGTGGAGATGGTTACGGCAAAAATTGGATGCACTTTGGGCACTTCAATGTTTTTTAAACTTATTTGAACTCTGGACTTCTTGTGTGTTCAGTATGCAGTATTCAAAGCAACGTCTTCAATTTCCAACAGGTTCTCACATCATTTGCTATTTTTCAGTCATTTACCTAATTGTTTAGAGAGCTAAATGACCGTGAAATTCAAAATCACTACAAAGTGAACTGTGAAAATATTGAGACTTGGCATGGTATCATCATTACACCCGTGTAGCATCTGCGAAATAGTAGAGAGGGTCACGGCAAAAACTGGATGCCCTTCGTGTACGAACTGGACAATCTCTTTCGGAGTATCAGGGTTTCGGACGAGAACTCATCTCTTACATGGGCACTTCAATGTTTTTTAAACTTATTTGAACTCCGGACTTCTTGTGTGTTCAATATGCAACATTCAAAGTGATGTCATCAATTTCCAACATATTCTGACATCATTTGCTATTTTTCAGTCATTTACCTAATTGTTTAGAGAGCTAAATGACCGTGAAAGTGAAAATCACTACAAAATGAACTGTGAAAATGTTGAAACTTGGCATGGTATCATCATGTCACCCGCATAGCATGTGCGAAAGAGTAGAGAGGGTCACGGCAAAAACTGTACGCACTTCGTGTACAAACTGGACAACCTCTTTCAGAGTATCAGGGTTTCGGACAAGAACTCATCTATTACATGGGCACTTCAATGTTTTTTAAACTTATTTGAACTCCGGACTTCTTTTGCGTTCAGTATGCAGCATTCAAAGCGAATTTATCAATTTCCAACATGTTCTGACTACATTTGCTATTTTCAGTCATTTACCTAATTGTTTAGAGAGCTAAATGACCGTGAAATTGAAAATCACTACAAAATGAACTGTGAAAATGTTGAAACTTGGCATGGTATCATCATTTCACCCGCATAGCATGTGCGAAAGAGTTGAGAAGGTCACGGCAAAAACTGGATGCACTTCGTGTACAAACTGGACAATCTCTTTCGGAGTATCAGGGTTTCGGTCGAGAACTCATCTATTACATGGGCACTTCAATGTTTTTTAAACTTATTTGAACTCCGGACCTCTTGTGTGTTCAGTATGCAACATTCAAAGCGACGTCATCAATTTCCAACATGTTCTGACATCATTTACTGTTTTTCAGTCATTTACCTAATTGCTTAGAGAGCTAAATGACCGTGAAATTGAAAATCACTACAAAATGAACTGTGAAAATGTTGAAACTTGGCATGGTATCATCATTTCACCCGCATAGCATGTGAGAAAGAGTAGAGAGGGTCACGGAAAAAACTGGACGCACTTCATGTACAAACTGGACAATCTCTTTTGGAGTATCAGGGTTTCGGACGAGAACTCATCTGGTACATGGGCACTTCAATGTTTTTTAAAATTATTTGAACTCTGGACTTCTTGTGTGTTCAGTATGCAGCATTCAAAGCGACGTCATCAATTTCCAACATGTTCTGACATCATTTGCTGTTTTTCAGTCATTTACCTAATTTTATAGAGAGCTAAATGACCGTGAAATTGAAAATCACTACAAAATGAACTGTGAAAATGTTGAAACTTGGCATGGTATCATCATTTCACCCGCTTAGCATGTGCAAAAGAGTAGAGAGGGTTACGGCAAAAACTGGACGCACTTCTTGTACAAACTGCAGAATCTATTTCGGAGTATCAGGGTTTCGGACAAGAACTCATCTGTTACATGGGCACTTCAATGTTTTTCAAAATTATTTGAACTCTGGACTTCTTGTGTGTTCAGTATGCAGCATTCAAAGCGACGTCATCAATTTCCAACATGTTCTGACATCATTTGCTGTTTTTAAGTCATTTACCTAATTGTTTAGAGAGCTAAATGACCGTGAAATTGAAAATCACTACAAAATGAACTGTGAAAATGTTGAAACTTGGCATGGTATCATCAATTGACCCGCATAGCATGTGCGAAAGAGTAGAGAGGGTCACGGCAAAAACTGGACGCACTTCGTGTACAAACTGCATAATCTCTTTCGGAGTATCAGGGTTTCGGACGACAAATCATATGTTACATGGGCACTTCAATGTTTTTAAACTTATTTGAACTCCGTACTTCTTGTGTGTTCAGTATGCAGCATTCAAAGCAACGTCATAAATTTCCAACATGTTCTAACATCATTTGCTATTTTTCAGTCATTTACCTAATTGTTTAGAGAGCTAAATGACCGTGAAATTCAAAATCACTAGAAAATGAACTGTGAAAATGTTGAAACTTGGCATAGTATCATCATTTCACCCGCATAGCATGTGCGAAAGAGTAGAGATGGTTACGGAAAAACTAGACGCACTTTGTGTACAAACTGGACAATCTCTTTGGGAGCATCAGGGTTTCGGACGAGAACTCATCTGTTACATGGGCACTTCAATGTTTTTTAAACTTATTTGAACTCCGGACTTCTTATGTGTTCAGTATGCAGTATTCAAAGCGACGTCATCAATTTCCAACATGTTCTGATATCATTTGCTGTTTTTCAGTCATTTACCTAATTGTTTAGAGAGCTAAATGACCGTGAAATTGAAAATCACTACAAAATGAACTGTGAAAATGTTGAAACTTGGCATGGTATCATCATTTCACCCGCATAGCATGTGCGAAAGAGTTGAGAAGGTCACGGCAAAAACTGGACGCATTTTGTGTACAAACTAGACAATCTCTTTCGGACTATCAGGGTTTCGGTCGAGAACTCATCTATTACATGGGCACTTCAATGTTTTTTAAACTTATTTGAACTCCGGACCTCTTGTGTGTTCAGTATGCAACATTCAAAGCGACGTCATCAATTTCCAACATGTTCTGACATCATTT
>NC_041380.1:172308181-172316503 GCF_002162155.2 Triticum dicoccoides
TGTACAAACTGGACAATCTCTTTTGGAGTATCAGGGTTTCGGACGAGAACTCATCTGGTACATGGGCACTTCAATGTTTTTTAAAATTATTTGAACTCTGGACTTCTTGTGTGTTCAGTATGCAGCATTCAAAGCGACGTCATCAATTTCCAACATGTTCTGACATCATTTGCTGTTTTTCAGTCATTTACCTAATTTTATAGAGAGCTAAATGACCGTGAAATTGAAAATCACTACAAAATGAACTGTGAAAATGTTGAAACTTGGCATGGTATCATCATTTCACCCGCTTAGCATGTGCAAAAGAGTAGAGAGGGTTACGGCAAAAACTGGACGCACTTCTTGTACAAACTGCAGAATCTATTTCGGAGTATCAGGGTTTCGGACAAGAACTCATCTGTTACATGGGCACTTCAATGTTTTTCAAAATTATTTGAACTCTGGACTTCTTGTGTGTTCAGTATGCAGCATTCAAAGCGACGTCATCAATTTCCAACATGTTCTGACATCATTTGCTGTTTTTAAGTCATTTACCTAATTGTTTAGAGAGCTAAATGACCGTGAAATTGAAAATCACTACAAAATGAACTGTGAAAATGTTGAAACTTGGCATGGTATCATCAATTGACCCGCATAGCATGTGCGAAAGAGTAGAGAGGGTCACGGCAAAAACTGGACGCACTTCGTGTACAAACTGCATAATCTCTTTCGGAGTATCAGGGTTTCGGACGACAAATCATATGTTACATGGGCACTTCAATGTTTTTTAAACTTATTTGAACTCCGTACTTCTTGTGTGTTCAGTATGCAGCATTCAAAGCAACGTCATAAATTTCCAACATGTTCTAACATCATTTGCTATTTTTCAGTCATTTACCTAATTGTTTAGAGAGCTAAATGACCGTGAAATTCAAAATCACTACAAAATGAACTGTGAAAATGTTGAAACTTGGCATAGTATCATCATTTCACCCGCATAGCATGTGCGAAAGAGTAGAGATGGTTACGGAAAAACTGGACGCACTTTGTGTACAAACTGGACAATATCTTTGGGAGCATCAGGATTTCGGACGAGAACTCATCTGTTACATGGGCACTTCAATGTTTTTTAAACTTATTTGAACTCCGGACTTCTTGTGTGTTCAGTATGCAGTATTCAAAGCGACGTCATCAATTTCCAACATGTTCTGATATCATTTGCTGTTTTTCAGTCATTTACCTAATTGTTTAGAGAGCTAAATGACCGTGAAATTGAAAATCACTACAAAATGAACTGTGAAAATGTTGAAACTTGGCATGGTATCATCATTTCACCCGCATAGCATGTGCGAAAGAGTTGAGAAGGTCACGGCAAAAACTGGACGCATTTTGTGTACAAACTAGACAATCTCTTTCGGACTATCAGGGTTTCGGTCGAGAACTCATCTATTACATGGGCACTTCAATGTTTTTTAAACTTATTTGAACTCCGGACCTCTTGTGTGTTCAGTATGCAACATTCAAAGCAACGTCATCAATTTCCAACATGTTCTGACATCATTTACTGTTTTTCAGTCATTTACCTAATTGTTTAGAGAGCTAAATGACCGTGAAATTGAAAATCACTACAAAATGAACTGTGAAAATGTTGAAACTTGGCATTATATCATCATTTCACCCGCATAGCATGTGATAAAGAGTAGAGAGGGTCACGGAAAAAACTGGACGCACTTCATGTACAAACTGGACAATCTCTTTTGGAGTATTAGGGTTTCGGACGAGAACTCATCTGGTACATGGGCACTTCAATGTTTTTTAAAAATATTTGAACTCTGGACTTCTTGTGTGTTCAGTATGCAGCATTCAAAGCGACGTCATCAATTTACAACATGTTCTGACATCATTTGCTATTTTTCAGTCATTTACCTAATTGTTTAGAGAGCTAAATGACCGTGAAATTGAAAATCACTACAAAATGAACTGTGAAAATGTTGAAACTTGGAATGGAATCATCATTTCACCCGCATAGCATGTGCGAAAGAGTAGAGAGGGTCACGGCAAAAACTGGACGCACTTCTTGTACAAACTGCAGAAACTATTTCGGAGTATCAGGGTTTCGGACAAGAACTCATCTGTTACATGGGCACTTCAATGTTTTTTAAAATTATTTGAACTCTGGACTTCTTGTGTGTTCAGTATGCAACATTCAAAGCGACGTCATCAATTTCCAACATGTTCTAACATCATTTGTTGTTTTTCAGTCATTAACCTAATTGTTTAGAGAGCTAAATGACCGTGAAATTGAAAATCACTACAAAATGAACTGTGAAAATGTTGAAACTTGGCATGGTATCATCATTTCACCCGCATAGCATGTACGAAAGAGTGGAGATGGTTACGGCAAAAACTGGATGCACTTTGTGTACAAACTGGACAATCTCTTTCGGAGTATCAGGGTTTCGGACGAGAACTCATCTGTTACATGGGCACTTCAATGTTTTTTAAACTCATTTGAACTCTGGACTTCTTGTGTGTTCAGTATGCAGTATTCAAAGCAACGTCATCAATTTCCAACATGTTCTCACATCATTTGCTGTTTTTCAGTCATTTACCTAATTGTTTAGAGAGCTAAATGACCGTGAAATTGAAAATCACAACAAAATGAACTGTTAAAATATTGAGACTTGGCATGGTATCATCATTTCACCCGTGTAGCATCTGCGAAATAGTAGAGAGGGTCACGGCAAAAACTGGACGCCCTTCGTGTACGAACTGGACAATCTCTTTCGGAGTATCAGGGTTTCGGACGAGAACTCATCTCTTACATGGGCACTTCAATGTTTTTTAAACTTATTTGAACTCCGGACTTCTTGTGTGTTCAATATGCAACATTCAAAGTGATGTCATCAATTTCCAACATGTTCTGACATCATTTGCTATTTTTTAGTCATTTACCTAATTGTTTAGAGAGCTAAATGACCGTGAAAGTGAAAATCACTACAAAATGAACTGTGAAAATGTTGAAACTTGGCATGGTATCATCATGTCACCGGCATAGCATGTGCGAAAGAGTAGAGAGGGTCACGGCAAAAACTGGACGCACTTCGTGTACAAACTGGACAACCTCTTTCAGAGTATCAGGGTTTCGGACGAGAACTCATCTGTTACATGGGCACTTCAATGTTTTTTAAACTTATTTGAACTCCGGACTTCTTTCGCGTTCAGTATGCAGCATTCAAAGTGAAGTTATCAATTTCCAACATGTTCTGACTACATTTGCTAGTTTCAGTCATTTACCTAATTGTTTAGAGAGCTAAATGACCATGAAATCGAAAATCACTACAAATTGAACTGTGAAAATGTTGAAACTTGGCATGGTATCATCATTTCACCCGCATAGCATGTGCGAAAGAGTTGAGAAGGTCACGACAAAAACTGGACGCATTTTGTGTACAAACTAGACAATCTCTTTCGGACTATCAGGGTTTCGGTCGAGAACTCATCTATTACATGGGCACTTCAATGTTTTTTAAACTTATTTGAACTCCGGACCTCTTGTGTGTTCAGTATGCAACATTCAAAGTGACTTCATCAATTTCCAACATGTTTTGACATCATTTACTGTTTTTCAGTCATTTACCTAATTGTTTAGAGAGCTAAATGACCGTGAAATTGAAAATCACTACAAAATGAACTGTGAAAATGTTGAAACTTGGCATTGTATCATCATTTCACCCGCATAGCATGTGAGAAAGAGTAGAGAGGGTCACGGAAAAAACTGGACGCACTTCATGTACAAACTGGACAATCTCTTTTGGAGTGTTAGGGTTTCGGACGAGAACTCATCTGGTACATGGGCACTTCAATGTTTTTTAAAAATATTTGAACTCTGGACTTCTTGTGTGTTCAGTATGCAGCATTCAAAGAGACGTCATCAATTTACAACATGTTCTGACATCATTAGCTATTTTTCAGTCATTTACCTAATTGTTTAGAGAGCTAAATGACCGTGAAATTGAAAATCACTACAAAATGAACTGTGAAAATGTTGAAACTTGGAATGGAATCATCATTTCACCCGCATAGCATGTGCGAAAGAGTAGAGAGGGTCACGGCAAAAACTGGACGCACTTCTTGTACAAACTGCAGAATCTATTTCGGAGTATCAGGGCTTCGGACAAGAACTCATCTGTTACATGGGCACTTCAATGTTTTTTAAAATTATTTGAACTCTGGACTTCTTGTGTGTTCAGTATGCAACATTCAAAGCGACGTCATCAATTTCCAACTTGTTCTAACATCATTTGTTGTTTTTCAGTCATTAACCTAATTGTTTAGAGAGCTAAATGACCGTGAAATTGAAAATCACTACAAAATGAACTGTGAAAATGTTGAAACTTGGCATGGTATCATCATTTCACCCGCATAGCATGTACGAAAGAGTGGAGATGGTTACGGCAAAAACTGGATGCACTTTGTGTACAAACTGGACAATCTCATTCGGAGTATCAGGGTTTCGGACGAGAACTCATCTGTTACATGGGCACTTCAATGTTTTTTAAACTCATTTGAACTCTGGACTTCTTGTGTGTTCAGTATGCAGTATTCAAAGCAACGTCATCAATTTCCAACATGTTCTCACATCATTTGCTGTTTTTCAGTCATTTACCTAATTGTTTAGAGAGCTAAATGACCGTGAAATTGAAAATCACTACAAAATGAACTGTTAAAATATTGAGACTTGGCATGGTATCATCATTTCACCCGTGTAGCATCTGCGAAATAGTAGAGAGGGTCACGGCAAAAATTGGACGCCCTTCGTGTACGAACTGGACAATCTCTTTCGGAGTATCAGGGTTTCGGACGAGAACTCATCTCTTACATGGGCACTTCAATGTTTTTTAAACTTATTTGAACTCCGGACTTCTTGTGTGTTCAATATGCAACATTCAAAGTGATGTCATCAATTTCCAACATGTTCTGACATCATTTGCTTTTTTCAGTCATTTACCTAATTGTTTAGAGAGCTAAATGACCGTGAAAGTGAAAATCACTACAAAATGAACTGTGAAAATGTTGAAACTTGGCATGGTATCATCATGTCACCCGCATAGCATGTGCGAAAGAGTAGAGAGGGTCACGGCAAAAACTGGACGCACTTCGTGTACAAACTGGACAACCTCTTTCAGAGTATCAGGGTTTCGGACAAGAACTCATCTGTTACATGGGCACTTCAATGTTTTTTAAAATTATTTGAACTCTGGACTTCTTGTGTGTTCAGTATGCAGCATTCAAAGCGACATCATCAATTTCCAACATGTTCTGACATCATTTGCTGTTTTTAAGTCATTTACCTAATTGTTTAGAGAGCTAAATGACCGTGAAATTGAAAATCACTACAAAATGAACTGTGAAAATGTTGAAACTTGGCATGGTATCATCAATTGACCCGCATAGCATGTGCGAAAGAGTAGAGAGGGTCACGGCAAAAACTGGACGCACTTCGTGTACAAACTGCATAATCTCTTTCGGACTATCAGGGTTTCGGATGAGAAATCATATGTTACATGGGCACTTCAATGTTTTTTAAACTCATTTGAACTCCGGACTTCTTGTGTGTTCAGTATGCAGCATTCAAAGCGACGTCATAAATTTCCAACATGTTCTAACATCATTTTCTATTTTTCAGTCATTTACCTAATTGTTTAGAGAGCTAAATGACCGTGAAATTCAAAATCACTACAAAATGAACTGTGAAAATGTTGAAACTTGGCATAGTATCATCATTTCACCCGCATAGCATGTGCAAAAGAGTAGAGATGGTTACGGAAAAACTGGACGCACTTTGTTTACAAACTGGACAATCTCTTTGGGAGCATCAGGGTTTCGGACGAGAACTCATCTGTTACATGGGCACTTCAATGTTTTTTAAAATCATTTGAACTCTGGACTTCTTGTGTGTTCAGTATGCAGTATTCAAAGCAACGTCATCAATTTCCAACATGTTCTCACATCATTTGCTGTTTTTCAGTCATTTACCTAATTGTTTAGAGAGCTAAATGACCGTGAAATTGAAAATCACTACAAAATGAACTGTTAAAATATTGAGACTTGGCATGGTATCATCATTTCACCCGTGTAGCATCTGCGAAATAGTAGAGAGGGTCACGGGAAAAACTGGACGCCCTTCGTGTACGAACTGGACAATCTCTTTCGGAGTATCAGGGTTTCGGACGAGAACTCATCTCTTACATGGGCACTTCAATGTTTTTTAAACTTATTTGAACTCCGGACTTCTTGTGTGTTCAATATGCAACATTCAAAGTGATGTCATCAATTTCCAACATGTTCTGACATCATTTGCTATTTTTCAGTCATTTACCTAATTGTTTAGATAGCTAAATGACCGTGAAAGTGAAAATCACTACAAAATGAACTGTGAAAATGTTGAAACTTGGCATGGTATCATCATGTCACCCGCGTAGCATGTGCGAAAGAGTAGAGAGGGTCACGGAAAAAACTAGACGCACTTCGTGTACAAACTGGACAACCTCTTTCAGAGAATGAGGGTTTCGGACGAGAACTCATCTGTTACATGGGCACTTCAATGTTTTTTAAACTTATTTGAACTCCGGACTTCTTTTGCATTCAGTATGCAGCATTCAAAGCGAAGTTATCAATTTCCAACATGTTCTGACTACATTTGCTATTTTCAGTTATTTACCTAATTGTTTAGAGAGCTAAATGACCGTGAAATCAAAAATCACTACAAAATGAACTGTGAAAATGTTGAAACTTGGCATGGTATCATCATTTCACCCGCATAGCATGTGCGAAAGAGTTGAGAAGGTCACGGCAAAAACTGGACGCATTTTGTGTACAAACTGGACAATCTCTTTTGGAGTATCAGGGTTTCAGACGAGAACTCATCTGGTACATGGGCACTTCAATGTTTTTTAAAATTATTTGAACTCTGGACTTCTTGTGTGTTCAGTATGCAGCATTCAAAGCGACGTCATCAATTTCCAACATGTTCTGACATCATTTGCTGTTTTTCAGTCATTTACCTAATTGTTTAGAGAGCTAAATGACCGTGAAATTGAAAATCACTACAAAATGAACTGTCAAAATGTTGAAACTTGGCATGGTATCATCATTTCACCCGCATAGCATGTGCAAAAGAGTAGAGACAGTTACGGCAAAAACTGGACGCACTTCTTGTACAAACTGCAGAATCTATTTCGGAGTATCAGGGTTTCGGACAAGAACTCATCTGTTACATGGGCACTTCAATGTTTTTTAAAATTATTTGAAATCTGGACTTCTTGTGTGTTCAGTATGCAGCATTCAAAGCGACGTCATCAATTTCCAACATGTTCTGACATCATTTGCTGTTTTTAAGTCGTTTACCTAATTGTTTAGAGAGCTAAATGACCGTGAAATTGAAAATCACTACAAAATGAACTGTGAAAATGTTGAAACTTGGCATGGTATCATCAATTGACCCGCATAGCATGTGCGAAAGAGTAGAGATGGTTACAGAAAAACTGGACGCACTTTGTGTACAAACTGGACAATCTCTTTGGGAGCATCAGGGTTTCGGACGAGAACTCATCTGTTACATGGGCACTTCAATGTTTTTTAAACTTATTTGAACTCCGGACTTCTTGTGTGTTCAGTATGCAGTATTCAAAGCGACGTCATCAATTTCCAACATGTTCTGACATCATTTGCTGTTTTTCAGTCATTTACCTAATTGTTTAGAGAGCTAAATGACCGTGAAATTGAAAATCACTACAAAATGAACTGTGAAAATGTTGAAACTTGGCATGGTATCATCATTTCACCCGCATAGCATGTGCGAAAGAGTAGAGATGGTCATAGCAAAAACTGGATGCACTTTGTGTACAAACTCGACAATCTCTTTCGGAGTATCATGGTTTCGGACGAGAACTCATCTGTTACATGGGCACTTCAATGTTTTTTAAACTTATTTGAACTCCGGACTTCTTGTGTGTTCAGTATGCAACATTCAAAGCGACGTCCTCAATTTCCAACATGTACTAACATCATTTGTTGTTTTTCAGTCATTAACCTAATTTTTTAGAGAGCTAAATGACCGTGAAATTGAAAATCACTACAAAATGAACTGTGAAAATGTTGAAACTTGGCATGGTATCATCATTTCACCCGCATAGCATGTGCGAAAGAGTAGAGATGGTTACGGCAAAAACTGGACGCACTTTGTGTACAAACTGGACAATCTCTGTCGGAGCATCAGGGTTTCGGACGAGAACTCATCTGTTACATGGGCACTTCAATGTTTTTTAAAATTATTTGAAC
>NC_041380.1:172316513-172324439 GCF_002162155.2 Triticum dicoccoides
CATGGTATCATCAATTGACCCACATAGCATGTGCGAAAGAGTAGAGAGGGTCACGGCAAAAACTGGACCCACTTCGTGTACAAACTGCATAATCTCTTTCAGAGTATCAGGGTTTCGGACGAGAACTCATATGTTACATGGGCACTTCAATGTTTTTTAAACTTATTTGAACTCCGGACTTCTTGTGTGTTCAGTATGCATCATTCAAAGCGACGTCATAAATTTCCAACATGTTCTAACATCATTTGCTGTTTTTCAGTCATTTACCTAATTGTTTAGAGAGCTAAATGACCGTGAAATTGAAAATCACTACAAAATGAACTGTGAAAATGTTGAAACTTGCCATAGTATCATCATTTCACCCGCATAGCATGTGCGAAAGAGTAGAGATGGTCACAGCAAAAACTGGATGCACTTCGTGTACAAACTGGACAATCTCTTTCGGAGTATCATGGTTTCGGACGAGAACTCATCTGTTACATGGGCACTTCAATGTTTTTTGAACTTATTTGAACTCCGCACTTCTTGTGTGTTCAGTATGCAACATTCAAAGCGACGTCCTCAATTTCCAACATGTACTAACATCATTTGTTGTTTTTCAGTCATTAACCTAATTTTTTAGAGAGCTAAATGACCGTGAAATTGAAAATCACTACAAAATGAACTATGAAAATGTTGAAACTTGGCATGGTATCATCATTTCACCCGCATAGCATGTGCGAAAGAGTAGAGATGGTTACGGCAAAAACTGGACGCACTTTGTGTACAAACTGGACAATCTCTGTCGGAGCATCAGGGTTTCGGACGAGAACTCATCTGTTACATGGGCACTTCAATGTTTTTTAAAATTATTTGAACTCTGGACTTCTTGTGTGCTCAGTATGCAGCATTCAAAGCGACATCACCAATTTCCAACATGTTCTGAAATCATTTGCTGTTTTTCAGTCATTTACCTAATTGATTAGAGAGCTAAATGACCGTGAAATTGAAAATCACTACAAAATGAACTATGAAAATTTTGAAACTTGGCATGGTATCATCATTTCACCAACATAGCATGTGCGAAAGAGTAGAGAGGGTCACAGAAAAAACTGGACGCACTTCGTGTACAAACTAGACAATCTCTTTTGGAGCACCAGGGTTTCGGATGAGAACTCATCTGATACATGGGCACTTCAATGTTTTTTAAACTTATTTGAACTCCGGACTTCTTGTGTGTTCAGTATGCAGCATTCAAAGCGACGTCATCAATTTCCAACATGTTCTGACATCATTTGCTGTTTTTCAATCATTTACCTAATTGTTTAGAGAGCTAAATGACCGTGAAATTGAAAATCACTACAAAATGAACTGTGAAAATGTTGAAACTTGGCATGGTATCATCATTTCACCCGCATAGCATGTGCGAAAGAGTAGAGATGGTCACAGCAAAAACTAGATGCACTTTGTGTACAAACTGGACAATCTCTTTCGGAGTATCGTGGTTTCGGACGAGAACTCATCTGTTACAGGGGCACTTCAATGTTTTTTAAACTTATTTGAACTCCGGACTTCTTGTGTGTTCAGTATGCAGCATTCAAAGTGACGTCATCAATTTCCAACATGTTCTAACATCATTTGTTGTTTTTCAGTTAGTAACCTAATTTTTTAGAGAGCTAAATGACCGTGAAATTGAAAATCACTACAAAATGAACTGTGAAAATGTTGAAACTTGGCATGGTATCATCATTTCACCCGCATAGCATGTGCAAAATAGTAGAGATGGTTACGACAAAAACTGGACGCACTTTGTGTACAAACTGGACAATCTCTGTCGGAGTATCAGGGTTTAGGACGAGAACTCATCTGTTACATGGGCACTTCAATGTTTTTTAAAATTATTTGAACTCTGGACTTCTTGTGTGCTCAGTATGCAGCATTCAAAGCGACGTCACCAATTTCCAACATGCTCTGAAATCATTTGCTGTTTTTCAGTCATTTACCTAATTGATTAGAGAGCTAAATGACCGTGAAATTGAAAATCACTACAAAATGAACTATGAAATTTTTGAAACTTGGCATGGTATCATCATTTCACCAACATAGCATGTGCGAAAGAGTAGAGAGGGTCACAGAAAAAACTGGACGCACTTCCTGTACAAACTAGACAATCTCTTTTGGAGCATCAGGGTTTCGGACGAGAACTCATCTGGTACATGGGCACTTCAATGTTTTTTAAAATTATTGAAACTCTGGACTTCTTGTGTGTTCAGTATGCAGCATTCAAAGCGACGTCATCAATTTCCAACATGTTTTGACAGCATTTGCTGTTTTTATACCTAATTGTTTAGAGAGCTAAATGACCGTGAAATTGAAAATCACTACAAAATGAACTGTGAAAATGTTGAAACTTGTCATGGTATCATCAATTGACCCACATAGCATGTGCGAAAGAGTAGAGAGGGTCACGGCAAAAACTGGACCCACTTCGTGTACAAACTGCATAATCTCTTTCAGAGTATCAGGGTTTCGGACGAGAACTCATATGTTACATGGGCACTTCAATGTTTTTTAAACTTATTTGAACTCCGGACTTCTTGTGTGTTCAGTATGCATCATTCAAAGCGACGTCATAAATTTCCAACATGTTCTAACATCATTTGCTGTTTTTCAGTCATTTACCTAATTGTTTAGAGAGCTAAATGACCGTGAAATTGAAAATCACTACAAAATGAACTGTGAAAATGTTGAAACTTGCCATAGTATCATCATTTCACCCGCATAGCATGTGCGAAAGAGTAGAGATGGTTACGGAAAAACTCGACGCACTTTGTGTACAAACTGGACAATCTCTTTCGGAGCATCAGGGTTTCGGACGAGAACTCATCTGTTACATGGGCACTTCAATGTTTTTTAAACTTATTTGAACTCCGGACTTCTTGTGTGTTCAGTATGCAGTATTCAAAGCAATGTCATCAATTTCCAACATGTTCTGACATCATTTGCTGTTTTTTAGTCATTTACCTAATTGTTTAGAGAGCTAAATGACCGTGAAATTGAAAATCACTACAAAATGAACTGTGAAAATGTTGAAACTTGGCATGGTATCATCATTTCACCCGCATAGCATGTGCGAAAGAGTAGAGATGGTCACAGCAAAAACTGGATGCACTTTGTGTACAAACTGGACAATCTCTTTCGGAGTATCATGGTTTCGGACGAGAACTCATCTGTTACATGGGCACTTCAATGTTTTTTAAACTTATTTGAACTCCGCACTTCTTGTGTGTTCAGTATGCAACATTCAAAGCGACGTCATCATTTTTCAACATGTTCTAACATCATTTGTTGTTTTTCAGTCATTAACCTAATTTTTTAGAGAGCTAAATGACCGTGAAATCAAAAATCACTACAAAATGAACTGTGAAAATGTTGAAACTTGCCATGGTATCATCATTTCACCCGCATAGCATGTGCGAAAGAGTAGAGATGCTTATGGCAAAAACTGGACGCACTTTGTGTACAAACTGGACAATCTCTTTCGGAGTATCAGGGTTTCGGACGAGAACTCATCTGTTACATGGGCACTTCAATGTTTTTTAAAATTATTTGAACTCTGGACTTCTTGTGTGTTCAGTATGCAGCATTCAAAGCGACGTCATCAATTTCCAACATGTTCTGACATCATTTGTTGTTTTTCAGTCATTTACCTAATTGATTAGAGAGCTAAATGACCGTGAAATTAAAAATCACTACAAAATGAACAGTGAAAATGTTGAAACTTGGAATGGTATCATCAATTGACCCGCATAGCATGTGCGAAAGAGTAGAGAGGGTCACGGCAAAAACTGGACGCACTTCGTGTTCAAACTGCATAATCTCTTTCGGAGTATCAGGGTTTCGGACGAGAACTCATATGTTACATGGGCTGTTCAATGTTTTTTAAACTTATTTGAACTCCGGACTTCTTGTGTGTTCAGTATGCAGTATTCAAAGCAACGTCATGAATTTCCAACATGTTCTGACATCATTTGCTATTTTTTAGTCATTTACATAATTGTTTAGAGAGCTAAATGACCGTGAAATTGAAAATAACTACAAAATGAACTGTGAAAATGTTGAAACTTGGCATGGTATCATCATTTCACCCACATATCATGTGCGAAAGAGTAGGGACGGTTACGGAAAAACTGGACGCACTTTGTGTACAAACTGGACAATCTCTTTCAGAGCATCAGGGTTTCGAACGAGAACTCATCTGTTACATGGGCACTTCAATGTTTTTTAAACTTATTTGAACTCTGGACTTCTTGTGTGTTCAGTATGCAGTATTCAAAGCGACATCATCAATTTCCAACATTTTCTGACATCATTTGCTGTTTTTCAGTCATTTACCTAATTGTTTAGAGAGCTAAATGACCGTGAAATTAAAAATCACTACAAAATGAACTGTGAAAATGTTGAAACTTGGCATGGTATCATCAATTGACCCGCATAGCTTGTGCGAAAGAGTAGAGACGGTGACGGCAAAAACTGGTCGCACTTCGTGTACAAACTGCATAATCTCTTTCGGAGTATCAGGGTTTCGGACGAGAACTCATATGTTACATGGGCACTTCAATGTTTTTTAAACTTATTTGAACTCCGGACTTCTTGTGTGTTCAGTATGCAGTATTCAAAGCAACGTCATCAATTTCCAACATGTTCTCACATCATTTGCTGTTTTCAGTCATTTACCTAATTGTTTAGAGAGCTAAATGACCGTGAAATTGGAAATCACTACAAAATGAACTGTGAAAATATTGAGACTTGGCATGGTATCATCATTTCACCCGTGTAGCATCTGTCAAATAGTAGAGAGGGTCACGGCAAAAACTGGACGCTCTACGTGTACGAACTGGACAATCTCTTTCGGAGTATCAGGGTTTCTGACGAGAACTCACTTGTTACATGGGCACTTCAATGTTTTTTAAACTTATTTGAACTCCGGACTTCTTGTGTGTTCAGTATGCAGTATTCAAACCAATGTCATCAATTTCCAACATGTTCTGACATCATTTGCTGTTTTTTAGTCATTTACCTAATTGTTTAGAGAGCTAAATGACCGTGAAATTGAAAATCACTACAAAATGAACTGTGAAAATGTTGAAACTTGGCATGGTATCATCATTTCACCCGCATAGCATGTGCGAAAGAGTAGAGATGGTCACAGCAAAAACTGGGTGCACTTTGTGTACAAACTGGACAATCTCTTTCGGAGTATCATGGTTTCGGACGATAACTCATCTGTTACATGGGCACTTCAATGTTTTTTAAACTTATTTGAACTCCGGACTTCTTGTGTGTTCAGTATGCAACATTCAAAGCGACGTCATCAATTTTCAACATGTTCTAACATCATTTGTTGTTTTTCAGTCATTAACCTAATTTTTTAGAGAGGTAAATGACCGTGAAATCAAAAATCACTACAAAATGAACTATGAAAATGTTGAAACTTGGCATGGTATCATCATTTCACCCGCATAGCATGTGCGAAAGAGTAGAGATGGTTATGGCAAAAACTGGACGCACTTTGTGTACAAACTGGACAATCTCTTTCGGAGTATCAGGGTTTCGGACGAGAACTCATCTGTTACATGGGCACTTCAATGTTTTTTAAAATTATTTGAACTCTGGACTTCTTGTGTGTTCAGTATGCAGCATTCAAAGCGACGTCATCAATTTCCAACATGTTCTGACATCATTTGTTGTTTTTTAGTCATTTACCTAATTGATTAGAGAGCTAAATGACCGTGAAATTAAAAATCACTACAAAATGAACAGTGAAAATGTTGAAACTTCGAATGGTATCATCAATTGACCCGCATAGCATGTGCGAAAGAGTAGAGAGGGTCACGGCAAAAACTGGACGCACTTTGTGTTCAAACTGCATAATCTCTTTCGGAGTATCAGGGTTTCGGACGAGAACTCATATGTTACATGGGCTGTTCAATGTTTTTTAAACTTATTTGAACTCCGGACTTCTTGTGTGTTCAGTATGCAGTATTCAAAGCGACATCATCAATTTCCAACATTTTCTGACATCATTTGCTGTTTTTCAGTCATTTACCTAATTGTTTAGAGAGCTAAATGACCGTGAAATTGAAAATAACTACAAAATGAACTGTGAAAATGTTGAAACTTGGCATGGTATCATCAATTGACCCGCATAGCTTGTGCGAAAGAGTAGAGACAGTCACGGCAAAAACTGGTCGCACTTCGTGTACAAACTGCATAATCTCTTTCGGAGTATCAGGGTTTCGGACGAGAACTCATATGTTACATGGGCACTTCAATGTTTTTTAAACTTATTTGAACTCCGGACTTCTTGTGTGTTCAGTATGCAGTATTCAAAGCAACGTCATCAATTTCCAACATGTTCTCACATCATTTGCTGTTTTCAGTCATTTACCTAATTGTTTAGAGAGCTAAATGACCGTGAAATTGGAAATCACTACAAAATGAACTGTGAAAATATTGAGACTTGGCATGGTATCATCATTTCACCCGTGTAGCATCTGTCAAATAGTAGAGAGGGTCACGGCAAAAACTGGACGCTCTACGTGTACGAACTGGACAATCTCTTTCGGAGTATCAGGGTTTCGGACGAGAACTCATTTGTTACATGGGCACTTCAATGTTTTTTAAACTTATTTGAACTCCGGACTTCTTGTGTGTTCAGTATGCAGTATTCAAAGCAATGTCATCAATTTTCAACATGTTCTGACATCATTTGCTGTTTTTTAGTCATTTAGCTAATTGTTTAGAGAGCTAAATGACCGTGAAATTGAAAATCACTACAAAATGAACTGTGAAAATGTTGAAACTTGGCATGGTATCATCATTTCACCCGCATAGCATGTGCGAAAGAGTAGAGATGGTCACAGCAAAAACTGGGTGCACTTTGTGTACAAACTGGACAATCTCTTTCGGAGTATCATGGTTTCGGACGATAACTCATCTGTTACATGGGCACTTCAATGTTTTTTAAACTTATTTGAACTCCGGACTTCTTGTGTGTTCAGTATGCAACATTCAAAGCGACGTCATCAATTTTCAACATGTTCTAACATCATTTGTTGTTTTTCAGTCATTAACCTAATTTTTTAGAGAGCTAAATGACCGTGAAATCAAAAATCACTACAAAATGAACTATGAAAATGTTGAAACTTGGCATGGTATCATCATTTCACCCGCATAGCATGTGCGAAAGAGTAGAGATGGTTATGGCAAAAACTGGACACACTTTGTGTACAAACTGGACAATCTCTTTCGGAGTATCAGGGTTTCGGACGAGAACTCATCTGTTACATGGGCACTTCAATGTTTTTTAAAATTATTTGAACTCTGGACTTCTTGTGTGTTCAGTATGCAGCATTCAAATCGACGTCATCAATTTCCAACATGTTCTGACATCATTTGTTGTTTTTCAGTCATTTACCTAATTTATTAGAGAGCTAAATGACCGTGAAATTAAAAATCACTACAAAATGAACAGTGAAAATGTTGAAACTTGGCATGGTATCATCAATTGACCCGCATAGCATGTGCGAAAGAGTAGAGAGGGTCACGGCAAAAACTGGACGCACTTCGTGTACAAACTGCATAATCTCTTTCGGAGTATCAGGGTTACGGACGAGAACTCATATGTTACATGGGCACTTCAATGTTTTTTAAACTTATTTGAACTCCGGACTTCTTGTGTGTTCAGTATGCAGTATTCAAAGCGACATCATCAATTTCCAACATTTTCTGACATCATTTGCTGTTTTTCAGTCATTTACCTAATTGTTTAGAGAGCTAAATGATCGTGAAATTAAAAATCACTACAAAATGAACTGTGAAAATGTTGAAACTTGGCATGGTATCATCAATTGACCCGCATAGCTTGTGCGAAAGAGTAGAGAG
>NC_041380.1:172324503-172325129 GCF_002162155.2 Triticum dicoccoides
GGACTTCTTGTGTGTTCAGTATGCAGTATTCAAAGCGACATCATCAATTTCCAACATTTTCTGACATCATTTGCTGTTTTTCAGTCATTTACCTAATTGTTTAGAGAGCTAAATGACCGTGAAATTAAAAATCACTACAAAATGAACTGTGAAAATGTTGAAACTTGGCATGGTATCATCAATTGACCCGCATAGCTTGTGCGAAAGAGTAGAGACGGTGACGGCAAAAACTGGTCGCACTTCGTGTACAAACTGCATAATCTCTTTCGGAGTATCAGGGTTTCGGACGAGAACTCATATGTTACATGGGCACTTCAATGTTTTTTAAACTTATTTGAACTCCGGACTTCTTGTGTGTTCAGTATGCAGTATTCAAAGCAACGTCATCAATTTCCAACATGTTCTCACATCATTTGCTGTTTTCAGTCATTTACCTAATTGTTTAGAGAGCTAAATGACCGTGAAATTGGAAATCACTACAAAATGAACTGTGAAAATATTGAGACTTGGCATGGTATCATCATTTCACCCGTGTAGCATCTGTCAAATAGTAGAGAGGGTCACGGCAAAAACTGGACGCTCTACGTGTACGAACTGGACAATCTCTTTCGGAGTATCAGGGTTTC
>NC_041380.1:172325139-172333087 GCF_002162155.2 Triticum dicoccoides
ACATCATCAATTTCCAACATTTTCTGACATCATTTGCTGTTTTTCAGTCATTTACCTAATTGTTTAGAGAGCTAAATGATCGTGAAATTAAAAATCACTACAAAATGAACTGTGAAAATGTTGAAACTTGGCATGGTATCATCAATTGACCCGCATAGCTTGTGCGAAAGAGTAGAGAGGGTCACGGCAAAAACTGGTCGCACTTCGTGTACAAACTGCATAATCTCTTTCGGAGTATCAGGGTTTCGGACGAGAACTCATATGTTACATGGGCACTTCAATGTTTTTTAAACTTCTTTGAACTCCGGACTTCTTGTGTGTTCAGTATGCAGTATTCAAAGCAACGTCATCAATTTCCAACATGTTCTCACATCATTTGCTGTTTTCAGTCATTTACCTAATTGTTTAGAGAGCTAAATGACCGTGAAATTGGAAATCACTACAAAATGAACTGTGAAAATATTGAGACGTGGCATGGTATCATCATTTCACCCGTGTAGCATCTGTCAAATAGTAGAGAGGGTCACGGCAAAAACTGGACGCTCTACGTGTACGAACTGGACAATCTCTTTCGGAGTATCAGGGTTTCGGACAAGAACTCATTTGTTACATGGGCACTTCAATGTTTTTTAAATTATTTTAACTCCAGACTTCTTGTGTGTTCAATATGCAGCATTCAAAGTGATGTCATCAATTTCCAACATGTTCTGACATCATTTGCTGTTTTTCAGTCATTTACCTAATTGTTTAGAGAGCTAAATGACCGTGAAAATAAAAATTACTACAAAATGAACTGTGAAAATGTTGAAACTTGGCATGGTATCATCATTTCACCCGCATAGCATGTGCTAAAGAGTAGAAAGGGTCACAGCAAAAACTGGACGCACTTCGTGTACAAACTGCATAATCTCTTTCGGAGTATCAGGGTTTCGGACGAGAACGCATATGTTACATGGGCACTTCAATGTTTTTTAAACTTATTTGAACTCCGGACTTCTTGTGTGTTCAATATGCAGCATTCAAAGGATGTCATCAATTTCCAACATGTTCTAACATCATTTGCTATTTTTCTGTCATTTACCTAATTTTTTAGAGAGCTAAATGACCGTGAAATTGAAAATCACTACAAAATGAACTGTGAAAATGTTGAAACTTGGCATAGTATCATCATTTCACCCGCATAGCATGTGCGAAAGAGTAGAGACGGTTACGGAAAAACTGGACACACTTTGTGTACAAACTGGACAATCTCTTTCAGAGCATCAGGGTTTCGGACGAGAACTCATCTGTTACATGGGCACTTCAATGTTTTTTATACTTATTTGAACTCCGGACTTCTTGTGTGTTCAGTATGCAGTATTCAAAGCGACATCATCAATTTCCAACATTTTCTGACATCATTTGCTGTTTTTCAGTCATTTACCTAATTGTTTAGAGAGCTAAATGACTGTGAAATTAAAAATCACTACAAAATGAACAGTGAAAATGTTGAAACTTGGCATGGTATCATAATTTGACCCGCATAGCATGTGCGAAAGAGTAGAGAGGGTGACGGCAAAAACTGGACGCACTTCGTGTACAAACTGCATAATCTCTTTCGGAGTATCAGGGTTACGGACGAGAACTCATATGTTACATGGGCACTTCAATGTTTTTCAAACTTATTTGAACTCCGGACTTCTTGTGTGTTCAGTATGCAGCATTCAAAGCGACGTCATCAATTTCCAACATGTTCTGACATCATTTACTGTTTTTCAGTCATTTACCTAATTGTTTAGAGAGCTAAATGACCGTGAAATTGAAAATCACTACAAAATGAACTGTGAAAATGTTGAAATTGGCATGGTATCATCATTTCACCTGCATAGCATGTGAGAAAGAGTAGAGAGGGTCACAGAAAAAACTGGACGCACTTCGTGTACAAACTGGAAAACCTCTTTCAGAGTATCAGGGTTTCGGACGAGAACTCATTTGTTACATGGGCACTTCAATGTTTTTTAACTTATTTCAACTCCGGACTTCTTGTGTGTTCAGTATGCAGTATTCAAAGCGACGTCATCAATTTCCAACATGTTTTCACATCATTTGCTGTTTTTCAGTCATTTACCTAATTGTTTAGAGAGCTAAATGACCGTGAAATTGAAAATCACTACAAAATGAACTGTGAAAATGTTGAGACTTGGCATGGTATCATCATTTCACCCGCGTAGCATGTGCGAAATAGTAGAGAGGGTCACGGCAAAAACTGGACGATCTTCGTGTACAAACTGGACAATCTCTTTTGTAGTATCAGGGTTTCGGACGAGAACTCACCTGGTACATGGGCACTTCAATGTTTTTTAAAATTATTTGAACTCTGGATTTCTTGTGTGTTCAGTATGCAGCATTCAAAGCAACATCATCAATTTCCAACATGTTCTGACATCATTTGTTGTTTTCAGTCATTTACCTAATTGTTTAGAGAGCTAAATGACCGTGAAATTGAAAATCACTACAAAATGAACTGTGAAAATGTTGAAACTTGGCATGGTATCATCATTTCACCCGCATAGCATGTGCGAAAGAGTAGAGAGGGTCACGGCAAAAACTGGACGCACTTCTTGTACAAACTGCAGAATCTATGTCGGAGTATCAGGGTTTCGCACAAGAACTCATCTGTTACATGGGCACTTCAATGTTTTTAAACTTATTTGAACTCCGGACTTCTTGTGTGTTCAGTATGCAGTATTCAAAGCAACGTCATCAATTTCAAACATGTTCTCACATCATTTGTTGTTTTTCAGTCATTTACCTAACTGTTTAGAGAGCTAAATGGCCGTGAAATTGAAAATCACTACAAAATGAACTGTGAAAATGTTGAGACTTGGCATGGTATCATCATTTCACCCGCGTAGCATGTGCGAAATAGTAGAGAGGGTCACGGCAAAAACTGGACGCTCTTCGTGTATGAACTGGACAATCTCTTTCGGAGTATCAGGGTTTCGGACGAGAACTCATATGTTACATGGGCACTTCAATGTTTTTTAAACTTATTTGAACTCCGGACTTCTTGTGTGTTCAATATGCAGCAATCAAAGCGAAGTTATCAATTTCCAACATGTTCTGACAACATTTGCTATTTTCAGTCATTTACCTAATTGTTTAGAGAGCTAAATGACCGTGAAATTGAAAATCACTACAAAATGAACTGTGAAAATGTTGAAACTTGGCATGGTATCATCATGTCACCCGCATAGCATGTGCGAAAGAGTAGAGAGGGTCACGGAAAAAACTAGATGCACTTCGTGTACAAACTGGACAACCTCTTTCAGAGTATCAGGGTTTCGGACGAGAACTCATCTGTTACATGGGCACTTCAATGTTTTTTAAACTTATTTGAACTCCGGACTTCTTTTGCGTTTAGTATGCAGCATTCAAAGAGAAGTTATCAATTTCCAACATGTTCTGACTACATTTGCTATTTTCAGTCATTTACCTAATTGTTTAGAGAGCTAAATGACCGTGAAATTGAAAATCACTACAAAATGAACTGTGAAAATGTTGAGACTTGGCATGGTATCATCATTTCACCCGCGTAGCATGTGCGAAATAGTAGAGAGGGTCACGGCAAAAACTGGACGATCTTCGTGTACAAACTGGACAATCTCTTTTGTAGTATCAGGGTTTCGGACGAGAACTCACCTGGTACATGGGCACTTCAATGTTTTTTAAAATTATTTGAACTCTGGATTTCTTGTGTGTTCAGTATGCAGCATTCAAAGCAACATCATCAATTTCCAACATGTTCTGACATCATTTGCTGTTTTCAGTCATTTACCTAATTGTTTAGAGAGCTAAATGACCGTGAAATTGAAAATCACTACAAAATGAACTGTGAAAATGTTGAAACTTGGCATGGTATCATCATTTCACCCGCATAGCATGTGCGAAAGAGTAGAGAGGGTCACGGCAAAAACTGGATGCACTTCTTGTACAAACTGCAGAATCTATGTCGGAGTATCAGGGTTTCGCACAAGAACTCATCTGTTACATGGGCACTTCAATGTTTTTAAACTTATTTGAACTCCGGACTTCTTGTGTGTTCAGTATGCAGTATTCAAAGCAACGTCATCAATTTCAAACATGTTCTCACATCATTTGTTGTTTTTCAGTCATTTACCTAGCTGTTTAGAGAGCTAAATCGCCGTGAAATTGAAAATCACTACAAAATGAACTGTGAAAATGTTGAGACTTGGCATGGTATCATCATTTCACCCGCGTAGCATGTGCGAAATAGTAGAGAGGGTCACGGCAAAAACTGGACGCTCTTCGTGTATGAACTGGACAATCTCTTTCGGAGTATCAGGGTTTCGGACGAGAACTCATATGTTACATGGGCACTTCAATGTTTTTTAAACTTATTTGAACTCCAGACTTCTTGTGTGTTCAATATGCAGCAATCAAAGCGAAGTTATCAATTTCCAACATGTTCTGACAACATTTGCTATTTTCAGTCATTTACCTAATTGTTTAGAGAGCTAAATGACCGTGAAATTGAAAATCACTACAAAATGAACTGTGAAAATGTTGAAACTTGGCATGGTATCATCATGTCACCCGCATAGCATGTGCGAAAGAGTAGAGAGGGTCACGGAAAAAACTGGATGCACTTCGTGTACAAACTGGACAACCTCTTTCAGAGTATCAAGGTTTCGGACGAGAACTCATCTGTTACATGGGCACTTCAATGTTTTTAAAACTTATTTGAACTCCGGACTTCTTTTGCGTTTAGTATGCAGCATTCAAAGAGAAGTTATCAATTTCCAACATGTTCTGACTACATTTGCTATTTTCAGTCATTTACCTAATTGTTTAGAGAGCTAAATGACCGTGAAATTGAAAATCACTACAAAATGAACTGTGAAAATGTTGAAACTTGGCATGGTATCATCATTTCACCCGCATAGCATGTGCGAAAGAGTTGAGAAGGTCACAGCAAAAACTGGACGCACTTCGTGTACAAACTGGACGATCTCTTTCGGAGTATCAGGGTTTCGGTCGAGAACTCATCTATTACATGGGCACTTCAATGTTTTTTAAACTTATTTGAACTCCGGACCTCTTGTGTGTTCAGTATGCATCATTCAAAGCGACTTCATCAATTTCTAACATGTTCTGACATCATTTGCTGTTTTTCAGTCATTTACCTAATTGTTTAGAGAGCTAAATGACCGTGAAATTGAAAATCACTACAAAATGAACTATGAAAATGTTGAAACTTGGCATGGTATCATCATTTCACCCGCATACCATGTGTGAAAGAGTAGAGAGGGTCACGGCAAAAACTGGACGCATTTCTTGTACAAACAGTAGAATCTATTTCGGAGTATCAGGGTTTCGGACAAGAACTCATCTCTTACATGGGCACTTCAATGTTTTTTAAAATTATTTGAACTCCAGACTTCTTGTGTGTTCAGTATGCAGTATTCAAAGCAACGTCATCAATTTCCAACATGTTCTCACATCATTTGCTATTTTTCAGTCATTTACCTAATTGTTTAGAGAGCTAAATGACCGTGAAATTGAAAATCACTACAAAATGAACTGTGAAAATATTGAGACTTGGCATGGTATCATCATTTCACCCGTGTAGCATCTGCGAAATAGTAGAGAGGGTCACAGCAAAAACTGGACGCTCTTCGTGTACGAACTGGACAATCTCTTTCGGAGTATCAGGGTTTCGGACGAGAACTCATATGTTACATGGGCACTTCAATGTTTTTTAAACTTATTTGAACTCCGGACTTCTTGTGTGTTCAATATGCAGCATTCAAAGCAAAGTTATCAATTTCCACCATGTTCTGACTACATTTGCTATTTTCAGTCATTTACCTAATTGTTTAGAGAGCTAAATGACCGTGAAATTGAAAATCACTACAAAATGAACTGTGAAAATGTTGAAACTTGGCATGGTATCATCATGTCACCCGCATAGCATGTGTGAAAGAGTAGAGAGGGTCACGGAAAAAACTAGACGCACTTCGTGTACAAACTGGACAAAATCTTTCAGAGTATCAGGGTTTCGGACGAGAACTCATCTGTTACGTGGGCACTTCAATGTTTTTTAAACTTATTTGAACTCCGGACTTCTTTTGCACTCAGTATGCAGCATTCAAAGCGAAGTTATCAATTTCCAACATGTTCTGACTACATTTGCTATTTTCAGTCATTTACCTAATTGTTTAGAGAGCTAAATGACCGTGAAATTGAAAATCACTACAAAATGAACTATGAAAATGTTGAAACTTGGCATGGTATCATCATTTCACCCGCATAGCATGTAAGAAAGAGTTGACAAGGTCACGGCAAAAACTGGACGCACTTCATTTTCAAACTGGACAATCTCTTTCGGAGTATCAGGGTTTCGGTCGAGAACTCATCTATTACATGGGCACTTCAATGTTTTTTAAACTTATTTGAACTCCGGACTTCTTGGGTGTTCAGTATGTAGTATTCAAAGGAACGTCATCAATTTCCAACATGTTCTCACATCATTTGCTGTTTTTCAGTCATTTACCTAATTGTTTAGAGAGCTAAATGACCGTGAAATTGGAAATCACTACAAAATGAACTGTGAAAATATTGAGACTTGGCATGGTATCATCATTTCACCCGTCTAGCATCTGCGAAATAGTAGAGAGGGTCACGGCAAAAACAGGACGCTCTTCGTGTACGAACTGGACAATCTCTTTCGGAGTATCAGGGTTTCGGACGAGAAGTCATCTGTTACATGGGCACTTCAATGTTTTTTCAACTTATTTGAACTCCAGACTTCTTGTGTGTTCAATATGCAGCATTCAAAGTGATGTCATCAATTTCCAACATGTTCTGACATCATTTGCTATTTTTCGGTCATTTACCTAATTGTTTAGAGAGCTAAATGACCGTGAAAATGAAAATTACTACAAAATGAACTGTGAAAATGTTGAAACTTGGCATGGTATCATCATGTCACCCGCATAGCTTGTGCGAAAGAGTAGAGAGGGTCACAGAAAAAACTGGACGCACTTCGTGTACAAACTGGACAACCTCTTTCAGAGTATCAGGGTTTCGGACGAGAACTCATCTGTTACATGGGCACTTCAATGTTTTTTAAACTTATTTGAACTCCGGACATCTTTTGCGTTCAGTATGCAGCATTCAAAGCGAAGTTATCAATTTCCAACATGTTCTGACTACATTTGCTATTTTCAGTCATTTACCTAATTGTTTAGAGAGCTAAATGACCGTGAAATTGAAAATCACTACAAAATGAAGTGTGAAAATGTTGAAACTTGGCATGGTATCATCATTTCACCCGCATAGCATGTGCGAAAGAGTTGAGAAGGTCACGACAAAAATTGGACGCACTTCGTGTACAAACTGGACAATCTCTTTCGGAGTATCAGGGTTTCGGTCGAGAACTCATCTATTACATGGGCACTTCAATGTTTTTAAACTTATTTGAACTCCGGACCTCTTGTGTGTTCAGTATGCAACATTCAAAGCGACGTCATCAATTTCCAACATGTTCTGACATCATTTACTGTTTTTCAGTCATTTACCTAATAGTTTAGAGAGCTAAATGACCGGTAAATTGAAAATCAATACAAAATGAACTGTGAAAATGTTGAAACTTGGCATGGTATCATGATTTCACCCGCATAGCATGTGAGAAAGAGTAGAGAGGGTCACAGAAAAAACTGGACGCACTTCGTGTACAAACTGGACAATCTCTTTTGGAGTATCAGGGTTTCGGACGAGAACTCATCTGGTACATGGGCACTTCAATGTTTTTTAAAATTATTTGAACTCTGGACTTCTTGTGTGTTCAGTATGCAGCATTCAAAGCGACGTCATCAATTTCCAACATGTTCTGACATCATTTGCTGTTTTTCAGTCATTTACCTAATTGTTTAGAGAGCTAAAT
>NC_041380.1:172333228-172333640 GCF_002162155.2 Triticum dicoccoides
TGGTATCATGATTTCACCCGCATAGCATGTGAGAAAGAGTAGAGAGGGTCACGGAAAAAACTGGACGCACTTCGTGTACAAACTGGACAATCTCTTTTGGAGTATCAGGGTTTCGGACGAGAACTCATCTGGTACATGGGCACTTCAATGTTTTTTAAAATTATTTGAACTCTGGACTTCTTGTGTGTTCATTATGCAGCATTCAAAGCGACGTCATCAATTTCCAACATGTTCTGACATCATTTGCTGTTTTTCAGTCATTTACCTAATTGTTTAGAGAGCTAAATGACCGTGAAATTGAAAATCACTACAAAATGAACTGTGAAAATGTTGAAACTTGGCATGGTATCATCATTTCACCCGCATAGCATGTGCGAAAGAGTAGAGAGGGTCACGGCAAAAACTGGACGCA
>NC_041380.1:172333650-172355818 GCF_002162155.2 Triticum dicoccoides
GACGAGAACTCATCTGGTACATGGGCACTTCAATGTTTTTTAAAATTATTTGAACTCTGGACTTCTTGTGTGTTCAGTATGCAGCATTCAAAGCGACGTCATCAATTTCCAACATGTTCTGACATCATTTGCTGTTTTTCAGTCATTTACCTAATTGTTTAGAGAGCTAAATGACCGTGAAATTGAAAATCACTACAAAATGAACTGTGAAAATGTTGAAACTTGGCATGGTATCATCATTTCACCCGCATAGCATGTGCGAAAGAGTAGAGAGGGTCATGGCAAAAACTGGACGCATTTCTTGTACAAACTGCAGAATCTATTTCAGAGTATCAGGGTTTCGGACAAGAACTCATCTGTTACATGGGCACTTCAATGTTTTTTAAACTTATTTGAACTCCGGACTTCTTGTGTGTTCAGTATGAAGTATTCAAAGCAACGTCATCAATTTCCAACATGTTCTCACATCATTTGTTGTTTTTCAGTCATTTACCTAATTGTTTAGAGAGCTAAATGACCGTGAAATTGAAAATCACTACAAAATGAACTGTGAAAATGTTGAGGCTTGGCATGGTATCATCATTTCACCCGCGTAGCATGTGCGAAATAGTAGAGAGGGTCACGGCAAAAACTGGACGCTCTTTGTGTATGAACTGGACAATCTCTTTCGGAGTATACGGGTTTCGGACGAGAACTCATCTGTTACATGGGCACTTCAATGTTTTTTAAACTTATTTGAACTCCGGACTTCTTGTGTGTTCAATATGCAGCATTCAAAGCGACATCATCAATTTCCAACATGTTCTGACATCATTTGCTATTTTTCAGTCATTTACCTAATTGTTTAGAGAACTAAATGACCGTGAAAGTGAAAATCACTACAAAATGAACCGTGAAAATGTTGAAACTTGGCATGGTATCATCATTTCACCCGCTTAGCATGTGCGAAAGAGTAGAGAGGGTCACGGCAAAAACTGGACGCACTTTGTGTACAAACTGGACAATCTCTTTCAGAGTATCAGGGTTTCGGACGAGAACTCATCTGTTACATGGGCACTTCAATGTTTTTTAAACTTATTTGAACTCCGGACTTCTTTTGCGTTCAGTATGCAGCATTCAAAGCGAAGTTATCAATTTCCAACATGTTCTGACTACATTTGCTATTTTCAGTAATTTACCTAATTGTTTAGAGAGCTAAATGACCGTGAAATTGAAAATCACTACAAAATGAACCGTGAAAATGCTGAAACTTGGCATGGTACATCATTTCACCCGCATAGGATGTGCGAAAGAGTAGAGAAGTTCACGGCAAAAACTGGACGCACTTCGTGTACAAACTGGACAATCTCTTTCAGAGTATCAGGGTTTCGGTCGAGAACTCATCTGTTACAAGGGCACTTCAATGTTTTTTAAACTTATTTGAACTCCGGACTTCTTGTGTGTTCAGTATGCAACATTCAAAGCGACGTCATCAATTTCCAATATGTTCTGACATCATTTACTGTTTTTCAGTCATTTACCTAATTGTTTAGAGAGCTAAATGACCGTGAAATTGAAAATCACTTCAAAATGAATTGTGAAAATGTTGAAACTTGGCATGGTATCATCATGTCACCCGCGTAGCATGTGCGAAAGAGTAGAGAGGGTCACAGAAAAAACTGGACGCACTTCGTGTACAAACTGGACAACCTCTTTCAGAGTATCAGGGTTTCGGACGAGAACTCATCTGTTACATGGGCACTTCAATGTTTTTTAAACTTATTTGAACTCCGGACATCTTTTGCGTTCAGTATGCAGCATTCAAAGCGAAGTTATCAATTTCCAACATGTTCTGACTACATTTGCTATTTTCAGTCATTTACCTAATTGTTTAGAGAGCTAAATGACCGTGAAATTGAAAATCACTACAAAATGAAGTGTGAAAATGTTGAAACTTGGCATGGTATCATCATTTCACCCGCATAGCATGTGCGAAAGAGTTGAGAAGGTCACGGCAAAAACTGGACGCACTTCGTGTACAAACTGGACAATCTCTTTCGGAGTATCAGGGTTTCGGTCGAGAACTCATCTGTTACATGGGCACTTCAATGTTTTTAAACTTATTTGAACTCCGGACCTCTTGTGTGTTCAGTATGCAACATTCAAAGCGACGTCATCAACTTCCAACATGTTCTGACATCATTTACTGTTTTTCAGTCATTTACCTAATAGTTTAGAGAGCTAAATGACCGTGAAATTGAAAATCAATACAAAATGAACTGTGAAAATGTTGAAACTTGGCATGGTATCATGATTTCACCCGCATAGCATGTGAGAAAGAGTAGAGAGGGTCACGGAAAAAACTGGACGCACTTCGTGTACAAACTGGACAATCTCTTTTGGAGTATCAGGGTTTCGGACGAGAACTCATCTGGTACATGGGCACTTCAATGTTTTTTAAAATTATTTGAACTCTGGACTTCTTGTGTGTTCAGTATGCAGCATTCAAAGCGACGTCATCAATTTCCAACATGTTCTGACATCATTTGCTGTTTTTCAGTCATTTACCTAATTGTTTAGAGAGCTAAATCACCGTGAAATTGAAAATCACTACAAAATGAACTGTGAAAATGTTGAAACTTGGCATGGTATCATCATTTCACCCGCATAGCATGTGCGAAAGAGTAGAGAGGGTCACGGCAAAAACTGGAAGCACTTCTTGTACAAACTGCAGAATCTATTTCAGAGTATCAGGGTTTCGGACAAGAACTCATCTGTTACATGGGCACTTCAATGTTTTTTAAACTTATTTGAACTCCGGACTTCTTGTGTGTTCAGTATGAAGTATTCAAAGCAACGTCATCAATTTCCAACATGTTCTCACATCATTTGTTGTTTTTCAGTCATTTACCTAATTGTTTAGAGAGCTAAATGACCGTGAAATTGAAAATCACTACAAAATGAACTGTGAAAATGTTGAGGCTTGGCATGGTATCATCATTTCACCCGCGTAGCATGTGCGAAATAGTAGAGAGGGTCACGGCAAAAATTGGACGCTCTTTGTGTATGAACTGGACAATCTCTTTCGGAGTATACGGGTTTCGGACGAGAACTCATCTGTTACATGGGCACTTCAATGTTTTTTAAACTTATTTGAACTCCGGACTTCTTGTGTGTTCAATATGCAGCATTCAAAGCGACATCATCAATTTCCAACATGTTCTGACATCATTTGCTATTTTTCAGTCATTTACCTAATTGTTTAGAGAGCTAAATGACCGTGAAAGTGAAAATCACTACAAAATGAACCGTGAAAATGTTGAAACTTGGCATGGTATCATCATTTCACCCGCTTAGCATGTGCGAAAGAGTAGAGAGGGTCACGGCAAAAACTGGACGCACTTCGTGTACAAACTGGACAATCTCTTTCAGAGTATCAGGGTTTCGGACGAGAACTCATCTGTTACATGGGCACTTCAATGTTTTTTAAACTTATTTGAACTCCGGACTTCTTTTGCGTTCAGTATGCAGCATTCAAAGCAAAGTTATCAATTTCCAACATGTTCTGACTACATTTGCTATTTTCAGTAATTTACCTAATTGTTTAGAGAGCTAAATGACTGTGAAATTGAAAATCACTACAAAATGAACTGTGAAAATGCTGAAACTTGGCATGGTACATCATTTCACCCGCATAGGATGTGCGATAGAGTAGAGAAGTTCACGGCAAAAACTGGACGCACTTCGTGTACAAACTGGACAATCTCTTTCAGAGTATCAGGGTTTCGGTCGAGAACTCATCTGTTACAAGGGCACTTCAATGTTTTTTAAACTTATTTGAACTCCGGACTTCTTGTGTGTTCAGTATGCAACATTCAAAGCGACGTCATCAATTTCCAATATGTTCTGACATCATTTACTGTTTTTCAGTCATTTACCTAATTGTTTAGAGAGCTAAATGACCGTGAAATTGAAAATCACTTCAAAATGAACTGTGAAAATGTTGAAACTTGGCATGGTATCATCATGTCACCCGCGTAGCATGTGCGAAATAGTAGAGAGGGTCACGGCAAAAACTGGACGCTCTTCGTGTATGAACTGGACAATCTCTTTCGGAGTATCAGGGTTTCGGACGAGAACTCATCTGTTACATGGGCACTTCAATGTTTTTTAAATTTATTTGAACTCCGGACTTCTTGTGTGTTCAATATGCAGCATTCAAAGCGACGTCATCAATTTCCAACATGTTCTGACATCATTTGCTATTTTTCAGTCATTTACCTAATTGTTTAGAGAGCTAAATGACCGTGAAAGTGAAAATCAATACAAAATGAAGTGTGAAAATGTTGAAACTTGGCATGGTATCATCATTTCACCCGCTTAGCATGTGCGAAAGAGTAGAAAGGGTCACGGCAAAAACTGGACGCACTTCGTGTACAAACTGGACAATCTCTTTCAGAGTATCAGGGTTTCGGACGAGAACTCATCTGTTACATGGGCACTTCAATGTTTTTTAAACTTATTTGAACTCCGGACTTCTTTTGCGTTCAGTATGCAGCATTCAAAGCGAAGTTATCAATTTCCAACATGTTCTGACTACATTTGCTATTTTCAGTAATTTACCTAATTGTTTAGAGAGCTAAATGACCGTGAAATTGAAAATCACTACAAAATGAACTGTGAAAATGCTGAAACTTGGCATGGTATGATCATTTCACCCGCATAGGATGTGCGAAAGAGTAGAGAAGTTCATGGCAAAAACTGGACGCACTTCGTGTACAAACTGGACAATCTCTTTCAGAGTATCAGGGTTTCGGTCGAGAACTCATCTGTTACAAGGGCACTTCAATGTTTTTTAAACTTATTTGAACTCCGGACTTCTTGTGTGTTCAGTATGCAACATTCAAAGCGACGTCATCAATTTCCAATATGTTCTGACATCATTTACTGTTTTTCAGTCATTTACCTAATTGTTTAGAGAGCTAAATGCCGTGAAATTGAAAATCACTTCAAAATGAACTGTGAAAATGTTGAAACTTGGCATGGTATCATCATGTCACCCGCGTAGCATGTGCGAAATAGTAGAGAGGGTCATGGCAAAAACTGGACGCTCTTCGTGTATGAACTGGACAATCTCTTTCGGAGTATCAGGGTTTCGGAAGAGAACTCATCTGTTACATGGGCACTTCAATGTTTTTTAAATTTATTTGAACTCCGGACTTCTTGTATGTTCAATATGCAGCATTCAAAGCGACGTCATCAATTTCCAACATGTTCTGACATCATTTGCTATTTTTCAGTCATTTACCTAATTGTTTAGAGAGCTAAATGACCGTGAAAGTGAAAATCAATACAAAATGAACTGTGAAAATGTTGAAACTTGGCATGGTATCATCATTTCACCCGCTTAGCATGTGCGAAAGAGTAGAAAGGGTCACGGCAAAAACTGGACGCACTTCGTGTACAAACTGGACAATCTCTTTCAGAGTATCAGGGTTTCGGACGAGAACTCATCTGTTACATGGGCACTTCAATGTTTTTTAAACTTATTTGAACTCCGAACTTCTTTTGCGTTCAGTATGCAGCATTCAAAGCGAAGTTATCAATTTCCAACATGTTCTGACTACATTTGCTATTTTCAGTAATTTACCTAATTATTTAGAGAGCTAAATGACCGTGAAATTGAAAATCAGTACAAAATGAACTGTGAAAATGTTGAAACTTGGCATGGTATCATCATTTCACCCGCATAGCATGTGCGAAAGAGTAGAGAAGTTCACGGCAAAAACTGGACGCACTTCGTGTACAAACTGGACAATCTCTTTCAGAGTATTAGGGTTTCGGTCGAGAACTCATCTGTTACATGGGCACTTCAATGTTTTTTAAACTTATTTGAACTCCGGACTTCTTGTGTGTTCAGTATGCAACATTCAAAGCGACGTCATAAATTTCCAATATGTTCTGACATCATTTACTGTTTTTCAGTCATTTACCCAATTGTTTAGAGAGCTAAATGACCGTGAAATTGAAAATCACTTCAAAATGAACTGTGAAAATGTTGAAACTTGGCATGGTATCATCATGTCACCCGCATAGAATGTGCGAAAGAGTAGAGAGGGTCATGGAAAAAACTGGACGCACTTCGTGTACAAACTAGACAATCTCTTTTGGAGTATCAGGGTTTCGGACGAGAACTCATCTGGTACATGGGCACTTCAATGTTTTTTAAAACTATTTGAACTCTGGACTTCTTGTGTGTTCAGTATGCAGCATTCAAAGCGACGTCATTAATTTCCAACATGTTCTGACATCATTTGCTGTTTTTCAGTCATTTACCTAATTGTTTAGAGAGCTAAATGACCGTGAAATTGAAAATCAGTACAAAATGAACTGTGAGAATGTTGAAACTTGGCATGGTATTATCAATTGACCCGCATAGCATGTGCGAAAGAGTAGAGAGGGTCACGGCAAAAACTGGACACACTTCGTGTACAAACTGCACAATCTCTTTCGGAGTATCAGGGTTTCGAACGAGAACTCATATGTTACATGGGCACTTCAATGTTTTTTAAACTTATTTGAACTCCGGACTTCTTGTGTATTCAGTATGCAGCATTCAAAGCGACGTCATAAATTTCCAACATCTTCTAACATCATTTGCTGTTTTTCAGTCATTTACCTAATTGTTTAGAGAGCTAAATGACCGTGAAATTGAAAATCACTACAAAATGAACTGTGAAAATGTTGAAACTTGGCATGGTATCATCATTTCACCCGCATAGCATGTGCGAAAGAGTAGAGACGGTTACGGAAAAACTGGACGCACTTTGTGTACAAACTGGACAATCTCTTTCGGAGCATTAGGGTTTCGGACGAGAACTCATCTGTTACATGGGCACTTCAATGTTTTTTAAACTTATTTGAACTCCGGACTTCTTGTGTGTTCAGTATGCAGTATTCAAAGCGATGTCATCAATTTCCAGCATGTTCTGACATCATTTGCTGTTTTTCAGTCATTTACCTAATTGTTTAGAGAGCTAAATGAGCGTGAAATTGAAAATCACTACAAAATGAACTGTGAAAATGTTGAAACTTGGCATGGTATCATCATTTCACCCGCATAGCATGTGCGAAAGAGTAGAGATGGTCACAGCAAAAACTGGATGCACTTTGTGTACAACTGGACAATCTCTTTCGGAGTATCATGGTTTCTGACGAGAACTCATCTGTTACATGGGCACTTCAATGTTTTTTAAAATTATTTGAACTCCGGACTTCTTGTGTGTTCAGTATGCAACATTCAAAGCGACGTCATCAATTTCCAACATGTTCTAACATCATTTGTTGTTTTTCTGTCATTAACCTAATTGTTTAGAGAGCTAAATGACCGTGAAATTCAAAATCACTACAAAATGAACTGTGAAAATGTTGAAACTTGGCATGGTATCATCCTTTCACCAGCGTAGCATGTGCGAAAGAGTAGAGATGGTTACGGCAAAAACTAGACGCACTTTGTGTACAAACTGGACAATCTCTTTCGGAGTATCAGGGTTTCGGACGAGAACTCATCTGTTACATGGGCACTTCAATGTTTTTTAAACTTATTTGAACTCCGGACTTCTTGCGTGTTCAGTATGCAGTATTCAAAGCAACGTCATCAATTTCCATCATGTTCTCACATCATTTGCTGTTTTTCAGTCATTTACCTAATTGTTTAGAGAGCTAAATGACCGTGAAATTGAAAATCACTACAAAATGAACTGTGAAAATATTGAGACTTGCCATGGTATCAGCATTTCACCCGTGTAGCATCTGCGAAATAGTAGAGAGGGTCACGGCAAAAACTGGAGCTCTTCGTGTACGAACTAGACAATCTCTTTTGGAGTATCGGGGTTTCGGACGAGAACTCATCTGTTACATGGGCACTTCAATGTTTTTTAAACTTATTTGAACTCCGGACTTCTTGTGTGTTCAGTATGCAACATTCAAAGCGACGTCATCAATTTCCAACATGTTCTAACATCATTTGTTGTTTTTCAGTCATTAACCTAATTGTTTAGAGAGCTAAATGACCGTGAAATTGAAAATCACTACAAAATGAACTGTGAAAATGTTGAAACTTGGCATGGTATCATCCTTTCACCCGCATAGCATGTGCGAAAGATTAGAGATTGTCAAAGCAAAAACTGGATGCACTTTGTGTACAAACTGAACAATCTCTTTCGGAGTATCATGGTTTCGGACGAGAACTCATCTGTTACATGGGCACTTCAATGTTTTTTAAACTTATTTGAACTCCGGACATCTTGTGTGTTCAGTATGCAACATTCAAAGCGTCGTCATCAATTTCCAACATGTTCTAACATCATTTGTTGTTTTTCAGTCATTAACCTAATTGTTTAGAGAGCTAAGTGACCGTGAAATTGAAAATCACTACAAAATGAACTGTGAAAATGTTGAAACTTGGCATGGTATCATGATTTCACCTGCATAGCATGTGCGAAAGAGTAGGGATGGTTACGGCAAAAACTGGACGCACTTTGTGTACAAACTGGACAATCTCTTTTGGAGTATCAGAGTTTCGGACGAGAACTCATCTGTTACATTGGCACTTCAATGTTTTTTAAACTTATTTGAACTCTGGACTTCTTGTGTGTTCAGTATGCAGTATTCAAACCAACGTCATCAATTTCCAACATGTTCTCACATCATTTGTTGTTTTTCAGTCATTTACCTAATTGTTTAGAGAGCTAAATGACCATGAAATTGAAAATCACTACAAAATGAACTGTGAAAATATTGAGACTTGGCATGGTATCATCATTTCACCCGTGTAGCATCTGTGAAATAGTAGAGAGGGTCACGGCAAAAACTGGACGCTCTTCGTGTATGAACTGGACAATCTCTTTCGGAGTATCAGGGTTTCGGACGAGAACTCATCTGTTACATGGGCACTTCAATGTTTTTTAAACTTATTTGAACTCCGGACTTCTTCTGTGTTCAATATGCAGCATTCAAAGTGATGTCATCAATTTCCAACATGTTCTGACATCATTTGCTATTTTTCAGTCATTTACTTAATTGTTTAGAGAGCTAAATGGACAATCTCTTTCGGAGCATCAGGGTTTCGGACGAGAACTCATCTATTACATGGGCACTTCAATGTTTTTTAAACTTATTTGAACTCCAGACTTCTTGTGTGTTCAGTATGCAGCATTCAAAGCAACGTCATAAATTTCCAACATGTTCTAACATCATTTGCTATTTTTCAGTCATTTACCTAATTGTTTAGAGAGCTAAATGACCGTGAAATAGAAAATCACTACAAAATGAACTGTGAAAATGTTGAAACTTGGCATGGTATCATCATTTCACCCGCATAGCATGTGCAAAAGAGAAGAGACGGTTACGGAAAAACTGGACGCACTTTGTGTACAAACTGGACAATCTCTTTCGGAGCATCAGGGTTTCGAACGAGAACTCATCTGTTACATGGGCACTTCAATGTTTTTAAACTTATTTGAACTCCGGACTTCTTGTGTGTTCAGTATGCAGTATTCAAAGCGATGTCAGCAATTTCCAACATGTTCTGACATCATTTGCTGTTTTTCATTCATTTACCTAATTGTTTAGAGAGCTAAATGACCGTGAAAATGAAAATCACTACAAAATGAACTGTGAAAATGTTGAAACTTGGCATGGTATCATCATTTCACCCGCATAGCATGTGCGAAAGAGTAGAGATGGTCATAGCAAAAATGGATGCACTTTGTGTACAAATTGGACAATCTCTTTCAGAGTAACAGGGTTTCGGACGAGAACTCATCTATTACATGGGTAGTTCAATGTTTTTTAAACTTATTTGAACTCCGGACTTCTTGTGTGTTTAGTATGCAGTATTCAAAGCAACGTCATCAATTTCCAACATGTTCTCACATCATTTGCTGTTTTTCAGTCATTTACCTAATTGTTTAAAGAGCTAAATGACCGTGAAATTGAAAATCACTACAAAATGAACTGTGAAAATATTGAGACTTGGCATGGTATCATCATTTCACCCGTGTAGCATCTGCGAAATAGTAGAGAGGGTCACGGCAAAAACTGGACGCTCTTCGTGTACGAACTGGACAATCTCTTTCGGAGTATCAGGGTTTCGGACGAGAACTCATCTGTTACATGGGCACTTCAATGTTTTTTAAACTTATTTGAACTTCGGACTTCTTCTGTGTTCAATATGCAGCATTCAAAGTGATGTCATCAATTTCCAACATGTTCTGACATCATTTGCTATTTTTCAGTCATTTACCTAATTGTTTAGAGAGCTAAATGGACAATCTCTTTCGGAGCATCAGGGCTTCGGACGAGAACTCATCTGTTACATGGGCACTTCAATGTTTTTTAAACTTATTTGAACTCCGGACTTCTTGTGTGTTCAGTATGCAGCATTCAAAGCTACGTCATAAATTTCCAACATGTTCTAACATCATTTGCTGTTTTTCAGTCATTTACCTAATTGTTTAGAGAGCTAAATGACCGTGAAATAGAAAATCACTACAAAATGAACTATGAAAATGTTGAAACTTGGCATGGTATCATCATTTCACCCGCATAGCATGTGCGAAAGAGTAGAGACGGTTACGGAAAAACTGGATGCACTTCGTTTACAAACTGGACAATCTCTTTCGGAGCATCAGGGTTTCGGACGAGAACTCATCTGTTACATGGGCACTTCAATGTTTTTTAAACTTATTTGAACTCCGGACTTCTTGTGTGTTCAGTATGCAGTATTCAAAGCGACGCCATCAATTTCCAACATGTTCTAACATCGTTTGTTGTTTTTCAGTCATTTACCTAATTGTTTAGAGAGCTAAATGACCGTGAAATTGAAAATCACTACAAAATGAACTGTGAAAATGTTGAAACTTGGCATGGTATCATCATTTCACCTGCATAGCATGTGCAAAAGAGTAGAGATGGTCATAGCAAAACTGGATGCACTTTGTGTACAAACTAGACAATCTCTTTCGGAGTATCATGGTTTCGGACGAGAACTCATCTGTTACGTGGGCACTTCAATGTTTTTTAAACTTATTTGAACTCCGGACTTCTTGTGTGTTCAGTATGCAACATTCAAAGCGACGACATCAATTTCCAACATGTTCTAACGTCATTTGTTGTTTTTCAGTCATTAACCTAATTGTTTAGAGAGCTAAATGACCGTGAAATTGAAAAACACTACAAAATGAACTGTGAAAATGTTGAAACTTGGCATGCTATCATCATTTCACCCGCATAGCATGTGCAAAAGAGTAGAGATGGTTACGGCAAAAACTGGACGCACTTTGTGTACAAACTGGACAATCTCTTTCGGAGTATCAGGGTTTCGGACAAGAACTCATCTGTTACATGGGCACTTCAATGTTTTTTAAACTTATTTGAACTCCGGACTTCTTGTGTGTTCAGTATGCAGTATTCAAAGCAACGTCATCAATTTCCAACATGTTCTCACATCATTTGCTGTTTTTCAGTCATTTACCTAATTGTTTAGAGAGCTAAATGACCGTGAAATTGAAAATCACTACAAAATGAACTGTGAAAATATTGAGACTTAGAATGGTCTCATCATTTCACCCGTGTAGTATCTGCGAAATAGTAGAGAGGGTCACGGCAAAAACTGGACGCTCTTCGTGTATGAACTGGACAATCTCTTTCGGAGTATCAGGGTTTCGGACGAGAACTCATCTGTTACATGGGCACTTCAATGTTTTTTAAACTTATTTGAACTCCGGACTTCTTTTGCGTTCAGTATGCAGCATTCAAAGCGAAGTTATCAATTTCCAACATGTTCTGACTACATTTGCTATTTTCAGTCATTTACTTAATTGTTTAGAGAGCTAAATGACCGTGAAATTGAAAATCACTACAAAATGAACTGTGAAAATGTTGAAACTTGGCATGGTATCATGATTTTACCCACATAGCATGTGAGAAAGAGTTGAGAAGGTCACGGCAAAAACTGGACGCACTTCGTGTACAAACTGGACAATCTCTTTCGGAGTATCAGGGTTTCGGTCGAAAACTCATCTATTACATGGGCACTTCAATGTTTTTTAAACTTATTTGAACTCCGGACTTCTTGTGTCTTCAGTATGCAACAATCAAAGCGACGTCATCAATTTCCAACCTGTTCTGACATCATTTACTGTTTTTAGTCATTTACCTAATTGTTTAGTGAGCTAAATGACCGTGAAATTGAAAATCACTACAAAATGAACTATGAAAATGTTGAAACTTGGCATGGTATCATCATTTCACCCACATAGCATGTGAGAAAGAGTAGAGATTGTCACGGAAAAAACTGGACGCACTTCGTGTACAAAATGGACAATCTCTTTCGGAGTATCAGGGTTTCGGACGAGAACTCATCTGTTACATGGGCACTTCAATGTTTTTTAAACTTATTGCAACTCCAGACTTCTTGTGTGTTCAGTATGCAGTATTCAAAGCGACGTCATCAATTTCCAACATGTTTTCACATCATTTTCTGTTTCTCAGTCATTTACCTAATTGTTTAGAGAGCTAAATGACCGTGAAATTGAAAATCACTACAAAATGAACTGTGAAAATGTTGAGACTTGGCATGGTATCATCATTTGGCCCGCATAGCATGTGCGAAATAGTAGAGAGGGTCACGGCAAAAACTGGACGCTCTTCGTGTACGAACTGGACAATCTCTTTCGGAGTATCCGGGTTTCGGACGAGAACTCATCTGTTACATGGGCACTTCAAGGTTTTTTAAACTTATTTGAACTCCGGACTTCTTGTGTGTTCAATATGCAGCATTCAAAGCGACGTCATCAATTTCCAACATGTTCTGACATCATTTGCTATTTTTCAATCATTTACCTAATTGTTTAGAGAGCTAAATGACCGTGAAAGTGAAAATCACTACAAAATGAACTGTGAAAATGTTGAAACTTGGCATGGTATCATCATTTCACCCGCATAGCATGTGCGAAAGAGTAGAGAGGGTCACGGCAAAAACTAGATGCACTTCGTGTACCAACTGGACAATCTCTTTCAGAGTATCAGGGTTTCGGACGAGAACTCATCTGTTACATGGGCACTTCAATGTTTTTTAAACTTATTTGAACTCCCGACTTCTTGTGTGTTCAGTATGCAGCATTCAAAGCGAAGTTATCAATTTCCAACATGTTCTGACTACATTTGCTATTTTCAGTAATTTACCTAATTGTTTAGAGAGCTAAATGACCGTGAAATTGAAAATCACTACAAAATGAACTGTGAAAATGTTGAAACTTGGCATGGTATCATCATTTCACCCGCATAGCATGTGCGAAAGAGTAGAGAAGGTCACGGCAAAAACTGGACGCACTTCGTGTACAAACTGGACAATCTCTTTCGAAGTATCAGGGTTTCGGTCGAGAACTCATCTGTTACATGGGCACTTCAATGTTTTTTAAACTTATTTGAACTCCAGACTTCTTGTGTGTTCAGTATGCAACATTGAAAGCGACGTCATCAATTTCCAATATGTTCTGACATCATTTACTATTTTTCAGTCATTTACCTAATTGTTTAGAGAGCTAAATGACTATGAAATTGAAAATCACTACAAAATGAACTGTGAAAATGTTGAAACTTGGCATGGTATCATCATTTCACCCGCATAGCATGTGCGAAAGAGTAGAGAGGGTCATGGCAAAAACTGGACGGACTTCGTGTACAAACTGCACAATCTCTTTCGGAGTATCAGGGTTTCAGACGAGAACTCATCTGTTACATGGGCACTTCAATGTTTTTTAAACTTATTTCAACTCCGGACTTCTTGTGTGTTCAGTATGTAGTATTCAAAGCGACGTCATCAATTTCCAACATGTTTTCACATCATTTTCTGTTTTTCAGTCATTTACCTAATTGTTTAGAGAGCTAAATGACCGTGAAATTGTAAATCACTACAAAATGAACTGTGAAAATGTTGAGACTTGGCATGGTATCATCATTTCACCCACGTAGCATGTGGGAAATAGTAGAGAGGGTCACGGCAAAAACTAGACGATCTTCATGTACGAACTGGACAATCTCTTTCGGAGTATCAGGGTTTCGGACGAGGACTCATCTGTTACATGGGCACTTCTATGTTTTTTAAACTTATTTGAACTCCGGACTTCTTTTGCGTTTAGTATGCAGCATTCAAAGCGAAGTTATCAATTTCCAACATGTTCTGACTACATTTGCTATTTTCAGTCATTTACCTAATTGTTTAGATAGCTAAATGACCGTGAAGTTGAAAATCACTAGAAAATGAATTGTGAAAATGTTGAAACTTGGCATGGTATCATCATTTCAACCGCATAGCATGTGCGAAAGAGTAGAGATGGTCACGGCAAAAACTGGACGCACTTCATGTACAAACTGGACAATCTCTTTCGGAGTATCAGGGTTTCGGTCGAGAACTCATCTATTACCTGGGCACTTCAATGTTTTTTAAACTTATTTGAACTCCGGACTTCTTGTGTGTTTAGTATGCAACATTCAAAGTGAAGTCATCAATTTCCAACATGTTCTAACATCATTTGCTGTTTTTCAGTCATTTACCTAATTGTTTAGAGAGCTAAATGACCGTGAAATTGAAAATCACTACAAAATGAACAGTGAAAATGTTGAAACTTGGCATGGTATCATCATTTCACCCGCATAGCATGTGCGAAAGAGTAGAGAGGGTCACGGCAAAAACTGGATGCACTTCATGTACAAACTACAGAATCTATTTCGGAGTATCAGGGTTTCGGACAAGAACTCATCTGCTACATGGGCACTTCAATGTTTATTAAACTTATTTGAACTCCGGACTTCTTGTGTGTTCAGTATGCAGTATTCAAAGCAACGTCGTCAATTTCCAACATGTTCTCACATCATTTGCTGTTTTTCAGTCATTTACCTAATAGTTTAGAGAGCTAAATGACCGTGAAATTGAAAATCACTACAAAATGAACTGTGAAAATGTTGAGACTTGGCATGGTATCATCATTTCACCCGCGTAGCATGTGCGAAATAGTAGAGAGGGTCACGGCAAAAATTGGACGCTCTTCGTGTACGAACTGGACAATCTCTTTTGGAGTATCAGGGTTTCGGACGAGAACTCATCTGTTACTTGGGCACTTCAATGTTTTTTAAACTTATTTGAACTCAGGACTTCTTGTGTGTTCAATATGCAGCATTCAAAGCGACGTCATCAATTTCCAACATGTTCTGACATCACTTGCTATTTTTCAGTCATTTACCTAATTGTTTAGAGAGCTAAATGACCATGAAAGTGAAAATCACTACAAAATGAATTGTGAAAATGTTGAAACTTGGCATGGTATCATCATTTCACCCGCATAGCATGTGCGAAAGAGTAGAGAGGGTGACGGCAAAAACTGGATGCACTTCGTGTACAAACTGGACAATCTCTTTCAGAGTATCAGGGTTTCGGACGAGAACTCGTCTGTTACATGGGCACTTCAATGTTTTTTAAACTTATTTGAACTCCGGACTTCTTTTGTGTTCAGTATGCAGCATTCAAAGCTAAGTTATCAATTTCCGACATGTTCTGACTACATTTGCTATTTTCAGTAATTTACCTAATTGTTTAGTGAGCTAAATGACCGTGAAATCGAAAATCACTACAAAATGAACTGTGAAAATGTTGAAACTTGGCATGGTATCATCATTTCACCCGCATGGCATGTGCGAAAGAGTAGAGAAGGTCACAGCAAAAACTGGACGCACTTCGTGTACAAACTGGACAATCTCTTTCGGAGTATCAGGGTTTCGATCGAGAACTCATCTGTTACATGGGCACTTCAATGTTTTTTAAACTTATTTGAACTCCGGACTTCTTGTGTGTTCAGTATGCAACATTCAAAGCGACGTCATCAATTTCCAATATGTTCTGACATCATTTACTATTTTTCAGTCATTTACCTAATTATTTAGAGAGCTAAATGACCGTGAAATTGAAAATCACTACAAAATGAACTATGAAAATGTTGAAACTTGGCATGGTATCATCATTTCACCCGCATAGCAAGTGCGAAAGAGTAGAGAGGGTCACGGAAAAAACTGGACGCATTTCGTGTACAAACTGGACAATCTCTTTTGGAGTATCATGGTTTCGGACGAGAACTCATCTGGTACATGGGCACTTCAATGTTTTTTAAAATTATTTGAACTCTGGACTTCTTGTGTGTTCAGTATGCAGCATTCAAAGCGACGTCATCAATTTCCAACATGTTCTGACATCATTTGCTGTTTTTAAGTCATTTACCTAATTGTTTAGAGAGCTAAATGACCGTGAAATTGAAAATCACTACAAAATGAACTGTGAAAATGTTGAAACTTGGCATGGTATCATCAATTGACCCGCGTAGCATGTGCGAAAGAGTAGAGAGGGTCACGGCAAAACTGGACGCACTTCGTGTACAAACTGGACAATCTCTTTCGGAGTATCAGGGTTTTGGACGAGAACTCATATGTTACATGGGCACTTCAATGTTTTTTAAACTTATTTGAACTCTGGACTTCTTGTGTGTTCAATATGCAGCATTCAAAGCGACGTCATCAATTTCCAACATGTTCTGACATTATTTGCAATTTTTCAGTCATTTACCTAATTGTTTAGAGAGGTAAATGACCGTGAAATTGAAAATCACTACAAAATGAACTGTGAGAATGTTGAAACTTGGCATGCTATCATCATTTCACCCGCACAGCATGTCCGAAAGAGTAGAGACGGTCATGGCAAAAATTGGACGCACTTCGTGTACAAACTAGACAATCTCTTTCGGGGTATCAGGGTTTCGGACGAGAACTCATCTCTTACATGGACACTTCAATGTTTTTTAAACTACATTGAACTCCAGACTTCTTGTGTGTTAAGTATGCAGCATTCAAAGCGACGTCATCAATTTCCAACTTGTTCTGACATCATTTGTTGTTTTTCAGTCATTTACCTAATTGTTTAGAGAGCTAAATGACCGTGAAATTGAAAATCACTACAAAATGAACTGTGAAAATGTTGAGACTTGGCATGGTATCATCAATTCACCCGCGTAGCATGTGCAAAATAGTAGAGAGGGTCATGGCAAAAACTGGACGCACTTCGTGTACAAACTGGACAATCTCTTTCGGAGTATCGGGGTTTCGGACGAGAATTCATCTGTTACATGGACACTTCAATGTTTTTTAAACTTATTTGAACTCCAGACTTCTTTTGTGTTCAGTACACAGCATTCAAAGCGACGTCATCAATTTCCAACATGTTCTGACATCATTTACTATTTTTCAGTCATTTACCTAATTGTTTAGAGAGCTAAATGACCGTGAAATTGAAAATCACTACAAAATGAACTGTGAAAATGTTGAAACTTGGCATGGTATCATCATTTCACCCGCATAGCATGTGCGAAAGAGTAGAGAGGGTCACAGCAAAAACTGGGCGCACTTCGTGTACAAACTGCACAATCTCTTTCGGAGTATCAGGGTTTCAGACGAGAACTCATCTATTACATGGGCACTTCAATGTTTTTTAAACTTATTTGAACTCCGGTCTTCTTGTGTGTTCAGTATGCGGCATTCAAAGCGACGTCATCAATTTCCAACATGTTCTAACATCATTTGTTGTTTTTAGTCATTTACCTAATTGTTTAGAGAGCTAAATGACCGTGAAATTGAAAATCACTACAAAATAAACTGTGATAATGTTGAAACTTGGCATGGTATCATCATTTCACCCGCATAGAATGTGCGAATGAGTAGAGACGGTTACGGCAAAAACTGGACACACTTTGTGTACAAACTGGACAATCTCTTTCGGAGTATCAGGGTTTCGGACGAGAACTCATCTGTTACATGGACACTTCAATGTTTTTTAATCTTATTTGAACTCCAGACTTCTTTTGTGTTCAGTATGCAGCATTCAAAGCGACGTCATCAATTTCCAACATGTTCTGACATCATTTACTATTTTTCAGTCATTTACCTAATTGTTTAGAGAGCTAAATGACCGTGAAAATGAAAATCACTACAAAATGAACTATGAAAATGTTGAAACTTGGCATGGTATCATCAATTCACCCGCATAGCATGTGCGAAAGAGTAGAGAGGGTCACAGCAAAAACTGGGTGCATTTCGTGTACAAATTTCATAATCTCTTTCGGAGTATCAGGGTTTCAGACAAGAACTCATCTATTACATGGGCACTTATATGTTTTTTAAACTTATTTGAACTCCGGTCTTCTTGTGTGTTCAGTATGCGGCATTCAAAGCGACGTCATCAATTTCCAACTTGTTTTGACATCATTTGTTGTTTTTAGTCATTTACCTAATTGTTTAGAGAGCTAAATGACCGTGAAATTGAAAATCACTACAAAATAAACTGTGATAATGTTGAAACTTGGCATGGTATCATCAATTCACCCGCGTAGCATGTGCAAAATAGTAGAGAGGGTCATGGCAAAAACTGGACGCACTTCGTGTACAAACTGGACAATCTCTTTCGGAGTATCGGGGTTTCGGACGAGAACTCATCTGTTACATGGACACTTCAATGTTTTTTAAACTTATTTGAACTCCAGACTTCTTTTGTGTTCAGTACGCAGCATTCAAAGCGACGTCATCAATTTCCAACATGTTCTGACATCATTTACTATTTTTCAGTCATTTACCTAATTGTTTAGAGAGCTAAATGACCGTGAAATTGAAAATCACTACAAAATGAACTGTGAAAATGTTGAAACTTGGCATGGTATCATCATTTCACCCGCATAGCATGTGCGAAAGAGTAGAGAGGGTCATAGCAAAAACTGGGCGCACTTCGTGTACAAACTGCACAATCTCTTTCGGAGTATCAGGGTTTCAGACGAGAACTCATCTATTACATGGGCACTTCAATGTTTTTTAAACTTATTTGAACTCCGGTCTTCTTGTGTGTTCAGTATGCGGCATTCAAAGTGACGTCATCAATTTCCAACATGTTCTAACATCATTTGTTGTTTTTAGTCATTTACCTAATTGTTTAGAGAGCTAAATGACCGTGAAATTGAAAATCACTACAAAATAAACCGTGATAATTTTGAAACTTGGCATGGTATCATCATTTCACCCGCATAGAATGTGCGAATGAGTAGAGACGGTTACGGCAAAAACTGGACGCACTTTGTGTACAAGCTGGACAATCTCTTTCGAAGTATCAGGGTTTCGGACAAGAACTCATCTGTTACATGGACACTTCAATGTTTTTTAATCTTATTTGAACTCCAGACTTCTTTTGTGTTCAGTACGCAGCATTCAAAGCGACGTCATCAATTTCCAACATGTTCTGACATCATTTACTATTTTTCAGTCATTTACCTAATTGTTTAGAGAGCTAAATGACCGTGAAAATGAAAATCACTACAAAATGAACTATGAAAATGTTGAAACTTGGCATGGTATCATCAATTCACCCGCATAGCATGTGCGAAAGAGTAGAGAGGGTCACAGCAAAAACTGGGCGCATTTCGTGTACAAATTGCACAATCTCTTTTGGAGTATCAGGGTTTCAGACAAGAACTCATCTATTACATGGGCACTTCAATGTTTTTTAAACTTATTTGAACTCCAGTCTTCTTGTGTGTTCAGTATGCGGCATTCAAAGCGACGTCATCAATTTCCAACATGTTCTAACATCATTTGTTGTTTTTAGTCATTTACCTAATTGTTTAGAGAGCTAAATGACCGTGAAATTGAAAATCACTACAAAATAAACTGTGATAATGTTGAAACTTGGCATGGTATCATCATTTCACCCGCATAGAATGTGCGAATGAGTAGAGACGGTTACGGCAAAAACTGGACGCACTTTGTGTACAAACTGGACAATCTCTTTCAGAGTATCAGGGTTTCGGACGAGAACTCATCCGTTACATGGGCACTTCAATGTTTTTTAAACTTATTTGAAATCCCGACTTCTTGTGTGTTCAGTATGCAATATTCAAAGCGATGTCATCAATTTCCAACATGTTCTGACATCATTTACTATTTTTCAGTCATTTACCTAATTGTTTAGAGAGCTAAATGACCGTGAAAATGAAAATCACTACAAAATGAACTGTGAAAATGTTGAAACTTGGCATGGTATCATCAATTCACCCGCATAGCATGTGCGAAAGAGTAGAGAGGGTCACAACAAAAACTGGATGCACTTCGTGTACAAACTGCACAATCTCTTTCGGAGTATCAGGGTTTCGGACGAGAACTCATCTTTTACATGGGCACTTCAATGTTTTTTAAACATATTTGAACTCCGGACTTCTTGTGTGTTCAGTATGCAACATTCAAAGCGACGTCATCAATTTCCAACATGTTCTGACATCATTTACTATTTTTCAGTCATTTACCTAATTGTTTAGAGAGCTAAATGACCGTGAAAATGAAAATCACTACAAAATGAACTATGAAAATATTGAAACTTGGCATGGTATCATCAATTCACCCGCATAGCATGTGCGAAAGAGTAGAGAGGGTCACAGCAAAAACTGGGCGCATTTCGTGTACAAATTGCACAATCTCTTTCGGAGTATCAGGGTTTCAGACAAGAACTCATCTATTACATGGGCACTTCAATGTTTTTTAAACTTATTTGAACTCCGGTCTTCTTGTGTGTTCAGTATGCGGCATTCAAAGCGACGTCATCAATTTCCAACATGTTCTAACATCATTTGTTGTTTTTAGTCATTTACCTAATTGTTTAGAGAGCTAAATGACCATGAAATTGAAAATCACTACAAAATAAACTGTGATAATGTTGAAACTTGGCATGGTATCATCATTTCACCCGCATAGAATGTGCGAATGAGTAGAGACGGTTACGGCAAAAACTGGACGCACTTTGTGTACAAACTGGACAATCTCTTTCGGAGTATCAGGGTTTCGGACGAGAACTCATCCGTTACATGGCCACTTCAATGTTTTTTAAACTTATTTGAAATCCGGACTTCTTGTGTGTTCAGTATGCAATATTCAAAGCGACGTCATCAATTTCCAACATGTTCTGACATCATTTACTATTTTTCAGTCATTTACCTAATTGTTTAGAGAGCTAAATGACCGTGAAAATGAAAATCACTACAAAATGAACTGTGAAAATGTTGAAACTTGGCATGGTATCATCAATTCACCCGCATAGCATGTGCGAAAGAGTAGAGAGGGTCATAGCAAAAACTGGATGCACTTCGTGTACAAACTGCACAATCTCTTTCGGAGTATCAGGGTTTCGGACGAGAACTCATCTTTTACATGGGCACTTCAATGTTTTTTAAACATATTTGAACTCCGGACTTCTTTTGTGTTCAGTATGCAACATTCAAAGCGACGTCATCAATTTCCAACATGTTCTGACATCATTTACTATTTTTCAGTCATTTACCTAATTGTTTAGAGAGCTAAATGACCGTGATTGAAAGTCACTACAAAATGAACTGTGAAAATGTTGAAACTTGGCATGGTATCATCATTTCACCCGCATAGCATGTGCGAATGAGTAGAGACGGTTACGGCAAAAACTGGACGCACTTTGTGTACAAACTGGACAATCTCTTTCGGAGTATCAAGGTTTCGGACGAGAACTCATCTGTTACATGGGCACTTCAATGTTTTTTAAACTTATTTGAACTCCTAACTTCTTGTGTGTTCAGTATGCAATATTCAAAGCGACGTCATCAATTTCCAACATGTTCTGACATCATTTGCTGTTTTTCAGTCATTTACCTAATTGTTTAGAGAGCTAAATGACCGTGAAATTGAAAATCACTACAAAATGAACTGTGAATATGTTGAGACTTCGCATGGTATCTTCATTTCACCCGCGTAGCATGTGCAAAAGAGTAGAGAGGGTCATGGCGAAAACTGGACGCACTTCGTGTACAAACTGGCCAATCTCTTTCGGAGTATCAGGGTTTCGGATGAGAACTCATATGTTACATGGACACTTCAATGTTTTTTAAACTACTTTGAACTCCAGACTTCTTGTGTGTTCAGTATGCAGCATTCAAAGCGACGTCATCAATTTCCAACTTGTTCTGACATCATTTGCTATTTTTCAGTCATTTACCTAATTGTTTAGATAGCTAAATGACCGTGAAAT
>NC_041380.1:172355828-172356858 GCF_002162155.2 Triticum dicoccoides
CTTCTTGTGTGTTCAGTATGCGGCATTCAAAGCGACGTCATCAATTTCCAACATGTTCTAACATCATTTGTTGTTTTTAGTCATTTACCTAATTGTTTAGAGAGCTAAATGACCGTGAAATTGAAAATCACTACAAAATAAACTGTGATAATGTTGAAACTTGGCATGGTATCATCATTTCACCCGCATAGAATGTGCGAATGAGTAGAGACGGTTACGGCAAAAACTGGACGCACTTTGTGTACAAACTGGACAATCTCTTTCGGAGTATCAGGGTTTCGGACGAGAACTCATCTGTTACATGGGCACTTCAATGTTTTTTAAACTTATTTGAAATCCGGACTTCTTGTGTGTACAGTATGCAGTATTCAAAGCGACGTCATCAATTTCCAACATGTTCTGACATCATTTGCTGTTTTTCAGTCATTTACCTAATTGTTCGGAGAGCTAAATGACCGCGAAATTGAAAATCACTAAAAAATGAACTGTGAAAATGTTGAGACTTGGCATGGTATCATCATTTCACCCGCGTAGCATGTGCAAAAGAGTAGAGAGGGTCATGGCAAAAACTGGATGCACTTCGTGTACAAACTGGACAATCTCTTTCGGAGTATCAGGGTTTCGGACGAGAACTCATCTGTTACATTGGCACTTCAATGTTTTTTAAACTACTTTGAACTCCGGACTTCTTGTCTGTTCAGTGTGCAACATTCAAAGTGACATCATCAATTTCCAACTTGTTCGGACATCATTTGTTCTTTTTCAGTCATTTACCTAATTGTTTAGAGAGCTAAACGACTGTGAAATTGAAAATCACTACAAAATGAACTGTGAAAATGTTGAAACTTGGCATGGTATCATCATTTCACCCGCATAGAATGTGCGAAAGAGTAGAGAGGGTCACGGCAAAAACTGGACGCACTTCATGCACAAACTGGACAATCTCTTTTGGAGTATCGGGGTTTCGGACGAGAACTCATCTGTTACATGGGCACTTCAATGTTTTTTAAACTTATTTGAACTCCCGACT
>NC_041380.1:172356868-172363380 GCF_002162155.2 Triticum dicoccoides
GGGTTTCGGATGAGAACTCATATGTTACATGGACACTTCAATGTTTTTTAAACTACTTTGAACTCCAGACTTCTTGTGTGTTCAGTATGCAGCATTCAAAGCGACGTCATCAATTTCCAACTTGTTCTGACATCATTTGCTATTTTTCAGTCATTTACCTAATTGTTTAGATAGCTAAATGACCGTGAAATTGAAAATAACTACAAAATGAACTGTGAAAATGTTGAAACTTGGCATGGTATCATCATTTCACCCGCATAGCATGTGCGAAAGAGTAGAGAGGGTCATGACAAAAACTGGACGCACTTCGTGCACAAACTGGACAATCTCTTTCGGAGTATCTGGGTTTCGGACGAGAACTCATCTGTTACATGGGCACTTCAATGTTTTTTAAACTTACTTGAACTCCGGACTTGTTTTGTGTTCAGTACGCAGAATTCAAAGCGACGTCATCAATTTCCAACATGTTCTGACATCATTTACTATTTTTCAGTCATTTACCTAATTGTTTAGAGAGCTAAATGACCGTGAAATTGAAAATCACTACAAAATGAACTGTGAAAATGTTGAAACTTGGCATGGTATCATCATTTCACCCGCATAGCATGTGCGAATGAGTAGAGACGGTTATGGCAAAAACTGGACACACTTTGTGTACAAACTGGACAATCTCTTTCGGAGTATCAGGGTTTTGGACGAGAACACATCTGTTACATGGGCACTTCAATGTTTTTTAAACTTATTTGAACTCCGGACTTCTTGTGTGTTCAGTATGCAGTATTCAAAGCGACATCATCAATTTCCAACATGTTCTGACATCATTTGCTGTTTTTCAGTCATTTACCTAATTGTTTAGAGAGCTAAATGACCGTGAAATTGAAAATCACTACAAAATGAGCTGTGAAAATGTTGAGACTTGGCATGGTATCATCAATTCACCCGTGTAGCATGTGCAAAAGAGTAGAGAGGGTCATGGCAAAAACTGGACGCACTTCGTGTACAAACTGGACAATCTCTTTCGGAGTATCGAGGTTTCGGACGAGAACTCATCTGTTACATGGACACTTCAATGTTTTTTAAACTTATTTGAACTCCGGACTTCTTTTGTGTTCAGTACACAGCATTCAAAGCGACGTCATCAATTTCCAACATGTTCTGACATCATTTACTATTTTTCAATCATTTACCTAATTGTTTAGAGAGCTAAATGACCGTGAAATTGAAAATCACTACAGAATGAACTGTGAAAATGTTGAAACTTGGCATGGTATCATCATTTCACCCGCATAGCATATGCGAATGAGTAGAGAGGTTACGGAAAAAACTGGACACACTTTGTGTACAAACTAGACTATCTCTTTTGGAGTATCAGGGTTTCGGACGAGAACTCATCTGTTACATGGGCACTTCAATGTTTTTTAAACTTATTTGAACTCCGGACTTATTTTTTGTTCAGTACGCAGCATTCAAAGCGACGTCATCAATTTCCAACATGTTCTGACATCATTTACTATTTTGCAGTCATTTACCTAATTGTTTAGAGAGCTAAATGACCGTGAAATTGAAAATCGCTACAAAATGAACTGTGAAAATGTTGAAACTTGGCATGGTATCATCATTTCACCCGCATAGCATGTGCGAAAGAGTAGAGAGGGTCACAGCAAAAACTGGGCGCACTTCGTGTACAAACTGCACAATCTCTTTCGGAGTATCAGGGTTTCAGACGAGAACTCATCTGTTACATGGGCACTTCAATGTTTTTTAAACTTATTTGAACTCCGGACTTCTTGTGTGTTCAGTATGCGGCATTCAAAGCGACGTCATCAATTTCCAACATGTTCTAACATCATTTGTTGTTTTTAGTCATTTACCTAATTGTTTAGAGAGCTAAATGACCGTGAAATTGAAAATCACTACAAAATAAACTGTGATAATGTTGAAACTTGGCATGGTATCATCATTTCACCCGCATAGAATGTGCGAATGAGTAGAGACGGTTACGGCAAAAACTGGACGCACTTTGTGTACAAACTGGACAATCTCTTTCGGAGTATCAGGGTTTCGGACGAGAACTCATCTGTTACATGGGCACTTCAATGTTTTTTAAACTTATTTGAAATCCGGACTTCTTGTGTGTACAGTATGCAGTATTCAAAGCGACGTCATCAATTTCCAACATGTTCTGACATCATTTGCTGTTTTTCAGTCATTTACCTAATTGTTCGGAGAGCTAAATGACCGCGAAATTGAAAATCACTACAAAATGAACTGTGAAAATGTTGAGACTTGGCATGGTATCATCATTTCACCTAGCATGTGCAAAAGAGTAGAGAGGGTCATGGCAAAAACTGGATGCACTTCGTGTACAAACTGGACAATCTCTTTCGGAGTATCAGGGTTTCGGACGAGAACTCATCTGTTACATTGGCACTTCAATGTTTTTTAAACTACTTTGAACTCCGGACTTCTTGTCTGTTCAGTGTGCAACATTCAAAGTGACATCATCAATTTCCAACTTGTTCGGACATCATTTGTTCTTTTTCAGTCATTTACCTAATTGTTTAGAGAGCTAAACGACTGTGAAATTGAAAATCACTACAAAATGAACTGTGAAAATATTGAAACTTGGCATGGTATCATCATTTCACCCGCATAGAATGTGCGAAAGAGTAGAGAGGGTCACGGCAAAAACTGGACGCACTTCATGCACAAACTGGACAATCTCTTTTGGAGTATCGGGGTTTCGGACGAGAACTCATCTGTTACATGGGCACTTCAATGTTTTTTAAACTTATTTGAACTCCCGACTTCTTTTGTGTTCAGTATGCAGCATTCAAAGCGACGTCATCAATTTCCAACATGTTCTGACATCATTTACTATTTTTCAGTCATTTACCTAATTGTTTAGAGAGCTAAATGACCGTGAAATTGAAAATCACTACAAAATGAACTGTGAAAATGTTCAAACTTGGCATGGTATCATCAATTCACCCGCATAGCATGTGCGAAAGAGTAGAGAGGGTCACAGCAAAAAATGGACGCACTTCATGTACAAACTGCACAATCTCTTTCGGAGTATCAGGGTTTCGGACGAGAACTCATCTGTTACATGGGCACTTCAATGTTTTTTAAACTTATTTGAACTCCAGACTTCTTGTGTGTTCAGTATGCAACATTCAAAGCGACGTCATCAATTTCCAACATGTTCTGACATCATTTACTATTTTTTAGTCATTTACCTAATTGTTTAGAGAGCTAAATGACCGTGAAATTGAAAATCACTACAAAATGAACTGTGAAAATGTTGAAACTTGGCATGGTATCATCATTTCACCCGCATAGCATGTGTGAATGAGTAGAGGCGGTTACGGCAAAAACTGGACGCACTTTGTGTACAAACTGGACAATCTCTTTCGGAGTATCAAGGTTTCGGACCAGAACTCATCTGTTACATGGGCACTTCAATGTTTTTTAAACTTATTTGAACTCCGAACTTCTTGTGTGTTCAGTATGCAATATTCAAAGCGACGTCATCAATTTCCAACATGTTCTGACATCATTTGCTGTTTTTCAGTCATTTACCTAATTGTTTAGAGAGCTAAATGACCGTGAAATTGAAAATCACTACAAAATGAACTATGAAAATGTTGAGACTTGGCATGGTATCATCATTTCACCCGCGTAGCATGTGCAAAAGAGTAGAGAGGGTCATGGCGAAAACTGGACGCACTTCGTGTACAAACTGGACAATCTCTTTCGGAGTATCAGGGTTTCGGACGAGAACTCATATGTTACATGGACACTTCAATGTTTTTTAAACTACTTTGAACGCCAGACTTCTTGTGTGTTCGGTATGCAGCATTCAAAGCGACGTCATCAATTTCCAACTTGTTCTGACATCATTTGCTATTTTTCAGTCATTTACCTAATTGTTTAGATAGCTAAATGACTGTGAAATTGAAAATCACTACAAAATGAACTGTGAAAATGTTGAAACTTGGCATGGTATCATCATTTCACCCGCATAGCATGTGCGAAAGAGTAGAGAGGGTCACGGCAAAACTGGACGCACTTCGTGCACAAACTGGACAATCTCTTTCGGAGTATCGGGGTTTCGAACGAGAACTCGTCTGTTACATGGGCACTTCAATGTTTTTTAAACTTATTTGAACTCCGGACTTCTTTTGTGTTCAGTACGCAGCATTCAAAGCAACGTCATCAATTTCCAACATGTTCTGACATCATTTACTATTTTTCAGTCATTTACCTAATTGTTTAGAGAGCTAAATGACCGTGAAATTGAAAATCACTACAAAATGAACTGTGAAAATGTTGAAACTTGGCATGGTATCATCATTTCACCCGCATAGCATGTGCGAAAGAGTAGAGAGGGTCACAGCAAAAACTGGATGCACTTCGTGTACAAACTGCACAATCTCTTTCGGAGTATCAGGGTTTCGGACGAGAACTCATCTGTTACATGGGCACTTCAATGTTTTTTAAACTTATTTGAACTCCGGACTTCTTGTGTGTTCAGTATGCAGCATTCAAAGCGACGTCATCAATTTCCAACATGTTCTAACATCATTTGCTGTTTTTAGTCATTTACCTAATTGTTTAGAGAGCTAAATGACCGTGAAATTGAAAATCACTACAAAATGAACTGTGAAAATGTTGAAACTTGGCATGGTATCATCATTTCACCCGCATAGCATGTGCGAATGAGTAGAGACGGTTACGTCAAAAACTGGACGCACTTGGTGTACAAACTGGACAATCTCTTTCGGAGTATCAGGGTTTCAGACGAGAACTCATCTGTTACATGGGCACTTCAATGTTTTTGAAACTTTTTTGAACTCCGGACTTCTTGTGTGTTCAGTATGCAGCATTCAAAGTGACGACAGCAAGTTCCAACATGTTCTGACATCATTTGCTGTTTTTCAGTCACTTACCTAATTGTTTAGAGAGCTAAATGACCGTGAAATTGAAAATCACTACAAAATGAACTGTGAAAATGTTGAGACTGTGCATGGTATCATCATTTCACCCGCGTCGCATGTGCGAAATAGTAGAGAGGGTCACGGCAAAAACTGGACGCCCTTCGTGTACAAACTAGACAATCTCTTTCGGAGTATCAGGGTTTCGGACAAGAACTCATCTGTTACAGCGGCACTTCATTTTTTTAAACTTATTATAACTCCAGACTTTTTGTGCATTCAGTATGCACCATTGAAAGCCACGCCATCAACTTTCAACTATCAACATGGCATGGTATATAAAACTAAATGAATAGAAGAAAATAAATAATGCAGAAAAGAAAAAAAGTAGAAAAGAAAAAATAGCAGAAAAGAAAAAAACTATAGCAGAAAAGAAAAAACTATATAAAAACCTACTCAGAAATAAATAGAAGAAAATAAATATAGCACAAAAGAAAAAACTACTCAGAAATAAATAGAAGAAAAAATAAAGCCGAAAAGAAAAAAAATATATAAAAAAGTTTGGGGCATTGCCCTATGGGCCTGCTATTCCACGGGCGTGCAATTTCAGGCCCACAAGGCCCAACAGACTCACAGGGCAGCGCCCCGTAGTTAGGCCCAGAAGCCTGCTTTATGGAGGAGTTCGAAAGGGTAGCCGCGACTGGGTTTATAAACAAGTGTGGCTGCCCTTCCGCCGGCTAGGTGGGACTAAACTTTGTGCACCGCGGGTGGCAATGCACAACCTTTAGTACCGGTTGGTGGCTCCAACCGGTACTAAAGGCCCATCCTATATAAGAAAACACTTCAAAAAATTCAGTTTCTCATCTGCTTCTTCTCCTCTGTCCCGTCGCCCGCCGCCCCCGTCGCTGCCCCCTTCTACGCCCGCGTCGCGGCCCCGTCCCCGGTCCTGTCGTCGCCGCCCCGGCCGTCCCCGTCCGCGTTGCCGTGCCCCGCCCCGTCATCCCGTCGTCCCTGCCCGGCCCGTCCCCGTCCCCGTTGTCGCCTCCCCATCCCCATCCCCGTCGTCGCCATCCCCGTCGTGACCATCCCCGTCGGTGCCGCCCCCGTTGCCTCGCCTCGCCGGTGAGATCCTGCCCCGGCCGCCATGTCCACACACACACATTGTTTTTTAGTTTTTTAATTATAAATTTTAGTTATAGAAATTTTTATGTTTTTTATTTATAGAAATGTTAGAAATTTTTCTGTTTTAGTTATAGAAATATTAGAAATGTCAGTTATATATAAATGTCAATTATATATAAATGTTTTTTATATAAATGAATTACCTAGATAAGAATGTTAGAATGTTAATGTTAGAAAAATTAGATAGAGAAGTTAAATATTAATGTCAATTGTTAGATGAATTAGATAGAGAAGTTAAATATTAATGTCAATTATTAGATGAATTAGCTAGATATTAATTAATTAGGTATATGAGATTATTTGAACTAGTTGAATCAATATAACTAGTTTATTTTTAGTAAATGCTTAGTTGAACTAGCTAGTTGAATTAGTACTAGTTTATTTTTAGTAAAA
>NC_041380.1:172363793-172390520 GCF_002162155.2 Triticum dicoccoides
AGTTTATTTAGTTGAATTAATAGAACTAGTAAGTGTTTAATGTTTCACCTATATATGAACATATGTTAGATATTAATGTCAAATGTTAGATGAGTTAGATATAAATTATATGTTAGATATATATTTAATTTAGTTATATGAGATTTGATTATCTAATTAACATTTTATTATATAGAACTAGCTACCTTATTTTTAGTAAGAAAATTAATAGAAGTAGTTTAGTTGAATTAGTTAGTTGAACTAGTTAGTTGAATTAGTTGAGCTACTTTATTTAGGTATATTTTTCGTAAGTGCTTACTTGAATTAGTTCATTTAATTAGTTGAACTAGTTGAATTAACAGAATTAGTTGAATTAATAGAACTAATAAGTGTTTAATGTTTCACCTATGAACATAGGAATGTCGTCTGACGACGAACACGATTTCATATGTGCGAATACTGCGAAGACCAGCGCGGCCTGTGCGGCAGAAATTTTCTAGTTGATGATAGATGCTTCAGCATCATGCTGGATAAGAACTTGAAAGTGGATACAGTAAGTCACAATGACAAGTATTTTTCGTAATTAAGCATGACTTATGCTTCATTTGCTTCAACTTTTAATTTTAATTTTTCTCTATTCTACTAGCGTATCCCCTGCCATGCAAGAATTTTTGTCGTGGATAAGATAGGTTTCAGTCCTAACGAAACTATGGAGGTAAAAAGAGTTTACTTGAAGACCGAGCATGGTTATACCTTCAATGTCAAATTATACAATGCAGACACATAGACCTATTTTGAATGCAAAACTTGGTGAGAACTATGCAAGGCTTATGCATTTGAGCCTGATATGGTTATCACCTTTGATATTCGTCCGCAAGATGATATTGAAGGTAATAGAGACATCTGGGTCGATGTGCAAACGCCTCCAGTTCTACCATTATGTGAGTTTCTCAACCATATTTATGTCTTTGATATGAGATTATTTGAACCAGTTGAATAATTAATAGATCTCAATTTATATTGACAGCTTATTTCCAATCAAGCAAACATGTCCGGCACTTGGTAGACAGGACCGTCCACTGTCCCGGGGTTGAACTAAACTGCGAGGAGACAAGTCATTATGTTTCATGGCTTGAGGATCTTGATGCTGTCAAGACAATTTTTTTGCCTGCACTTAGAAATGTTAGCACTCAAAACGTGCGACCAATAGTGTTCGTACTGAACTACGGTCACATATATTTAGGAAAGATGGTAAGATTTCTACTATTTCTCCTCAGTGCATCTTTTGCATACATTATTTTTAAGCTAAACTTCATTGCTAAGTATGTTACTATACGATGTTCTTCAACAGGGACTCCCGATGAATGTTGTGTCTTATGGGATCGAGACTAAAGGTACCATGAATATTGTTAGCTTACGGCCAAGATATCCTACAGTGCACTTTTGTGCATTCAGGATTCCTAATAGCGAGGAATGCTTAATAGTAAAAGAATAGAGCAAAATTGTGAACGATCGCAGAGAAGTACTAGGGGGCAGCAATCAGAAGCGCAACCCACGATTAGGAGATAGGTTCATCTGCATGCTCCAATATGATGAATCAGGAAAGCTATACATGTTCTATGCTATTTTACCTGAGAGAGAGCAGCAGGAGTGATTAATTAGCTAGTTCATGCTCTTAGTACTTGTCCTCTCATGTCCGTGTTCTTCGTCCTGAACTTAATCTCAAAGAGTGATTTGCTTTTGTGGTGTTATGAATTCTTATAATATCATTACCATGTTGAACTCGATGATATCTTTGCTTCTGGTACAAGTGAATGTTTCTTCTTTAAGCTAGTGTCGGTGGTGATTAGATAGCGGTAATGACAATATGATGATTAAGTAGTGGTAATGAGACGACTATTATATGATGATTTTTAGCTAGCTATGAAAACTGTTGTTGGTGATGATATATATGATGCAAGAGTTTTTATATTAATATGATGATGATGATGATGAGTTATTATATCATTTATGAAAGAAACCGCAAATTAGTTTCAACTGGATGGATTCTAGCTAAGTGATCAAGTATATGCCATATCCATATTACCTCGTTCACTTAATTAGGTGATCAAGTATATATAATATGGATATGACATATACTTGATGACTTAGCTAGGATCCACATGCATCCAGTCAAACTAATTTGCGGTACATTCACCTAATGATTTAACAACTCATTATAATGTAAAACAATCACTAAATTAAATTGAAAACACAAATTAAAGTAAAAATAAAAAATAAAACCAAAACACACCCAAACATTTAGTACCGGCTGGTGTTACCAACTGGTACTAATGTCCTACGTGCCCACGGAGCTGGCTCATGCCACGTGGTTTCCCTTTAGCACCGGTTCGTGCTGAACCGGTACTAAAGGGGGGGCTTTAGTGCCCACACTTTAGTGCCGGTTATCGAACCGGCACTAAAGGGCCTTACGAACCGGTGCTATTGCCCGGTTTTGCACTAGTGGTATATCATGCTCACCGTTTTAACCTGGGGGGGACTTCTTCTGTCCCCTTGTGTTCGGCGGACGGGGCTCCTCGTCGTCATTCTCTCTTTGCGACCCCTTCTCCTTGCTTTCGACATTTAACTTGCCAGCTTGTTTAAAGACCCAACAACTCCGGTGGGTCTGATTGACTGGTTTATCAGGGGTGCCATGGATCTGACATGGACGATCAAGTATGCGGTCCAAGTTGGAAGAGCCCGAATTGTTCCTCTTATATGGCTTCTTTCGCTGCCTGGACTTGGAGTCACTGAATCCGGTGTTGACCGCCGTGTCATCAGTATTATCACCATTATTTCAACGCTTATGCCTGTTGCGTCGGGGCTTGCCGTTGCTATTCTTGGATTCGGAGGTGCCAGGTTCGCTTGCATTATGATTGCTACGGGCTAGCCAACTATCTTCGCCCACACAAAAGCGGGTCATATGTGCCATGAGGGCCGCCATGGACTTCGGCTTTTCTTGGCCGAGGTGTCGGGCGAGCCATTCGTCACGGATGTTGTGCTTAAAGGCCGCTAGGGCTTCGGCATCCGGGCAGTCGATGATCTGGTTCTTTTTAGTTAAGAACCTTGTCCAGAATTTCCTGGCTGACTCTTCAGGCTATTGAACTATGTGGCTTAAGTCGTCGGTATCCGGGTGTCGGACGTATGTTCCTTGGAAGTTGTCGTGGAAGGCGTCTTCCAAGTCCTCCCAGCTGCCAATGGAGTTTTCGGGCAGGCTGTTCAACCAGTGCCGAGCTGGTCCCTTGAGTTTTAGCGGGAGGTAGTTGATGGCATGAAGATCATCACCGTGGGCCATATGAATATGGAGAAGAAAGTCCTCAATCCATACTACGGGATCTGTTGTTCCATCATATGATTCGATATTTACGGGTTTAAACCCTTCTGGGAATTCATGCTCCATTACTTCATCAGTGAAGCAGAGGGGGTGTGCGGTGCCTCTATATCGGGCCAGGTCGCGATGTAGTTCGGATGGAGTCCGTCTGCGGCTTTCGGCCCGGGCGTGATTATGCTTGTCATGTTTGGCTTGATAGTCATTGTCGCGCGTCGAGGCACGCCCACGCGATCCGTAGATCGACCTGGCCGGACCTGCTTTATTCTTCAGGTCCTGTCACATGTCATATGTGTGTCCCCGAGCCGTTGTGTCTCTACCTTTACGGCGAGATAGTATGGGATGGTGATCGGCTTGAGTTTCCGTTTTATCCCGGCCACGTGGTGGTCGGTCAGCCGCATTACGTGTTGCTGGTACAAGCTCGAGTGACTCGTCACCGAATTGACATAGCAGTTTACGCTTCGGGTAACTTTTGGTTGGGCGCACGAGAACGTATTCCTCGGCAACCAGGACATTAGTCCATCTGTCACTGAGTATATCTTGATCAGCTTGAAGTTGCTGTTGTTTCTTTTTCAGAATCCTTGTAGTGGCTATTAGCCATTGCTTAAAGCACTCCTGCTCGAGATGTTCCTCAGGCATGATAAAGTCTTCATCGCCGAGGCTCACCTCATCCTCAGACAGTGGAAGGTAATTACTGTCCTCCGAGTCTTCGTTTACGGCCTGTTCTTCAGGGCTAACTTGCCCATCCTCCCGATCGTCTTGTTCAGAGTTTTTCTTGATGGGGTTTTCTTGGTCTTCGGCGTCATCCAGAGTATTGTTGTCTCTCGTGCCGGTATTGTTGTCTTTGTTGCAGCATGATTTAGAGCGACGCTGATACGTCTCCAATGTATCTAAATTTTTTGATCGTTCCATGCTATTATATTATCAAGCTTGGATGTTTTATATGCATTTATATGCTATTTTATATGATTTGTGCGACTAACCTATTAACCTAGAGCCCAGTGCCAGTTTTTGTTTTTTCCTTCTTTTTGAGTATCGCAGGAAAGGAAAACCAAACGGAGTCCAATTGACCTTAAATTTCACAGAGATTGTTTTTGGACCAAAAGTAGCCCACGGAGTACCGGAAATGGACCAAAGGAGTCCCGAGGCCACCATGAGGGTGGGGGCGCGCCCTACCCCCTGGGCGCGCCCCTATCTCGTTGCCGCCTCGGGGACCCCCTGACTTGTTCCCGACTCCAACAGTGCTTATATATACCCAAACTTCCAAAAAGAAACCTAGATCGAGAGTTCCACCGCCCTAAGCCTCTGTAGCCACCGAAAACCAATCTAGACCCATTCCAGCACCCTGCCGGAGGAGGGAATCCCTCTCCGATCGCCATCTTCATCAACCCAGCACTCTCTAATGTCTACTACACAACCTTCTTCTGGTAGACGTTGTTGGGCCTCCAAGTGTAGAGGTTTGTAGGATAGTAGCAAATTTCCCTCAGGTGGATGACCTAAGGTTTATCAATCCGTATGAGGCGTAGGATGAAGATGCCTCTCTCAAGCAACCCTGCAACCAAATAACAAAGAGTCTCTTTTGTCCCCAACACACCCAATACAATGGTAAATTGTATAGGTGCACTAGTTCGGTGAAGAGATGGTGATACAAGTGGTATATGGATTGTAGATAAAGGTTTTTCTAATATGAAAATATAAAAACAGCAAGGTAACTAATGATAAAAGTGAGCATAAACGGTATTGCAATGATAGGAAACAAGGCCTAGGGTTCATACTTTCACTAGTGCAAGTCCTCTCAACAATAATAACATAGTTTGATCATATAATAATCCCTCAACATGCAACAAAGAGTCACTCCAAAGTCACTAATAGCGGAGAACAAACAAAGAGATTATGGTAGGTTACGAAACCACCTCAAAGTTATTCTTTCCAATCAATCTGTTTGGCTATTCCTATAAGTGTCACAAACAGCCCTAGAGTTCGTACTAGAATAACACCTTAAGACACGAATCAACCAAAACCCTAATGTCACCTAGATACTCCAATGTCACCTCAAGTATCCGTGGGTATGATTATATGATATGCATCACACAATCTCAGATTCATCTATTCAACCAACACATAGAACCTCAAAGAGTGCCCCAAAGTTTCTACCGGAGAATCACGACGAAAACGTGTGCCAACCCCTATGCATAGGTTCATGGGCGGAACCCGCAAGTTGATCACCAAAACATGCATCAAGTGAATCACGTGATATCCCATTGTCACCACAGATACGCAGGGCAAGACATACATCAAGTGTTCTCAAATCTTTAAAGACTCAATCCGATAAGATAACTTCAAAGGGGAAACTCAATCTATTACAAGAGAGTAGAGGGGGAGAAGAAACATAAGATCCAACTATAATAGCAAAGCTCGCGATACATCAAGATCGTACCACCTCAAGAACACGAGAGAGAGAGAGAGATCAAACACATAGCTACAGGTACATACCCTCAGCCCCGAGGTAGAACTACTCCCTCCTTGTCATGGAGAGAACCGGGATGATGAAGATGGCCACCGGAGAGGGATTGGCCCTTCCGGCAGGGTGCCGAAACGGGTCTCGATTGGTTTTTCGTGGCTACGGAGGCTTCTGGCGGCAGAACTCCCGATCTATTGTCCTCCCCGATCGTTTTAGGGTATATGGAGATATATAGGAGCAAGAAGTGCGCCAAGGGAGCCACGAGGGGCCCACGAGGTTGGAGGGCGCGTCGAGGGGGGTGGGCACGCCCCCCTACCTCGTGGCTTCCTCGAAGCTTCCTTGAGATGGACTCCAAGTCTCCTGGGTTGCTTTCCTTCCAAAAATAACTTCTCTAGAAGGTTTCATTCCGTTTCGACTCCATTTGATATTCCTTTTCTTTGAAACAATGAAACAAGGGAAAAAACAGGAACTGGCACTGGGCTCTGGGTCAATAGTTAGTCCCAAAAATAATATAAGATTGTTTAATAAAGCCCATAAACATCCAAAACACATAATATAATAGCATGGAACAATAAAAAATTATAGATATGTTGGAGACTATCAGCATCCCCAAGCTTAATTCCTGCTCATCCTCGAGTAGGTAAATGATAAAAACAGAATTTTTAATGTGGAATGCTACCTAACATATTTCTCTAAGCAATTCTCTTCATTTTGGCATGAATGTTCAGATCCATAAGATTCAAGACAAAAGTTTACTATTGACATAAAAATAATAATACTTCAAGCATACTAACTAAGCAATCATGTCTTCTCAAAATAACATGGCCAAAGAAAGTTCATCCCTACAAAATCATATAGTTTGGTCGTGCTCCATTTTCGTCACACAAGAATGCTCTCATCATGCACAACCCCGATGACAAGACAAGCAATTTTTTCATAGTTTAGTAATCTCAAACTTTTTTCAACTTTCACGCAATACATGAGCATGAGCCATGGATATAACACTATGGGTGGAATAGAAGATAATGAAGGGGTTATGTGGAGAAGACAAAAAAAGGAGAAAGTCTCACATCAACGAGGCTAATCAATGTGTTGGAAATATGCCCTAGAGGCAATAATAAATTAGTTATTATTATATTTCCTTGTTCATGATAATCGTTTATTATCCATGCTAGAATTGTATTGACAGGAAACTTAGATACATGTGTGGATACATAGACAACACCATGTCCCTAGTAAGCCTCTACTTTACTAGCTCGTTGATCAATAGATGGTTACGGTATCATGACAATGGACATTGGATGTCGTTGATAACGGGACCACATCATTAGGAGAATGATGTGATGGACAAGACCCAATCCTAAGCCTAGCACAAGATCGTGTAGTTCGTATGCTAAAGCTTTTCTAATGTCAAGTATCATTTCCTTAGACCATGAGATTGTGCAACTCCCGGATACCGTAGGAATTCTTTGGGTGTACCAAACGTCACAACGTAACTGGGTGGCTATAAAGGTGCACTACGGGTATCTCCGAAAGTGTCTGTTGGGTTGGCAGGAATCAAGACTGGATTTGTCACTCCGTGTAATGGAGAGGTATCTCTGGGCCCACTCGGTAGGACATCATCATAATGTGCACAATGTGACCAGGGAGTTGATCACGGGATGATGTGTTACAGAATGAGTAAAGAGACTTGCCGGTAACGAGATTGAACAAGGTATCGGGATACCGACGATCGAATCTCGGGCAAGTATCGTACTGATAGACAAAGGGAATTGTATACGGGATTGATTGAATCCTCGACATCGTGGTTCATCCGATGGGATCATCATGGAATATGTGGGAGTCAACATGGGTATCCAGATCCCGTTGTTGGCTATTGGCCGCAGAGTTGTCTCGGTCATGTCTGCATGGTTCCCGAACCCGTAGGGTCTACACACTTAAGGTTCGGTGACGCTAGGGTTGTAGTGATATAAGTATGTGGTAACCCGAAAGTTGTTCGGAGTCTCGGATGAGATCTTGGATGTCATGAGGAGTTCCCGAATGGTCCGGAGGTAAAGATTTATATATAGGAAGACCAGTTTCGGCCACCGGGAAAGTTTTGGGGTCATCGGTATTGTACCGGGACCACCGGAAGGGTCCTGGGGGTCCATCGGGTGGGGCCACCTATCCCGGAGGGCCCCATGGGCTGAAGTGGGAAGGGAACCAGCCTCTGGTGGGCTGGTGCGCCCCCCTTGGGCCTCCCCCTGCGCCTAGGGTTGGAAACCCTAGGGGTGGAGGGCGCCTCCACTTGGCTTGGGGTCCAAGCCACCCCCTTGGCCGCCGCCCCCACCCATCTAGATGGGATCTAGATGGGTCGCCCCCCCTGGCCCCTATATATAGTGAAGGGGAGGGAGGGAAGCCGCACCCAAGTCCCTGGCGCCTCCCTCTCCCTCCGTGACACCTCTCCCTCTCGTTGGTGCTTGGCGAAGCCCTGCCGAGATCCCGCTGCTTCCACCACCACGCCATCATGCTGCTGGATCTCCATCAACCTCTCCTCTCCCCTTGCTTGATCAAGAAGGAGGAGACGTCTCTCCCAACCGTACATGTGTTGAACGCGGAGGTGTCATTCGTTCGACGCTAGGATCATCGGTGATTTGAATCACGACGTGTACAACTCCATCAACCCAGTTCACCTGAACGCTTCCGCTTAGCGATCTTCAAGGGTATGAAGATGCACTCCTCTCTCTTGTTGCTAGTCTCTCCATAGATTGATCTTGGTGACACGTAGGAAAATTTTGAATTATTCCTACGTTCCCCAACAGTGGCATCATGAGCTAGGTCTATGCGTAGTTTCTATGCACGAGTAGAGCACAAAGCAGTTGTGGGCGATGATTTGTTCAATTTGCTTACCGTCACTAGTCTTATCTTGATCCGGCGGCATTGTGGGATGAAGCGGCCCGGACCGACCTTACACGTACGCTTACGTGGGACTGGTTCCACCGACTGACATGCACTTGATGCATAAGGTGGCTGGCGGGTGTCTGTCTCTCCCACTTTAGTTGGATCGAATTCGATGACAAGGGTCCTTATGAAGGGTAAATAGCAATTGGCATAGCACCATTGTGGTTTTGCATAGGTAAGAAATGTTCTTGCTAGAAACCCATAGCAGCCACGTAAAACATGCAACAACAATTAGAGGACGTCTAACTTGTTTTTGTAGGGTTTGTTATGTGATGTGATATGGCCAAAAGGATGTGATGTATGAGATTGATCATGTTCTTGAAATAGGAATCACGACTTGCATGTCGATGACTATGACAACCGGCAGGAGCTGTAGAAGTTGTCTTAATTTATTTATGACTTGCGTGTCAATGAAAACGCCATGTAATTACTTTACTTTATTGCTAACCATTAGCCATAGTAGTAGAAGTAATAGTTGGCGAGGCAACTTCATGAAGACACAATGATGGAGATCATGGTGTCATGCTGGTGACGATGGTGTTCATGCCGCGCCTCGAAGATGGAGATCAAAGGCGCAAGATGATATTGGCCATATCATGCCACTTTATGATTTGCATGCGATGTTTGTCATGTTTACATCTTATTTGCTTAGAACGATGATAGCATAAATAAGATGATCCCTCACTAAAATTTCAAGAAAGTGTTCCCCCTAACTGTGCACCGTTGCTAAGGTCCGTTGTTCTGAAGCACCACGTGATGATCGGGTGTGATAGGTTCTAACGTTCGCATACAACGGGTGTAAGCCAGATTTACACACGCAATACACTTAGGTTAACTTGACAATCCTAGCATGTATAGACATGGCCTCGGAACACGGAAGACCGAAAGGTCGAACATGAGTCTATAGAAGATACGATCAACATGAAGATGTTCACCGATGATGACTAGTCCATCTCACGTGATGATCGGACACGGCCTAGTTGACTCGGATCATGTATCACTTAGATGACTAGAGGGATGTCTATCTAAGTGGGAGTTCATTGAATAATTTGATTATATGAACCTAATTATTATGAACATAGTCAATAGGTCTTTGCAAATTATGTCGTAGCTCACGCTTTGATTCTACTGTTTTAGATATGTTCCTAGAGAAAATTTAGTTGAGAGTTGACAGTAGCAATTATGCGGACTGGGTACGTAAACTGAGGATTGTCCTCATTGCTGCATAGAAGGATTATGTCCTTAATGCACCGCTCAGTGTGCTGAACCTCGAGCGTCGTCTATAGATGTTGGGAAACATCTGACATACACGTTTTGATGGCTACATAATAGTTCAATGCGTAATGCTAGCGGTTTAGAATTGTGGCACCAAAGACGTTTTTGAAACGTCGCAGAACATATGAGATGTTCCAAAGACTGAAATTGGGATTTCAGACTAGTGCCCATGTCAAGAGGTATGAGACCTCTGACAAGTTTCTTAAGCCTGCAAACTAAGGAAGAAAATCTCAATCGTTGAGCATGTGCTCAGATTGTTTGAATACTACAATCGCTTGAATCGAGTGGGAGTTAATCTTCCAGATGAGATAGTGATAGTTCTCCATAGTCATTGCCACCAAGCTATTGGAGCTTCATGATGAACTATAACATATAAAGGATAGACATAATGATCCTTGAGCAATTCGCGATGTTTGACACCGCGAAAGTAGAAATCAAGTAGGAGCATCAATTGTTGATGGTTAAACCACTAGTTTCAAGAAGGGCAATGGAAAGAAGGGATACTTCATGAGACGACAAATCAGTTGCTGCTCTAGTGAAGAAACCCAAGGTTGAACCAAACCCGAGACTAAGTGCTTCTGTAATGAGGGGAACGGTCACTGAAGCAGAACTACCCTAGATACTTGGTAGATGAGAAGGCTGGCAAGGTCGACAGAAGTATTTTGGATATACGTTATATTAATGTGTACTTTACTAGTACTCCTAGTAGCACCAGGGTATTAAAATACTGGTTAAGTTGCTAAGTGTTAGTAACACGAAATAAAAGGCTACGGAGTAAACGGAGACTAGCTGAAGGTGAGATGACGATATGTGTTGAAAGTGTTTCCAAGGTTGATATGATCAAGCATCGCATGCTCCCTCTACCATCGAGATTGGTGTTAAACCTAAATAATTGTTATTTGGTGTTTGCGTTGAGCATAGACATGATTGGACTATGTTTATTGCAATACGGTTATTCATTTAAGGAGAATAATGGTTACTCTGTCTATTTGAATAATACCTTCAATGGTCTTGCACCTAAAATGAATGGTTCATTGAATCTCGATCGTAGTGATACACATGTTCATGCCAAAAGATATAAGATAGTAATGATAGTACCACATACTTGTGGCACTGCAATTTGAGTCATAATGGTATAATACGCATGAAGAAGCTCCATGTTGATGGAGTTTTGGACTCACTTGATTTTGAATCACTTGAGACATGCGAACCATGTCTATTAGTAGATATGCATGAAGAAACTCCATGCAGATGGATCGTTTGGAGTCACTTGATTTTGAATCACATGAGACATGCAAATCATACCACATGGGCAAGATGACTGAAAGGCCTCGTTTTCAGTAAGATGGAACAAGACAGCAACTTATTCGAAATAATACATTTTGATGTGTGCAGTCCAATAAGTGTTGAGGCACGCAGTGGATATCGTTATGTTCTTACTTCACAGATGATTTGAGTAGATGCTGAGTATATTTACTTGATGAAACACAGGTCTGAATTATTGAAAGGTTCAAGTAATTTTAGAATGAAGTTGAAGATCGTCGTGAAAAGATGATAAAATGTCTATGATATGATCATAGAGATGAATATCTGAGTTACGAGTTTGGCGCACACAATTAAGACATTGTGGAAATTGTTTCAGAACTAATACCGCCTGGACCACCATAGTGTGATGGTATGTCTGAACATCATAACTGCACCCTATTGGATATGGTGCATACCATGATGTCTCTTGTCGAATTACCACTATCGTTTATGGGTTAGGCATTAGAGACAACCGCATTCACTTTAATAGGGCACCACACAATTCCGTTGAGATGACACTGTATGAACTATGGTTTAGAGAAACCTAAGCTGTCGTTTCTTAAAAGTTTGGGGCTGCGATGCTTATGTGAAAATGTTTCAGGCTGATAAGCTCGAACCCAAAGCGGATAAATGCATCTTCATAGAATACCCAAAAATAGTTGGGTATACCTCCTATTTCAGATCCGGAAGCAAAAGTGATTGTTTCTAGAAACGGGTCCTTTCTCGAGGAAAAGTTTCTCTCAAAAGAATTGAGTGGGAGGATGGTGGAGACTTGATGAGGTTATTGAACCGTCACTTCAACTAGTGTGTAGTAGGGCATAGGAAGTTGTTCCTGTGGCACTGACACCAACTGAAGTGGAAGCTTATGATAGTGATCATGAAACTTCGGATCAAGTCACTACCAAACATCATAGGTCGACAAAGATGTGTACTACTTCAGATAGGTACGTGATCCTGTCTTGGAAGTCATGTTGCTAGAAAACAATGAACCTACGAGCTATGGAGAAGCGATGGTGGGCCCGGATTCCGACGAATGGCTCGAAGCCATAAAATCCGAGAGAGGATCCATGTATAAAACAAAGTATAGACTTTGAAAGAACTACTTGATGGTCGTAAGGCTGTTGGGTGCAGATGGATTTTAAAAGGAAGACGGACAATGATGGTAAGTGTCACCATTAAGAAAGCTCGACTTGTTGTTAAGATGTTTCCGACAAGTTCAAGGAGTTGAATACGATGAGACTTTCTCACTCGTAGCGATGCTAAGAGTCTGTTGGAATTATGTTAGCAGTTACTGCATTATTTATGAAATCTTGCAGAAAGGATGTCAAAAAAACATTGTTTCCTCGACGTTTTTCTTGAGGAAAGGTTGTATGTGATACAACCAAAAGGTTTTGTCAATCCTGAAAGATGCTGACAAGTATGCAAAGCTCCAGGAATCCTTCTAAGGACTGGAGTAACCATCTCGGAGTTGGAATGTACGCTTTGATGAGATGATCAAATATTTTGGGTTTATACAAAGTTTATGAGAAACTTGTATTCCCAAAGAAGTGAGTGGGAGCACTATAGAATTTTTGATGAGTATATGTTGTTAACATATTATTGATCAAAAATGATGTAGAATTTCTGGAAAGCATGCAGGGTTATTTGGAAAGTGTTTTTCGATGGAAAACCTGGATTAAGCTACTTGAACATTGAGCATCAAGATCTATAAGGATAGATCAAAAACGCCTAATAGTACTTTCAAATGAATACATACCGTGACAAGATTTTGAAGGAGTTCAAAATATATCAGCAAAGAAGGAGTTCTTGGCTGTGTTACGAGTTGTGAGTATTGAGTAAGACTCAAGACCTGACCACGGCAGAAGAGAGAGAAAGGACGAAGGTCGTCCCCTATGCTTTAGACGTAAGCTCTATAGTATGCTATGCTATGTACTGCACCTAAAGTGTGCTTGCCATGAGTCAGTCAAGGGGTACAAGAGTGATCCAGGAATGGATCACATGACAGCGGTCGAATTTATCCTTAGTAACTAGTGGACTAAGGAATTTTCTCGATTATGGAGGTGGTAAAAGAGTTCGTCGTAAAGGGTTACGCCGATGCAAACTTTGACACTAATCCGGATGACTCTGAGGAGTAAACCGGATTCGTATAGTAGAGCAGTTATTTGGAATAGCTCCAAGTAGCGCGTGGAAGCTGCATCTACAAGATGACATAGAGATTTGTAAAGCACACATGGATCTGAAAGGTTCAGACCCATTGACTGATAAACCTCTCTCACAAGCAAGATATGAACACACCCATGGGTGTTGTATTCATTACAATCACATAGTGATGTGAACTGGATTATTGACTCTAGTGCAAGTGGGAGACTGTTGGAAATGTGTTGGAAGTATGCCCTAGAGGCAATAATAAATTAGTTATTATTATATTTCCTTGTTCATGATAATCGTTTATTACCCATGCTAGAATTATATTGATAGGAAACTCATATACATGTGTGGATACATAGACAACACCATATCCCTAGTAAGCCTCCAGTTGACTAGCTCGTTGATCAATAGATGGTTACGGTTTCCTAACCATGGACATTGGATGTCGTTGATAACGGGATCACATCATTAGGTGAATGATGTGATGGACAAGACCCAATCCTAAGCCTAGCACAAGATCGTGTAGTTCGTATGCTAAAGATTTTCTAATGTCAAGTATCATTTCTTAGACCATGAGATTGTGCAACTCCCGGATACCGTAGGAATGCTTTGGGTGTACCAAACGTCACAACATAACTGGGTGGTTATAAAGCTGCACTGCGGGTATCTCCGAAAGTGTATGTTGGGTTAGCACGAATCAAGACTGGGATTTGTCACTCTGTGTAACGGAGAGGTATCTTTGGGCTCACTCGGTAGGACATCATCATAATGTGCACAATGTGACCAAGGAGTTGATCACGGGATGATGTGTTACGGAACGAGTAAAGAGACTTGCCGGTAACGAGATTGAACAAGGTATCGGGATACCGACAATCAAATCTCGGGCAAGTATCGTACCGATAGACAAAGGGAATTGTATACGGGATTGATTGCATCCTCGACATCGTGGTTCATCCGATGAGATCTTCGTGGAATATGTGGGAGTCAACATGGGTATCCAGATCCCGCTGTTGGATATTGGCCGAAGAGTTGTCTCGGTCATGTCTGCATGGTTCCCGAACCCGTAGGGTCTACACACTTAACGTTCGGTGACGCTAGGGTTGTAGAGATATAAGTATGCGGTAACCCGAAACTTGTTCGGAGTCCCGGATGAGATCCTGGACGTCACGAGGAGTTCCGGAATGGTCCGAAGGTAAAGATTTATATATAGGAAGACCAGTTTCGGCCACCGGAAAAGTTTCGGGGTCATCGGTATTGTAGCGGGACCACCGGAAGGGTCCCGGGGGTCCACCAGGTGGGGCCACCTATCCCGGAGGGCCCCATGGGCTGAAGTGGGAAGGGAACCAGCCCCTGGTGGGCTGGTACACCCCCCTTGGGCCTCCCCCTGCGCCTAGGGTTGGAAACCCTAGGGGTGGGGGGCGCCTCCACTTGGCTTGGGGGCCAAGCCACCCCCTTGGCCGCCCCCCCCCCATCTAGATGGGATCTAGAGGGGCCGCCGCCCTCTCCCCCTTGGCCCCTATATATAGTATAGGGGAGGGAGGGCAGCCGCACCCAAGTCCCTGGCGCGTCCCTCTCCCTCCGTGAAACCTCTCCCTCTCGTTGGTGCTTGGCGAAGCCCTGCCGAGATCCCAGTGGTTCCACCACCACGCCGTCATCCTGCTGGATCTCTATCAACCTCTCCTCTCCCCTTGCTGGATCAAGAAGGAGGATACGTCCCTCCGAACCATACGTGTGTTGAACACGCAGGTGCCGTCCATTCGGTGCTAGGATCATCAGTGATTTGAATCACGACGAGTACGACTCCATCAACCCCGTTCACTTGAACGCTTCCGCTTTGCGATCTTCAAGGGTATGAAGATGCACTCCTCTCTCTCGTTGCTAGTCTCTCCATAGATTGATCTTGGTGACACGTAGGAAAATTTTGAATTATTGCTATGTTCCCCAACACAATGGACTATGGAGATGCCCATCGATTGATGTTAATGCAAGGAGTAGGGATTGCGATGCAACGGATGCACTAGAGCTATAAATGTATGAAAGCTCAACAGAAGAAACTAAGTGGGTGTGCATCCAACTTGCTTGCTCACAAAGACCTAGGCACTTGAGGAGGCCCATTGTTGGAATATACAAGCCAAGTTTTATAATGAAAAATTCCCACTAGTATATGAAAGTGAGAAAACAAGAGGCCCATTGTTGGATTATGGTGCTACTTTGAAGCACAAGTGTGGTAAAGGATAGTAGCATTGTCCCTTCTCTCTTTTTCTCTCATTTTTTGGGGCCTTCTCTTTTTTTGTGGCCTTTCTCTTTTTTTATTTTTTTGGGCCTTCTCTTTTTTATGGCCTTTCTCCCCTTTTTTTTATTCCTCACTTGGGAGAATGCTCTAGAAAATGATGATCATCACACTTCTATTTATTTACAACTCAATGATTACAACTCGATACTAGAACAAAGTATGACTTTATATGAATGCCTCCGGTGGTGTACCGGGATATGCAATTAACCAAGAGTAACATGTATGAAAGAATTATGAACGGTGGCTTTGCCACAAATACTATGTCAACTACATGATCATGCAAAGCAATATGACAATGATCAATGTGTCATGATAAACGGAATGGTCGAAAGTTGCATGGCAATATATCTCGGAATGGCTATGGAAATGCCATAATAGGTAGGTATCACTACTAGGGAAAACTTTATACACAGAATCTTAGCAGCAGCGTGGTTTAAAAACAGATGCTACTGCTAATTAGCAGTAGCGAGCTCCAGAGAGTAGCGCTACTAATATCTAAGTAGCAGTAGCGCTCTATGCGGAACAAGCGCTACTACTATATTTTCCACGGTGTTGCCTCTCGGCTAGATATAGTAGTAGCGACCTTCCGGGGGACGCGCTACTGCTAAAGTACTTAGTAGCAACGTTTTTTCTTAAAAACTCGCTGCTGCTAAGTATCACCGCAACTAATTAAGTTTAGTCCCATACTGCTAAGCGAACAAGGTGTTTACCACCTTAAGTATGTTACTTCTCAACCTATCTCGAGCACTTGGTCTTCATTGAACTATATGTGTATGATTTGTAGCTGCAATATGAATCCTCGCATGTACCTATACAGGTACAGTGAGGATTCATGTTGACCATTTAGATTCTACACAAAAAGATCAGTGATGACCAACGTGTATTTTTGATGCTTTCACATTGCTTAGAATTACAGCGTTTTTTCAGGACAAAGCTTTACTGATTTTGAGATAAACAAAAGAAATAACTGCTTCCATTAGCAGTAGCGTTTTTATGTAAAAAGCGCTATAGATAAGTTAGCTATAGCGCGTTTTCCTTACGAGCGCTACTGCTAGTTCGACTTAACCACCACCCCCGGCTCAAAATTTCGCTAAGTCCTCCTTTCCCCCTGTTCCCCTACTCCTGTCGCGCCGCGCCGCCCGAGCCCGAGCCTCCCCTCACCGCCGCCGCCCGAGCTCGCCCTCAACCTCACCGCTGCCGCCCACCGCCCGCCGCCGCTCTCGACCTCACCGCCGCCGCCCGAGCCTGCCCAGGACAGCCGCCTCCCGATCCTGAGCCCGCCCTACCTCCGTCGCCGAGCACCTCCCCTCCACCTTCTCTCCCCTCTCTGTAAGCCCCCCACCCTCCCCCACCCCCTCTCTCTTTGCTTAGTTAGTAGATGATTTTAGTAGTAGTAGATGTTAATTTAGGGTTCATAGATAATGATTTTTAGTAGTAGTAGATATTAATTAGTAGTAGTGATGGTAAAGTAGTTGTATAATTAGCAGTAGTAGATGTTAATTAGTAGTAGATGTAGTAGTAAATGTTAATTAGTAGTAGTAGATGTACTAGTTTCTTTCTATTTATAGTAAGTTTATATTTAGTAAGAACGAGTTGAATTAATAGAACTAGTTTAGTTTTAGTTGAACAAGTTTAGTTTTAGTTGAACTAGTTTAGGAAGTAAATTAATAAACTAGTTGAATTAATAGAACTAATATATTTTTAGTAAGAAAATTAAAATAACTAGTTGAACTACTTTATTTTTAGAAAGAACTAGTTTTTTTCTATTTATAGTAAGTTTATATTTAGAAAGAACTAGTTGAACATGTCATATTTGTTGTTATTTTTTAGTTTAAGCAATTATTCGGGATGTACTAGTTGAATTAATAGGGTTTTTGCTTTTGCAGAAATCAAGGAGCCCCTCCATCACCCCCGCCGTCGTCCCCGTCACCAACCCCCTCCGACCTCGAGGTGAGACCGGGCAAATCTCCATGTCAATATGAGTCCTTTATGAGTTTCAGGCGCTTGTTTTGCCGGAGTGCCCGGTCATGTTTTCGTTACACCTTCGAGTGGCCTATGTTTTGCCGTAGTGTTGATTAATTTCCGTTCCGGCAAATTTCAGGCGCTCGATATGTCCTTTTTTAGCACAGGTCATGCCGGATTTTTCCGTGAATTCTGGCATGACTTGTGCTAGAATATGTAGGAAATATCGAGTGGCCTGGATTTTCTCGAAAAATAATGATCAAATTTAGGTTTTTTAGTACATATATTTAATTGTACAAGTTTAATATTTGAATTATGAACGTAGGAAATGTCGTACTCGGACGATGACAGTCTCCCGGGGGAGTGCAGCTGGTGTCACGACGATCGAGGTATGTGTGACTAGTTTGTTGAGCTAGATGAAGATCGGCGCTTCAGCATTAAGCTCGAGGAGACCTTCGATGTTGAAATGGTACACAACAACGACAAGTGTTTTTTCGTAATTTCAAAGTCTAATTTTCATCTTTTACAATTCGACTAGCTTATCCCATGCCATGCAAGACGCTATGTCTTGGAGAGGATGGGTTTTGAAGACCATGAAAATTTTGAAACAAAGAAAATACACCTGAGGACCCATCATGATATCGATTTTGAAGTAAATCTGTACAATTCTCAGAGCGTAACCCATTTTAGTTGCCAAAATTGGGAAGCACTTTGCAAAATGTATGGTTTTTATGAGGGTATGATTGCCACCATGGATCTTGGTAATCCTGACATCGAGCAAGACGATATGGACATTTGGGTCCTTGTTGATACGCTTCCGATTCTACCACAATGTGAGTTTCTCAAACATAGTTATTAACTAATTTATATTGTTTATTTAAAAATAGTTGACAACTTATTTTGAATGTTCAAAGAATGTGCAGAAGCTGGTAGACAAAACCCACTACACCGATGGCTCCGATTAACTTATAAGGAGAAAAGTCATCTGATTGCTTATTGTACTTTTCTTGAGAATTACAATACCTATTATCGAACTCCTCCAAATTATGGTGAATACGTGCCACTAGTGCACGTGTTGAACCACGGTAACTTCTATGGAGATACCCTGGTAAGATTTTTTACTATTACAACATCCGTGCATCTTTTGCATACTTCTAAAACTAGTACATCATTGCTAACTACGAAGTTATTACTATGTTTTTCAACAGGAAATCCCGATGTATTGTGTGCCTCATCTGATGTATCAAAATGGTCGCCTTGCAGTTATGAACCTACAGTCAGGTCAATCTAAGGAGCTCACATGTGCATATCAGATTTCTAAAACCGGTGAACACATGCTAATCAAAGAATGGAAAAAATGTTTGGACATTCGCAAGGAGGTTCTTGGAAGTAACATTAAGCGAAAGGCAAGAATTGGAGACAGGATAATCTCCATTCTCCATAATGGAGAGTCACGGGCTATCTTGTTTTTTACTATTTTACCTTAGAGAATATAGTAGCTCCTAAGAGAATGTAGTAGGTCCTATGAGACATAATTTGTTTATTATGTGATACAATGTGTTAGAGTTGATGACGAGGAGTACTTGGGATTACGACTAGTGACCAATTTGCTATGTGATGTCTCATTGATGAAAATGATGATCTTGAGGAGGTGTTCTATGACAATATGTATTATGATGATAAGTTGTTAATGATATGATGATGATGATATTTATTATATCATTGGGTGAAAGAACCGCGGATTAGTTTCAAGTGGATGTCCATCCACTTGAAACTAGTCCACGGTTCTTCCACCCCGTGATGTAATAACTCATTATGATTTCAAAAAAATTTCTAAATTCCTGTTCTATGAAAACTTGTGTAAAGGTGTACGAATACAACATGAAATAAAAAAGAAATAAAATATGAAATAATAGTAGCAGCGCGGGCAGGGAGAAGCGCTACTACTAATTACCAGTAGCGCACCTCCAGGAACATGCTACTACTAAGCCGATTTAGCGGTAGCGCGAGCGGAGGCACGCTACTGCTATACGTTAGCTGTAGTGCCTTATCAGTAGCGCATCAACCCGCGCTACTGATAGGCCTAAAACCCGCACTGCTGCTAGGCTTTTCCTTAGTAGTGTATGGTGGCTGTTTTAAGGAAGATATATGGAGGTTTATGTGTGAAAGAGCATATCATATCGCGGGGTTTGGATGCACGGGCGAATTTTACACCAACTCTCAATGTGAGAAAGGGCAATGCACGGTACCAAAGAGGCTAGCAATGATGGAAGGGTAAGGGTGTGTATAATCCATGGACTCAACATTAGTCATAAAGAACTCACATACTTATTGCAAAAATCTACAAGTCATCAAAAACCTTGAACTACGCGCATGCTCCTAGGGGGATAGATTGGTAGGAAAAGACCATCGCTCGTCCCCGACCGCCACTCATAAGGAGGACAATCAAAGAACACCTCATGTTTCAAATTTTTTACATAACATTTACCATACGTGCATACTACGGGAATTGCGAACTTCAACACAAGCATTTCTCAAATTCACAACTACTCAACTAGCATGACTTTAATATCACTACCTCCATGTCTCAAAACAATCATCAAGCATCAAACTTCTCTTTGTATTCAACACACTCATAAGAAAGTTTTTACTAATCTTGAATACCTAGCATATGAGGATTACGCACATTACCATGCTGTTTAAGACACTCACAATGATCAAAGTGAAGCATGAGAGTTCAACTATTTCTACAAAATAAAACCACCACCATGCTCTAAAAGATATAAATGAAGCACTAGAGCAAATGACAAACTACTCTGAAAGATATAAGTGAAGATCAATGAGTAGTCGAATAATTATGCAACTATGTGAAGACTCTCTAACATTTAATAATTTCAGATCTTGGTATTTTATTCAAACAGAAAGAAAAACAAAAGTAAATAAAATAACGCTCCAAACAAAACACATATCATGTGGTAAATAAAAAAAAAGCTCCAAGTAAAGTTACCGTTGAACGAAGACGAAAGAGGGGATGCCATCTGGGGCATCCCCATGCTTAGGCTCTTGTTTGCCCTTGAATATTACCTTCAGGTGCCTTTGGAATCCCCAAGCTTAGTCTCTTGCCACTCCTTATTCCATAGTCTATCGAATCTTTACCCAAAACTTGAAAACTTCACAACACAAAACTTAACAGAAAATTCGTAAGCTCCGTTAGCAAAAGAAAACAAAACACCACTTCAAGGTACTGTAATGAACTCATTAATTATTTATATTGGTGTTAAACCTACTGTATTCCAACTTATCTATGGTTTATAAACTCTTTTACTAGCCATAGATTCATCAAAATAAGCAAATAACACACGAAAAGCAGAATCTGTCAAAAACAGAACAGTCTGTAGTAATCTGTAGCTAATGCAAACTTATGGAAGCCCAAAAATTCTAAAATAAATTGCTGGACGTGAGGAATTTATCTATTAATCATCTTCAAAAAGAATTAACTAAATATCACTTTCCAAATAAAAATGGCAGCAGTTATCGTGAGCGCTAAAGTTTCTATTTTCTACAGCAAGATTAAAAAGACTTTCCCCAAGTCTTCCCAAAGGTTCTACTTGGCACAAACACTAATTAAACACAACCAAAACAGAGGATAGATAAATTATTTATTACTAAACAGGAGAAAAAATTAAGGAATAAAAATAAAATTGGGTTGCCTCCCAACAAGCGCTATCATTTAACGCCCCTAGCTAGGCATGATGATTTCAACGATGCTCACATAAAAGATAAGAATTGAAACATAAAGAGAGCATCATGAAGAATATGACTAGCACATTTAAGTCTAACCACTTCCTAGGCATAGGGATTTTGTGAGCAAACAACTTGTGGGAACAAGAATCAACTAGCATAGGAAGGTAAAACAAGCATAACTTCAAAACTTTAAGCACATAGAGAGGAAACTTGATATTATTGCAACTCCTACAAGCATATATTCCTCCCTCATAATAATTTTCAGTAGCATCATGAATAAATTCAACAATATAACTATCACATAAAGCATTCTTTTCATGATCTACAAGCATAGAAATTTTATTACTCTCCACACAAGCACAATTCTTCTCATGAATAATAGTGGGAGAAAACTCAACAAAACAATTATCATGTGAGGCATAATCCAATTGAAAACTAAAATCATGATGACAAGTTTCATGGATATCATTATTCTTTATAGCATACAAGTCATCACAATAATCATCATAAATAGCAACTTTGTTCTCATAATCAATTGGAACCTCTTCCGGAATAGTGGATTCATCACAAAATAAAGTCATGACCTCTCCAAATTCACTTTCATCAATATAATCATCATAAATAGGAGGCATGCTTTCAGCATAATAAATTTGCTCATCATAACTTGGGGGACAAAAAATATCATCTTCATCAACATAGCTTCCCCAAGCTTGTGGCTTTGCATATCATTAGCATCATGGATATTCAAGGAATTCATACTAACAACATTGTAATCATGCTCATCATTCAAATATTTAGTGCCAAAAATTCTAATGCATTCTTCTTCTAGCACTTGAGCACAATTATCAGAATCCTTATTCTCATGAAAGATATTAAAAAGATGAAGCATATGAGGTATCCTCAATTCCATTTTTTTATAATTTTCTTTTATAAACTAAACCAGTGATAAAACAAGAAACGAAAAGATTCGATTGCAAGATCTAAAGATATACCTTCAAGCACTCACCTCCCCGGCAACGACGCCAGAAAAGAGCTTGATGTCTACTACACAACCTTCTTATTGTGGACGTTGCTGGGGGTCCAAGTGCAGAGGTTTGTAGGACAGTAGCAAATTTCCCTCAAGTGGATGACCTAAGGTTTATCAATCCGTAGGAGGAGTAGGATGAAGATGGTCTCTCTCAAGAAACCCTGCAACCAAATAACAAAGAGTCTCTTGTGTCCCCAACACACCCAAAACAAAGGTAAATTATATAGGTGCACTAGTTTAGCGAAGAGATGGTGATACAAGTGGTATATGGATAGTAGATAAAGGTTTTTATAATCTGAAAATATAAAAACAGCAAGGTAACTAATGATAAAAGTGAGCATAAACGGTATTGCAATGATAGGAAACAAGGCCTAGGGTTCATACTTTCACTAGTGCAAGTCCTCTCAACAATAATAACATAGTTTGATCATATAACAATCCATCAACATGAAACAAAGAGTCACTCCGAAGTCACTAATAGCGGAGAACAAATGAAGAGATTAAGGTAGGGTACGAAACCACCTCAAAGTTATTCTTTCCAATCAATCTGTTGGGCTATTCCTATAAGTGTCACAAACAGCCCTAGAGTGCGTACTAGAATAACACCTTAAGACACAAATCAACCAAAACCCTAATGTCACCTAGATACTCCAATGTCACCTCAAGTATCCGTGGGTATGATTATACGATATGCATCACACAATCTCATATTCATCTATTCAACCAACACCTAGAACCTCAAAGAGTGCCCCAAAGTTTCTACCAGAGAATCACAACAAAAACATGTGCCAACCCCTATGCATAGGTTCATGGGCGGAACCCACAAGTTGATCACCAAAACATACATCAAGTGAATCACGTGATATCCTATTGTCACCACAGATACGCATGACAAGACATACATCAAGTGTTCTCAAATCTTTAAAGACTCAATCCGATACGATAACTTCAAAGGGGAAACTCAATCCATTATAATAGAGTAGAGGGGGAGAAGCAACATAAGATCCAACTATAATAGCAAAGATTGCGATACATCAGGATCGTACCACCTCAAGAACGCGCGAGAGAGAGAGAGAGAGATCAAACACATAGCTACCGGTACATACCCTCAGCCCCGAGGGAGAACTACTCCCTCCTCGTCATGGAGAGCATCGGGATTGCCCCCTACGGCAGGGTGCTGGAACGGGTCTAGATTGGTTTTCAGTGGCTACGGAGGCTTCTGGCGGTGGAACTCCCGATCTATTCTGCTCCCCGAACGTTTTAGGGTATATGGACATATATAGGAGGAAGAAGTGCGTCAGGGGAGCCACGAGGGGCCCACGAGGATGGAGGGCGCGCCCCCCTACCTCGTGGCTTCCTCGAAGCTTCCTTGACATGGACTCCAAGTCTCCCGGGTTGCTTTCCTTCCAAAAATAACTTCTCCAGAAGGTTTCATTCCGTTTCGACTCCGTTTGATATTCCTATTCTTCGAAACACTGAAACAAGGGAAAAAACAGGGACTGGCACTGGGCTCTGGGTCAATAGGTTAGTCCCAAAATAATATATAAGTGTTTAATAAAGCCCATAAACATCCAAAACACATAATATAATAGCATGGAACAATAAAAAATTATAGATACGTTGGAGACGTATCACTCTCCATGACAAGGAGGGAGTAGTTCACCCTAGGGGCTGAGGGTATGTACCAGTAGCTATGTGTTTGATCTCTCTCTCTCTATCTATCTATCTATCTATCTATCTATCTATCTCTCGTGTTCTTGATTCGGCACGATCTTGATGTATCGCGAGCATTGCTATTGTAGTTGGATCTTATGATGTTTCTCCCCCTCTACTCTCTTGTAATGTATTGAGTTTTCCCTTTGAACTTATCTTATTGGATTGAGTCTTTATGGATTTGAGAACACTTGATGTATGTCTTGCACGTGCTTATCTGTGGTGACAATGGGATATTCATGTGATCTAGTTGATGTATGTCTTGGTGATCAACTTGCGAGTTCCGTGACCTTGTGAACTTGTGCATAAGGGTTGGCACACATTTTCGTCTTGACTCTCCGGTAGAAACTTTGGGGCACTCTTTGAAGTTCTTTGTGTTGGTTGAATAGATGAATCTGAGATTGTGTGATGCATATTGTATAATCTTACCCACGGATACTTGAGGTGACATTGGAGTATCTAGGTGACATTAGGGTTTTGGTTGATTTGTGTATTAAGGTGTTATTCTAGTACGAACTCTAGGATAGATCGAATGGAAAGAATAGCATCATGTTATTTTACTACGGACTCTTGAATAGATCGGTCAGAAAGGATAACTTTGAGGTGGTTTCGTACCCTACAATAATCTCTTTGTTTGTTCTCCGCTATTAGTGGCTTTGGAGTGACTCTTTGTTGCATGTTGAGGGATAGTTATATGGTCCAACTATGTTATTATTGTTGAGAGAACTTGCACTAGTGAAAGTATTAACCCTAGGCCTTGTTTCCAAGCATTGCAATACCATTTTCGCTCTCTTTTATCATTAGTTACCTTGCTGTTTTTATATATTCGGATTACAAAAACATATATCTACCATCCATATTGCACTTGTTTCACCATCTCTTCGCCGAACTAGTGCACCTATACAATTTACCATTGTATTGGGTGTGTTGGGGACACAAGAGACTCTTTGTTAATTGGTTGCAGGGTTGTTTGAGAGAGACCATCTTCTTCCTATGCCTCCCAAGGATTGATAAACCTTAGGTCATCCACTTGAGGGAAATTTGCTACTGTCCTACAAACCTCTGTACTTGGAGGGCCCACAACGTCTACAAGAGAAAGGTTGTGTAGTAGACATCAAGCTCTTTTCTTGCGCCGTTGCCGGGGAGGTTAGCGCTTGAAGGTATATCGTTAGATCTTGCAATCAAATCTTTTAGTTTCTTGTTTTATCACTAGTTTAGTCTATAAAAGAAAACTACAAAAAATGGTATTAAGGTTGCCTCATATGCTTCATTTTTTAATGTCTTTCATGAAAATAAGGATTCCGATAATTGTGGCAAAGTGTTAGAGGAAGAATGTTTTAAAATGTTTGGCACTAAATCTTTGGATGATGACACTACTAGAAAACATGCTATTAATGACGCATCTATTTTGGCTATTAATTGTGCGCTCTGACTAGCACGCCATTACTATCACAGATAGTAATGGCGCACCTATAGTGCGCCATTACTATGCCTAGAAGTGCGCCATTACTATTTGACTTAGTAATGGCGCACCACATAGAAGTGCGCCATTACTAACATTTTTTTTCAAAAAAAATTCAGAATTTTTTTCTTAATCTCAGGTCACTATGGCTTAATCTCGGGTCAATATGCTTAATCTCATGTCAAATCGCACTCTGTGGTCAAACTTCCCCGAAGGTCACCCATCCTCACACTACTCCAGCCCCAGCACACTTAACTTCTCAGTTCTATCCAACCCCAGCACCAGCCCACTTAATACGTACTTGTTGATATATCTATCATATCAATCCTATTAAACCTTGTTGATGTCTAGGACCTTGTTCATGTTTATGAGTGTGATGAAATTTTGAAAAAATATTTCAAACTTCCCGGTCAAATTACGTATCATATTTTGAACATTTTTTCCAAAAAAATTCGAAACCAATTTTTTCTGCTACTAGTGGTGCACCTAGCAAATGGTGCGCCATTAGTAAGTTTGAATTTTTTTCCATTTTCCCCTCTAGATCTTAAAAGCCCCATATCTTTTATTCGGTTAGGTTTTTGGGGATTCTAAAAATCTTCGACGGGGTTCCCCCGATTGAATTCGGATGTAACTTTTCGAGTAGATGATTTTTCATATAAAAAACTTTTTAATCCGAGTTCGTATGCAAAAGTTATGCCCATTTTACTAAATTCCAGAGAGATTTTGCAAATAAAGTCGAAATTCATATTTTTAAATTTTCCCAACAACTAGACCACATATCACATGGGAAACTTTTTTTGACATTTCCATCATTTCCTTTTATTTTTTTAAACTGAAAAGGCGGTCCACTTGGGGGTGCATACGGTGAAATTTTCGACCACCTAGAAAGTTAGTAATGGCGCACCTTCACAAAGTGCACCATTACTATGTGTATGAATTGGTCAAACCTTGGTCAAAGTTAGTAATGGCGCACCTTGTATAGGTGCGCCATTACTAAGTTTGACATAGTAATGGCGCACCTATGCAAAGTGCGTCATTACTAAGTTTGACC